>NC_083102.1:108537538-108837538 GCF_949774975.1 Lagenorhynchus albirostris | reverse complement strand
ATCCAGGACCTCCTGACTGAAGGCACCGTGCCTCCTAGAGGACGGCGGCTTGGGTTCTTACTGCAATTCAAGTCCTGTTCCTTCTTTGGCACTGCAGGCAGCCCCAGGCCCAGAGGAGCGGCTACGGCGTTCCTTGGTTGAGACAGTTCGCTGGATGCGGGACTCCCTCCTGCGATAAGTTGACTCGGGGAAGGAAACGCAGGGTAACCGGTGTCTCCTGGGACTCGTCAGAAACCACAGGGATGTACGCTGAGTGTGCCCATGAACACGGGGGCCTGCTGGAACTAGCCCTGCTTTCCCATTTTGAGGGCGGCCTTCATGCCTGCCTTGACGCTCCCTGACATTCCCGGCTCCCGACAGGCCAGTGAGCCCTGGAAGAGTGCTTCGGGGAAAATCATGAGTTTGCTCTCTCTAAACCAGGGGCTTCCGCGGCCGCGGTGGCGGTCCGCACGGCAGGCTCCAGAGCCAAAGGGAGCCTCAACGTGAGAACTGGCCTCCAGGTTAGGCCCTGAGTAGCCGTGCAGAAAGGGAGGCATGCAGCTCTTTCCGGGAGTTCTTAGTCGCTTTGCTTTCAAGGCAGTACACGCCCGGGGACTCCTAGGCCCCAGGGGCGTGCAGCGTTTTCCCTCCAAGGTCCCTGAGTGCCTCCAGACACCTGTGGGCCGGCTGAGCAACGTCGAGGTCCATTGGTTGATTCCCTCGGAGGACCCCCGTGCGTGCCGAGTGCTGGGCAACCACACACTGCGCGTTCCTTGAGGAGCGCTACATCTCCAGAGCCCTCGAACGCCCTTCGGGACAACATGGCTGGTGGGTGCGAGGTGCCCAGGAAGACTCTGCCACGGCCCTTGTGTGAGCTGCCATGAGAGAACGCTGTGCTTGCAACACTGCGAGGCCCGCCCTCGTGCCTGAAGTCACTCTGCTCGAGCAGAAAGTCAGCACCTTAGCGTGCTGTGTGGCTCCCGGCACACCCCGCATGAAGCCATGCCTGGAAGTAAGGCCCTGGTTTGCCGTGCAGAAGCGGAGGCGTGCTGCACTTTCCAGGAGGCGGTGGCCTCTGCTCTGCATACCTTGAACGGCAGCACAGCCTTCTGGACACCTGGGAGGCTAGCCGGGGCGCCCTGTTCCCGGCAGGAACACTGAGTAACCAACCCCAGGCGCACCTGGCTCTGCTAAGCACCATCCAGGCCCGTAGCCCCTTAGAGCCCCTCTGTGCACGCCGAGCGTAGGGAAACGCACTGCCCTCTCTTTTGGAGCAGCTTGGTTTCCTCAGCACTCGCACACGTTCACGAACGCCGTTCTGCCACATCCCACATGGCGCGGAGGTCTTACGCGTTGCCCTAATCGGAGCTGCGCTCAGAGTAACCCTCGTCTTCGCATTCCATCCAGGACCTCCTGACTGAAGGCACCGTGCCTCCTAGAGGACGGCGGCTTGGGTTCTTACTGCAATTCAAGTCCTGTTCCTTCTTTGGCACTGCAGGCAGCCCCAGGCCCAGAGGAGCGGCTACGGCGTTCCTTGGTTGAGACAGTTCGCTGGATGCGGGACTCCCTCCTGCGATAAGTTGACTCGGGGAAGGAAACGCAGGGTAACCGGTGTCTCCTGGGACTCGTCAGAAACCACAGGGATGTACGCTGAGTGTGCCCATGAACACGGGGGCCTGCTGGAACTAGCCCTGCTTTCCCATTTTGAGGGCGGCCTTCATGCCTGCCTTGACGCTCCCTGACATTCCCGGCTCCCGACAGGCCAGTGAGCCCTGGAAGAGTGCTTCGGGGAAAATCATGAGTTTGCTCTCTCTAAACCAGGGGCTGCCGCGGCCGCGGTGGCGGTCCGCACGGCAGGCTCCAGAGCCAAAGGGAGCCTCAACGTGAGAACTGGCCTCCAGGTTAGGCCCTGAGTAGCCGTGCAGAAAGGGAGGCATGCAGCTCTTTCCGGGAGTTCTTAGTCGCTTTGCTTTCAAGGCAGTACACGCCCGGGGACTCCTAGGCCCCAGGGGCGTGCAGCGTTTTCCCTCCAAGGTCCCTGAGTGCCTCCAGACACCTGTGGGCCGGCTGAGCAACGTCGAGGTCCATTGGTTGATTCCCTCGGAGGACCCCCGTGCGTGCCGAGTGCTGGGCAACCACACACTGCGCGTTCCTTGAGGAGCGCTACATCTCCAGAGCCCTCGAACGCCCTTCGGGACAACATGGCTGGTGGGTGCGAGGTGCCCAGGAAGACTCTGTCACGGCCCTTGTGTGAGCTGCCATGAGAGAACGCTGTGCTTGCAACACTGCGAGGCCCGCCCTCGTGCCTGAAGTCACTCTGCTCGAGGAGAAAGTCAGCACCTTAGCGTGCTGTGTGGCTCCCGGCACACCCCGCATGAAGCCATGCCTGGAAGTAAGGCCCTGGTTTGCCGTGCAGAAGCGGAGGCGTGCTGCACTTTCCAGGAGGCGGTGGCCTCTGCTCTGCATACCTTGAACGGCAGCACAGCCTTCTGGACACCTGGGAGGCTAGCCGGGGCGCCCTGTTCCCGGCAGGAACACTGAGTAACCCCAGGCGCACCTGGCTCTGCTAAGCACCATCCAGGCCCGTAGCCCCTTAGAGCCCCTCTGTGCACGCCGAGCGTAGGGAAACGCACTGCCCTCTCTTTTGGAGCAGCTTGGTTTCCTCAGCACTCGCACACGTTCACGAACGCCGTTCTGCCACATCCCACATGGCGCGGAGGTCTTACGCGTTGCCCTAATCGGAGCTGCGCTCAGAGTAACCCTCGTCTTCGCATTCCATCCAGGACCTCCTGACTGAAGGCACCGTGCCTCCTAGAGGACGGCGGCTTGGGTTCTTACTGCAATTCAAGTCCTGTTCCTTCTTTGGCACTGCAGGCAGCCCCAGGCCCAGAGGAGCGGCTACGGCGTTCCTTGGTTGAGACAGTTCGCTGGATGCGGGACTCCCTCCTGCGATAAGTTGACTCGGGGAAGGAAACGCAGGGTAACCGGTGTCTCCTGGGACTCGTCAGAAACCACAGGGATGTACGCTGAGTGTGCCCATGAACACGGGGGCCTGCTGGAACTAGCCCTGCTTTCCCATTTTGAGGGCGGCATTCATGCCTGCCTTGACGCTCCCTGACATTCCCGGCTCCCGACAGGCCAGTGAGCCCTGGAAGAGTGCTTCGGGGAAAATCATGAGTTTGCTCTCTCTAAACCAGGGGCTTCCGCGGCCGCGGTGGCGGTCCGCACGGCAGGCTCCAGAGCCAAAGGGAGCCTCAACGTGAGAACTGGCCTCCAGGTTAGGCCCTGAGTAGCCGTGCAGAAAGGGAGGCATGCAGCTCTTTCCGGGAGTTCTTAGTCGCTTTGCTTTCAAGGCAGTACACGCCCGGGGACTCCTAGGCCCCAGGGGCGTGCAGCGTTTTCCCTCCAAGGTCCCTGAGTGCCTCCAGACACCTGTGGGCCGGCTGAGCAACGTCGAGGTCCATTGGTTGATTCCCTCGGAGGACCCCCGTGCGTGCCGAGTGCTGGGCAACCACACACTGCGCGTTCCTTGAGGAGCGCTACATCTCCAGAGCCCTCGAACGCCCTTCGGGACAACATGGCTGGTGGGTGCGAGGTGCCCAGGAAGACTCTGTCACGGCCCTTGTGTGAGCTGCCATGAGAGAACGCTGTGCTTGCAACACTGCGAGGCCCGCCCTCGTGCCCGAAGTCACTCTGCTCGAGGAGAAAGTCAGCACCTTAGCGTGCTGTGTGGCTCCCGGCACACCCCGCATGAAGCCATGCCTGGAAGTAAGGCCCTGGTTTGCCGTGCAGAAGCGGAGGCGTGCTGCACTTTCCAGGAGGCGGTGGCCTCTGCTCTGCATACCTTGAACGGCAGCACAGCCTTCTGGACACCTGGGAGGCTAGCCGGGGCGCCCTGTTCCCGGCAGGAACACTGAGTAACCCCAGGCGCACCTGGCTCTGCTAAGCACCATCCAGGCCCGTAGCCCCTTAGAGCCCCTCTGTGCACGCCGAGCGTAGGGAAACGCACTGCCCTCTCTTTTGGAGCAGCTTGGTTTCCTCAGCACTCGCACACGTTCACGAACGCCGTTCTGCCACATCCCACATGGCGCGGAGGTCTTACGCGTTGCCCTAATCGGAGCTGCGCTCAGAGTAACCCTCGTCTTCGCATTCCATCCAGGACCTCCTGACTGAAGGCACCGTGCCTCCTAGAGGACGGCGGCTTGGGTTCTTACTGCAATTCAAGTCCTGTTCCTTCTTTGGCACTGCAGGCAGCCCCAGGCCCAGAGGAGCGGCTACGGCGTTCCTTGGTTGAGACAGTTCGCTGGATGCGGGACTCCCTCCTGCGATAAGTTGACTCGGGGAAGGAAACGCAGGGTAACCGGTGTCTCCTGGGACTCGTCAGAAACCACAGGGATGTACGCTGAGTGTGCCCATGAACACGGGGGCCTGCTGGAACTAGCCCTGCTTTCCCATTTTGAGGGCGGCCTTCATGCCTGCCTTGACGCTCCCTGACATTCCCGGCTCCCGACAGGCCAGTGAGCCCTGGAAGAGTGCTTCGGGGAAAATCATGAGTTTGCTCTCTCTAAACCAGGGGCTGCCGCGGCCGCGGTGGCGGTCCGCACGGCAGGCTCCAGAGCCAAAGGGAGCCTCAACGTGAGAACTGGCCTCCAGGTTAGGCCCTGAGTAGCCGTGCAGAAAGGGAGGCATGCAGCTCTTTCCGGGAGTTCTTAGTCGCTTTGCTTTCAAGGCAGTACACGCCCGGGGACTCCTAGGCCCCACGGGCGTGCAGCGTTTTCCCTCCAAGGTCCCTGAGTGCCTCCAGACACCTGTGGGCCGGCTGAGCAACGTCGAGGTCCATTGGTTGATTCCCTCGGAGGACCCCCGTGCGTGCCGAGTGCTGGGCAACCACACACTGCGCGCTCCTTGAGGAGCGCTACATCTCCAGAGCCCTCGAACGCCCTTCGGGACAACATGGCTGGTGGGTGCGAGGTGCCCAGGAAGACTCTGTCACGGCCCTTGTGTGAGCTGCCATGAGAGAACGCTGTGCTTGCAACACTGCGAGGCCCGCCCTCGTGCCTGAAGTCACTCTGCTCGAGGAGAAAGTCAGCACCTTAGCGTGCTGTGTGGCTCCCGGCACACCCAGCATGAAGCCATGCCTGGAAGTAAGGCCCTGGTTTGCCGTGCAGAAGCGGAGGCGTGCTGCACTTTCCAGGAGGCGGTGGCCTCTGCTCTGCATACCTTGAACGGCAGCACAGCCTTCTGGACACCTGGGAGGCTAGCCGGGGCGCCCTGTTCCCGGCAGGAACACTGAGTAACCAACCCCAGGCGCACCTGGCTCTGCTAAGCACCATCCAGGCCCGTAGCCCCTTAGAGCCCCTCTGTGCACGCCGAGCGTAGGGAAACGCACTGCCCTCTCTTTTGGAGCAGCTTGGTTTCCTCAGCACTCGCACACGTTCACGAACGCCGTTCTGCCACATCCCACATGGCGCGGAGGTCTTACGCGTTGCCCTAATCGGAGCTGCGCTCAGAGTAACCCTCGTCTTCGCATTCCATCCAGGACCTCCTGACTGAAGGCACCGTGCCTCCTAGAGGACGGCGGCTTGGGTTCTTACTGCAATTCAAGTCCTGTTCCTTCTTTGGCACTGCAGGCAGCCCCAGGCCCAGAGGAGCGGCTACGGCGTTCCTTGGTTGAGACAGTTCGCTGGATGCGGGACTCCCTCCTGCGATAAGTTGACTCGGGGAAGGAAACGCAGGGTAACCGGTGTCTCCTGGGACTCGTCAGAAACCACAGGGATGTACGCTGAGTGTGCCCATGAACACGGGGGCCTGCTGGAACTAGCCCTGCTTTCCCATTTTGAGGGCGGCCTTCATGCCTGCCTTGACGCTCCCTGACATTCCCGGCTCCCGACAGGCCAGTGAGCCCTGGAAGAGTGCTTCGGGGAAAATCATGAGTTTGCTCTCTCTAAACCAGGGGCTTCCGCGGCCGCGGTGGCGGTCCGCACGGCAGGCTCCAGAGCCAAAGGGAGCCTCAACGTGAGAACTGGCCTCCAGGTTAGGCCCTGAGTAGCCGTGCAGAAAGGGAGGCATGCAGCTCTTTCCGGGAGTTCTTAGTCGCTTTGCTTTCAAGGCAGTACACGCCCGGGGACTCCTAGGCCCCAGGGGCGTGCAGCGTTTTCCCTCCAAGGTCCCTGAGTGCCTCCAGACACCTGTGGGCCGGCTGAGCAACGTCGAGGTCCATTGGTTGATTCCCTCGGAGGACCCCCGTGCGTGCCGAGTGCTGGGCAACCACACACTGCGCGTTCCTTGAGGAGCGCTACCTCTCCAGAGCCCTCGAACGCCCTTCGGGACAACATGGCTGGTGGGTGCGAGGTGCCCAGGAAGACTCTGTCACGGCCCTTGTGTGAGCTGCCATGAGAGAACGCTGTGCTTGCAACACTGCGAGGCCCGCCCTCGTGCCTGAAGTCACTCTGCTCGAGGAGAAAGTCAGCACCTTAGCGTGCTGTGTGGCTCCCGGCACACCCAGCATGAAGCCATGCCTGGAAGTAAGGCCCTGGTTTGCCGTGCAGAAGCGGAGGCGTGCTGCACTTTCCAGGAGGCGGTGGCCTCTGCTCTGCATACCTTGAACGGCAGCACAGCCTTCTGGACACCTGGGAGGCTAGCCGGGGCGCCCTGTTCCCGGCAGGAACACTGAGTAACCAACCCCAGGCGCACCTGGCTCTGCTAAGCACCATCCAGGCCCGTAGCCCCTTAGAGCCCCTCTGTGCACGCCGAGCGTAGGGAAACGCACTGCCCTCTCTTTTGGAGCAGCTTGGTTTCCTCAGCACTCGCACACGTTCACGAACGCCGTTCTGCCACATCCCACATGGCGCGGAGGTCTTACGCGTTGCCCTAATCGGAGCTGCGCTCAGAGTAACCCTCGTCTTCGCATTCCATCCAGGACCTCCTGACTGAAGGCACCGTGCCTCCTAGAGGACGGCGGCTTGGGTTCTTACTGCAATTCAAGTCCTGTTCCTTCTTTGGCACTGCAGGCAGCCCCAGGCCCAGAGGAGCGGCTACGGCGTTCCTTGGTTGAGACAGTTCGCTGGATGCGGGACTCCCTCCTGCGATAAGTTGACTCGGGGAAGGAAACGCAGGGTAACCGGTGTCTCCTGGGACTCGTCAGAAACCACAGGGATGTACGCTGAGTGTGCCCATGAACACGGGGGCCTGCTGGAACTAGCCCTGCTTTCCCATTTTGAGGGCGGCATTCATGCCTGCCTTGACGCTCCCTGACATTCCCGGCTCCCGACAGGCCAGTGAGCCCTGGAAGAGTGCTTCGGGGAAAATCATGAGTTTGCTCTCTCTAAACCAGGGGCTGCCGCGGCCGCGGTGGCGGTCCGCACGGCAGGCTCCAGAGCCAAAGGGAGCCTCAACGTGAGAACTGGCCTCCAGGTTAGGCCCTGAGTAGCCGTGCAGAAAGGGAGGCATGCAGCTCTTTCCGGGAGTTCTTAGTCGCTTTGCTTTCAAGGCAGTACACGCCCGGGGACTCCTAGGCCCCAGGGGCGTGCAGCGTTTTCCCTCCAAGGTCCCTGAGTGCCTCCAGACACCTGTGGGCCGGCTGAGCAACGTCGAGGTCCATTGGTTGATTCCCTCGGAGGACCCCCGTGCGTGCCGAGTGCTGGGCAACCACACACTGCGCGTTCCTTGAGGAGCGCTACATCTCCAGAGCCCTCGAACGCCCTTCCGGGACAACATGGCTGGTGGGTGCGAGGTGCCCAGGAAGACTCTGTCATGGCCCTTGTGTGAGCTGCCATGAGAGAACGCTGTGCTTGCAACACTGCGAGGCCCGCCCTCGTGCCTGAAGTCACTCTGCTCGAGGAGAAAGTCAGCACCTTAGCGTGCTGTGTGGCTCCCGGCACACCCCGCATGAAGCCATGCCTGGAAGTAAGGCCCTGGTTTGCCGTGCAGAAGCGGAGGCGTGCTGCACTTTCCAGGAGGCGGTGGCCTCTGCTCTGCATACCTTGAACGGCAGCACAGCCTTCTGGACACCTGGGAGGCTAGCCGGGGCGCCCTGTTCCCGGCAGGAACACTGAGTAACCAACCCCAGGCGCACCTGGCTCTGCTAAGCACCATCCAGGCCCGTAGCCCCTTAGAGCCCCTCTGTGCACGCCGAGCGTAGGGAAACGCACTGCCCTCTCTTTTGGAGCAGCTTGGTTTCCTCAGCACTCGCACACGTTCACGAACGCCGTTCTGCCACATCCCACATGGCGCGGAGGTCTTACGCGTTGCCCTAATCGGAGCTGCGCTCAGAGTAACCCTCGTCTTCGCATTCCATCCAGGACCTCCTGACTGAAGGCACCGTGCCTCCTAGAGGACGGCGGCTTGGGTTCTTACTGCAATTCAAGTCCTGTTCCTTCTTTGGCACTGCAGGCAGCCCCAGGCCCAGAGGAGCGGCTACGGCGTTCCTTGGTTGAGACAGTTCGCTGGATGCGGGACTCCCTCCTGCGATAAGTTGACTCGGGGAAGGAAACGCAGGGTAACCGGTGTCTCCTGGGACTCGTCAGAAACCACAGGGATGTACGCTGAGTGTGCCCATGAACACGGGGGCCTGCTGGAACTAGCCCTGCTTTCCCATTTTGAGGGCGGCCTTCATGCCTGCCTTGACGCTCCCTGACATTCCCGGCTCCCGACAGGCCAGTGAGCCCTGGAAGAGTGCTTCGGGGAAAATCATGAGTTTGCTCTCTCTAAACCAGGGGCTGCCGCGGCCGCGGTGGCGGTCCGCACGGCAGGCTCCAGAGCCAAAGGGAGCCTCAACGTGAGAACTGGCCTCCAGGTTAGGCCCTGAGTAGCCGTGCAGAAAGGGAGGCATGCAGCTCTTTCCGGGAGTTCTTAGTCGCTTTGCTTTCAAGGCAGTACACGCCCGGGGACTCCTAGGCCCCAGGGGCGTGCAGCGTTTTCCCTCCAAGGTCCCTGAGTGCCTCCAGACACCTGTGGGCCGGCTGAGCAACGTCGAGGTCCATTGGTTGATTCCCTCGGAGGACCCCCGTGCGTGCCGAGTGCTGGGCAACCACACACTGCGCGTTCCTTGAGGAGCGCTACATCTCCAGAGCCCTCGAACGCCCTTCGGGACAACATGGCTGGTGGGTGCGAGGTGCCCAGGAAGACTCTGTCACGGCCCTTGTGTGAGCTGCCATGAGAGAACGCTGTGCTTGCAACACTGCGAGGCCCGCCCTCGTGCCTGAAGTCACTCTGCTCGAGGAGAAAGTCAGCACCTTAGCGTGCTGTGTGGCTCCCGGCACACCCAGCATGAAGCCATGCCTGGAAGTAAGGCCCTGGTTTGCCGTGCAGAAGCGGAGGCGTGCTGCACTTTCCAGGAGGCGGTGGCCTCTGCTCTGCATACCTTGAACGGCAGCACAGCCTTCTGGACACCTGGGAGGCTAGCCGGGGCGCCCTGTTCCCGGCAGGAACACTGAGTAACCAACCCCAGGCGCACCTGGCTCTGCTAAGCACCATCCAGGCCCGTAGCCCCTTAGAGCCCCTCTGTGCACGCCGAGCGTAGGGAAACGCACTGCCCTCTCTTTTGGAGCAGCTTGGTTTCCTCAGCACTCGCACACGTTCACGAACGCCGTTCTGCCACATCCCACATGGCGCGGAGGTCTTACGCGTTGCCCTAATCGGAGCTGCGCTCAGAGTAACCCTCGTCTTCGCATTCCATCCAGGACCTCCTGACTGAAGGCACCGTGCCTCCTAGAGGACGGCGGCTTGGGTTCTTACTGCAATTCAAGTCCTGTTCCTTCTTTGGCACTGCAGGCAGCCCCAGGCCCAGAGGAGCGGCTACGGCGTTCCTTGGTTGAGACAGTTCGCTGGATGCGGGACTCCCTCCTGTGATAAGTTGACTCGGGGAAGGAAACGCAGGGTAACCGGTGTCTCCTGGGACTCGTCAGAAACCACAGGGATGTACGCTGAGTGTGCCCATGGACACGGGGGCCTGCTGGAACTAGCCCTGCTTTCCCATTTTGAGGGCGGCCTTCATGCCTGCCTTGACGCTCCCTGACATTCCCGGCTCCCGACAGGCCAGTGAGCCCTGGAAGAGTGCTTCGGGGAAAATCATGAGTTTGCTCTCTCTAAACCAGGGGCTGCCGCGGCCGCGGTGGCGGTCCGCACGGCAGGCTCCAGAGCCAAAGGGAGCCTCAACGTGAGAACTGGCCTCCAGGTTAGGCCCTGAGTAGCCGTGCAGAAAGGGAGGCATGCAGCTCTTTCCGGGAGTTCTTAGTCGCTTTGCTTTCAAGGCAGTACACGCCCGGGGACTCCTAGGCCCCACGGGCGTGCAGTGTTTTCCCTCCAAGGTCCCTGAGTGCCTCCAGACACCTGTGGGCCGGCTGAGCAACGTCGAGGTCCATTGGTTGATTCCCTCGGAGGACCCCCGTGCGTGCCGAGTGCTGGGCAACCACACACTGCGCGCTCCTTGAGGAGCGCTACATCTCCAGAGCCCTCGAACGCCCTTCGGGACAACATGGCTGGTGGGTGCGAGGTGCCCAGGAAGACTCTGTCACGGCCCTTGTGTGAGCTGCCATGAGAGAACGCTGTGCTTGCAACACTGCGAGGCCCGCCCTCGTGCCTGAAGTCACTCTGCTCGAGGAGAAAGTCAGCACCTTAGCGTGCTGTGTGGCTCCCGGCACACCCAGCATGAAGCCATGCCTGGAAGTAAGGCCCTGGTTTGCCGTGCAGAAGCGGAGGCGTGCTGCACTTTCCAGGAGGCGGTGGCCTCTGCTCTGCATACCTTGAACGGCAGCACAGCCTTCTGGACACCTGGGAGGCTAGCCGGGGCGCCCTGTTCCCGGCAGGAACACTGAGTAACCCCAGGCGCACCTGGCTCTGCTAAGCACCATCCAGGCCCGTAGCCCCTTAGAGCCCCTCTGTGCACGCCGAGCGTAGGGAAACGCACTGCCCTCTCTTTTGGAGCAGCTTGGTTTCCTCAGCACTCGCACACGTTCACGAACGCCGTTCTGCCACATCCCACATGGTGCGGAGGTCTTACGCGTTGCCCTAATCGGAGCTGCGCTCAGAGTAACCCTCGTCTTCGCATTCCATCCAGGACCTCCTGACTGAAGGCACCGTGCCTCCTAGAGGACGGCGGCTTGGGTTCTTACTGCAATTCAAGTCCTGTTCCTTCTTTGGCACTGCAGGCAGCCCCAGGCCCAGAGGAGCGGCTACGGCGTTCCTTGGTTGAGACAGTTCGCTGGATGCGGGACTCCCTCCTGCGATAAGTTGACTCGGGGAAGGAAACGCAGGGTAACCGGTGTCTCCTGGGACTCGTCAGAAACCACAGGGATGTACGCTGAGTGTGCCCATGAACACGGGGGCCTGCTGGAACTAGCCCTGCTTTCCCATTTTGAGGGCGGCATTCATGCCTGCCTTGACGCTCCCTGACATTCCCGGCTCCCGACAGGCCAGTGAGCCCTGGAAGAGTGCTTCGGGGAAAATCATGAGTTTGCTCTCTCTAAACCAGGGGCTGCCGCGGCCGCGGTGGCGGTCCGCACGGCAGGCTCCAGAGCCAAAGGGAGCCTCAACGTGAGAACTGGCCTCCAGGTTAGGCCCTGAGTAGCCGTGCAGAAAGGGAGGCATGCAGCTCTTTCCGGGAGTTCTTAGTCGCTTTGCTTTCAAGGCAGTACACGCCCGGGGACTCCTAGGCCCCAGGGGCGTGCAGCGTTTTCCCTCCAAGGTCCCTGAGTGCCTCCAGACACCTGTGGGCCGGCTGAGCAACGTCGAGGTCCATTGGTTGATTCCCTCGGAGGACCCCCGTGCGTGCCGAGTGCTGGGCAACCACACACTGCGCGTTCCTTGAGGAGCGCTACATCTCCAGAGCCCTCGAACGCCCTTCCGGGACAACATGGCTGGTGGGTGCGAGGTGCCCAGGAAGACTCTGTCATGGCCCTTGTGTGAGCTGCCATGAGAGAACGCTGTGCTTGCAACACTGCGAGGCCCGCCCTCGTGCCTGAAGTCACTCTGCTCGAGGAGAAAGTCAGCACCTTAGCGTGCTGTGTGGCTCCCGGCACACCCCGCATGAAGCCATGCCTGGAAGTAAGGCCCTGGTTTGCCGTGCAGAAGCGGAGGCGTGCTGCACTTTCCAGGAGGCGGTGGCCTCTGCTCTGCATACCTTGAACGGCAGCACAGCCTTCTGGACACCTGGGAGGCTAGCCGGGGCGCCCTGTTCCCGGCAGGAACACTGAGTAACCAACCCCAGGCGCACCTGGCTCTGCTAAGCACCATCCAGGCCCGTAGCCCCTTAGAGCCCCTCTGTGCACGCCGAGCGTAGGGAAACGCACTGCCCTCTCTTTTGGAGCAGCTTGGTTTCCTCAGCACTCGCACACGTTCACGAACGCCGTTCTGCCACATCCCACATGGCGCGGAGGTCTTACGCGTTGCCCTAATCGGAGCTGCGCTCAGAGTAACCCTCGTCTTCGCATTCCATCCAGGACCTCCTGACTGAAGGCACCGTGCCTCCTAGAGGACGGCGGCTTGGGTTCTTACTGCAATTCAAGTCCTGTTCCTTCTTTGGCACTGCAGGCAGCCCCAGGCCCAGAGGAGCGGCTACGGCGTTCCTTGGTTGAGACAGTTCGCTGGATGCGGGACTCCCTCCTGCGATAAGTTGACTCGGGGAAGGAAACGCAGGGTAACCGGTGTCTCCTGGGACTCGTCAGAAACCACAGGGATGTACGCTGAGTGTGCCCATGAACACGGGGGCCTGCTGGAACTAGCCCTGCTTTCCCATTTTGAGGGCGGCCTTCATGCCTGCCTTGACGCTCCCTGACATTCCCGGCTCCCGACAGGCCAGTGAGCCCTGGAAGAGTGCTTCGGGGAAAATCATGAGTTTGCTCTCTCTAAACCAGGGGCTGCCGCGGCCGCGGTGGCGGTCCGCACGGCAGGCTCCAGAGCCAAAGGGAGCCTCAACGTGAGAACTGGCCTCCAGGTTAGGCCCTGAGTAGCCGTGCAGAAAGGGAGGCATGCAGCTCTTTCCGGGAGTTCTTAGTCGCTTTGCTTTCAAGGCAGTACACGCCCGGGGACTCCTAGGCCCCAGGGGCGTGCAGCGTTTTCCCTCCAAGGTCCCTGAGTGCCTCCAGACACCTGTGGGCCGGCTGAGCAACGTCGAGGTCCATTGGTTGATTCCCTCGGAGGACCCCCGTGCGTGCCGAGTGCTGGGCAACCACACACTGCGCGTTCCTTGAGGAGCGCTACATCTCCAGAGCCCTCGAACGCCCTTCCGGGACAACATGGCTGGTGGGTGCGAGGTGCCCAGGAAGACTCTGTCATGGCCCTTGTGTGAGCTGCCATGAGAGAACGCTGTGCTTGCAACACTGCGAGGCCCGCCCTCGTGCCTGAAGTCACTCTGCTCGAGGAGAAAGTCAGCACCTTAGCGTGCTGTGTGGCTCCCGGCACACCCCGCATGAAGCCATGCCTGGAAGTAAGGCCCTGGTTTGCCGTGCAGAAGCGGAGGCGTGCTGCACTTTCCAGGAGGCGGTGGCCTCTGCTCTGCATACCTTGAACGGCAGCACAGCCTTCTGGACACCTGGGAGGCTAGCCGGGGCGCCCTGTTCCCGGCAGGAACACTGAGTAACCAACCCCAGGCGCACCTGGCTCTGCTAAGCACCATCAAGGCCCGTAGCCCCTTAGAGCCCCTCTGTGCACGCCGAGCGTAGGGAAACGCACTGCCCTCTCTTTTGGAGCAGCTTGGTTTCCTCAGCACTCGCACACGTTCACGAACGCCGTTCTGCCACATCCCACATGGCGCGGAGGTCTTACGCGTTGCCCTAATCGGAGCTGCGCTCAGAGTAACCCTCGTCTTCGCATTCCATCCAGGACCTCCTGACTGAAGGCACCGTGCCTCCTAGAGGACGGCGGCTTGGGTTCTTACTGCAATTCAAGTCCTGTTCCTTCTTTGGCACTGCAGGCAGCCCCAGGCCCAGAGGAGCGGCTACGGCGTTCCTTGGTTGAGACAGTTCGCTGGATGCGGGACTCCCTCCTGCGATAAGTTGACTCGGGGAAGGAAACGCAGGGTAACCGGTGTCTCCTGGGACTCGTCAGAAACCACAGGGATGTACGCTGAGTGTGCCCATGAACACGGGGGCCTGCTGGAACTAGCCCTGCTTTCCCATTTTGAGGGCGGCCTTCATGCCTGCCTTGACGCTCCCTGACATTCCCGGCTCCCGACAGGCCAGTGAGCCCTGGAAGAGTGCTTCGGGGAAAATCATGAGTTTGCTCTCTCTAAACCAGGGGCTGCCGCGGCCGCGGTGGCGGTCCGCACGGCAGGCTCCAGAGCCAAAGGGAGCCTCAACGTGAGAACTGGCCTCCAGGTTAGGCCCTGAGTAGCCGTGCAGAAAGGGAGGCATGCAGCTCTTTCCGGGAGTTCTTAGTCGCTTTGCTTTCAAGGCAGTACACGCCCGGGGACTCCTAGGCCCCAGGGGCGTGCAGCGTTTTCCCTCCAAGGTCCCTGAGTGCCTCCAGACACCTGTGGGCCGGCTGAGCAACGTCGAGGTCCATTGGTTGATTCCCTCGGAGGACCCCCGTGCGTGCCGAGTGCTGGGCAACCACACACTGCGCGTTCCTTGAGGAGCGCTACATCTCCAGAGCCCTCGAACGCCCTTCGGGACAACATGGCTGGTGGGTGCGAGGTGCCCAGGAAGACTCTGTCATGGCCCTTGTGTGAGCTGCCATGAGAGAACGCTGTGCTTGCAACACTGCGAGGCCCGCCCTCGTGCCTGAAGTCACTCTGCTCGAGGAGAAAGTCAGCACCTTAGCGTGCTGTGTGGCTCCCGGCACACCCAGCATGAAGCCATGCCTGGAAGTAAGGCCCTGGTTTGCCGTGCAGAAGCGGAGGCGTGCTGCACTTTCCAGGAGGCGGTGGCCTCTGCTCTGCATACCTTGAACGGCAGCACAGCCTTCTGGACACCTGGGAGGCTAGCCGGGGCGCCCTGTTCCCGGCAGGAACACTGAGTAACCAACCCCAGGCGCACCTGGCTCTGCTAAGCACCATCCAGGCCCGTAGCCCCTTAGAGCCCCTCTGTGCACGCCGAGCGTAGGGAAACACACTGCCCTCTCTTTTGGAGCAGCTTGGTTTCCTCAGCACTCGCACACGTTCACGAACGCCGTTCTGCCACATCCCACATGGCGCGGAGGTCTTACGCGTTGCCCTAATCGGAGCTGCGCTCAGAGTAACCCTCGTCTTCGCATTCCATCCAGGACCTCCTGACTGAAGGCACCGTGCCTCCTAGAGGACGGCGGCTTGGGTTCTTACTGCAATTCAAGTCCTGTTCCTTCTTTGGCACTGCAGGCAGCCCCAGGCCCAGAGGAGCGGCTACGGCGTTCCTTGGTTGAGACAGTTCGCTAGATGCGGGACTCCCTCCTGCGATAAGTTGACTCGGGGAAGGAAACGCAGGGTAACCGGTGTCTCCTGGGACTCGTCAGAAACCACAGGGATGTACGCTGAGTGTGCCCATGAACACGGGGGCCTGCTGGAACTAGCCCTGCTTTCCCATTTTGAGGGCGGCCTTCATGCCTGCCTTGACGCTCCCTGACATTCCCGGCTCCCGACAGGCCAGTGAGCCCTGGAAGAGTGCTTCGGGGAAAATCATGAGTTTGCTCTCTCTAAACCAGGGGCTGCTGCGGACGCGGTGGCGGTCCGCACGGCAGGCTCCAGAGCCAAAGGGAGCCTCAACGTGAGAACTGGCCTCCAGGTTAGGCCCTGAGTAGCCGTGCAGAAAGGGAGGCATGCAGCTCTTTCCGGGAGTTCTTAGTCGCTTTGCTTTCAAGGCAGTACACGCCCGGGGACTCCTAGGCCCCACGGGCGTGCAGCGTTTTCCCTCCAAGGTCCCTGAGTGCCTCCAGACACCTGTGGGCCGGCTGAGCAACGTCGAGGTCCATTGGTTGATTCCCTCGGAGGACCCCCGTGCGTGCCGAGTGCTGGGCAACCACACACTGCGCGTTCCTTGAGGAGCGCTACCTCTCCAGAGCCCTCGAACGCCCTTCGGGACAACATGGCTGGTGGGTGCGAGGTGCCCAGGAAGACTCTGTCACGGCCCTTGTGTGAGCTGCCATGAGAGAACGCTGTGCTTGCAACACTGCGAGGCCCGCCCTCGTGCCTGAAGTCACTCTGCTCGAGGAGAAAGTCAGCACCTTAGCGTGCTGTGTGGCTCCCGGCACACCCAGCATGAAGCCATGCCTGGAAGTAAGGCCCTGGTTTGCCGTGCAGAAGCGGAGGCGTGCTGCACTTTCCAGGAGGCGGTGGCCTCTGCTCTGCATACCTTGAACGGCAGCACAGCCTTCTGGACACCTGGGAGGCTAGCCGGGGCGCCCTGTTCCCGGCAGGAACACTGAGTAACCAACCCCAGGCGCACCTGGCTCTGCTAAGCACCATCAAGGCCCGTAGCCCCTTAGAGCCCCTCTGTGCACGCCGAGCGTAGGGAAACGCACTGCCCTCTCTTTTGGAGCAGCTTGGTTTCCTCAGCACTCGCACACGTTCACGAACGCCGTTCTGCCACATCCCACATGGCGCGGAGGTCTTACGCGTTGCCCTAATCGGAGCTGTGCTCAGAGTAACCCTCGTCTTCGCATTCCATCCAGGACCTCCTGACTGAAGGCACCGTGCCTCCTAGAGGACGGCGGCTTGGGTTCTTACTGCAATTCAAGTCCTGTTCCTTCTTTGGCACTGCAGGCAGCCCCAGGCCCAGAGGAGCGGCTACGGCGTTCCTTGGTTGAGACAGTTCGCTGGATGCGGGACTCCCTCCTGCGATAAGTTGACTCGGGGAAGGAAACGCAGGGTAACCGGTGTCTCCTGGGACTCGTCAGAAACCACAGGGATGTACGCTGAGTGTGCCCATGAACACGGGGGCCTGCTGGAACTAGCCCTGCTTTCCCATTTTGAGGGCGGCCTTCATGCCTGCCTTGACGCTCCCTGACATTCCCGGCTCCCGACAGGCCAGTGAGCCCTGGAAGAGTGCTTCGGGGAAAATCATGAGTTTGCTCTCTCTAAACCAGGGGCTTCCGCGGCCGCGGTGGCGGTCCGCACGGCAGGCTCCAGAGCCAAAGGGAGCCTCAACGTGAGAACTGGCCTCCAGGTTAGGCCCTGAGTAGCCGTGCAGAAAGGGAGGCATGCAGCTCTTTCCGGGAGTTCTTAGTCGCTTTGCTTTCAAGGCAGTACACGCCCGGGGACTCCTAGGCCCCAGGGGCGTGCAGCGTTTTCCCTCCAAGGTCCCTGAGTGCCTCCAGACACCTGTGGGCCGGCTGAGCAACGTCGAGGTCCATTGGTTGATTCCCTCGGAGGACCCCCGTGCGTGCCGAGTGCTGGGCAACCACACACTGCGCGTTCCTTGAGGAGCGCTACATCTCCAGAGCCCTCGAACGCCCTTCGGGACAACATGGCTGGTGGGTGCGAGGTGCCCAAGAAGACTCTGTCACGGCCCTTGTGTGAGCTGCCATGAGAGAACGCTGTGCTTGCAACACTGCGAGGCCCGCCCTCGTGCCTGAAGTCACTCTGCTCGAGCAGAAAGTCAGCACCTTAGCGTGCTGTGTGGCTCCCGGCACACCCAGCATGAAGCCATGCCTGGAAGTAAGGCCCTGGTTTGCCGTGCAGAAGCGGAGGCGTGCTGCACTTTCCAGGAGGCGGTGGCCTCTGCTCTGCATACCTTGAACGGCAGCACAGCCTTCTGGACACCTGGGAGGCTAGCCGGGGCGCCCTGTTCCCGGCAGGAACACTGAGTAACCCCAGGCGCACCTGGCTCTGCTAAGCACCATCCAGGCCCGTAGCCCCTTAGAGCCCCTCTGTGCACGCCGAGCGTAGGGAAACGCACTGCCCTCTCTTTTGGAGCAGCTTGGTTTCCTCAGCACTCGCACACGTTCACGAACGCCGTTCTGCCACATCCCACATGGCGCGGAGGTCTTACGCGTTGCCCTAATCGGAGCTGCGCTCAGAGTAACCCTCGTCTTCGCATTCCATCCAGGACCTCCTGACTGAAGGCACCGTGCCTCCTAGAGGACGGCGGCTTGGGTTCTTACTGCAATTCAAGTCCTGTTCCTTCTTTGGCACTGCAGGCAGCCCCAGGCCCAGAGGAGCGGCTACGGCGTTCCTTGGTTGAGACAGTTCGCTGGATGCGGGACTCCCTCCTGCGATAAGTTGACTCGGGGAAGGAAACGCAGGGTAACCGGTGTCTCCTGGGACTCGTCAGAAACCACAGGGATGTACGCTGAGTGTGCCCATGAACACGGGGGCCTGCTGGAACTAGCCCTGCTTTCCCATTTTGAGGGCGGCCTTCATGCCTGCCTTGACGCTCCCTGACATTCCCGGCTCCCGACAGGCCAGTGAGCCCTGGAAGAGTGCTTCGGGGAAAATCATGAGTTTGCTCTCTCTAAACCAGGGGCTGCCGCGGCCGCGGTGGCGGTCCGCACGGCAGGCTCCAGAGCCAAAGGGAGCCTCAACGTGAGAACTGGCCTCCAGGTTAGGCCCTGAGTAGCCGTGCAGAAAGGGAGGCATGCAGCTCTTTCCGGGAGTTCTTAGTCGCTTTGCTTTCAAGGCAGTACACGCCCGGGGACTCCTAGGCCCCAGGGGCGTGCAGCGTTTTCCCTCCAAGGTCCCTGAGTGCCTCCAGACACCTGTGGGCCGGCTGAGCAACGTCGAGGTCCATTGGTTGATTCCCTCGGAGGACCCCCGTGCGTGCCGAGTGCTGGGCAACCACACACTGCGCGTTCCTTGAGGAGCGCTACATCTCCAGAGCCCTCGAACGCCCTTCGGGACAACATGGCTGGTGGGTGCGAGGTGCCCAGGAAGACTCTGTCATGGCCCTTGTGTGAGCTGCCATGAGAGAACGCTGTGCTTGCAACACTGCGAGGCCCGCCCTCGTGCCTGAAGTCACTCTGCTCGAGGAGAAAGTCAGCACCTTAGCGTGCTGTGTGGCTCCCGGCACACCCAGCATGAAGCCATGCCTGGAAGTAAGGCCCTGGTTTGCCGTGCAGAAGCGGAGGCGTGCTGCACTTTCCAGGAGGCGGTGGCCTCTGCTCTGCATACCTTGAACGGCAGCACAGCCTTCTGGACACCTGGGAGGCTAGCCGGGGCGCCCTGTTCCCGGCAGGAACACTGAGTAACCAACCCCAGGCGCACCTGGCTCTGCTAAGCACCATCCAGGCCCGTAGCCCCTTAGAGCCCCTCTGTGCACGCCGAGCGTAGGGAAACACACTGCCCTCTCTTTTGGAGCAGCTTGGTTTCCTCAGCACTCGCACACGTTCACGAACGCCGTTCTGCCACATCCCACATGGCGCGGAGGTCTTACGCGTTGCCCTAATCGGAGCTGCGCTCAGAGTAACCCTCGTCTTCGCATTCCATCCAGGACCTCCTGACTGAAGGCACCGTGCCTCCTAGAGGACGGCGGCTTGGGTTCTTACTGCAATTCAAGTCCTGTTCCTTCTTTGGCACTGCAGGCAGCCCCAGGCCCAGAGGAGCGGCTACGGCGTTCCTTGGTTGAGACAGTTCGCTAGATGCGGGACTCCCTCCTGCGATAAGTTGACTCGGGGAAGGAAACGCAGGGTAACCGGTGTCTCCTGGGACTCGTCAGAAACCACAGGGATGTACGCTGAGTGTGCCCATGAACACGGGGGCCTGCTGGAACTAGCCCTGCTTTCCCATTTTGAGGGCGGCCTTCATGCCTGCCTTGACGCTCCCTGACATTCCCGGCTCCCGACAGGCCAGTGAGCCCTGGAAGAGTGCTTCGGGGAAAATCATGAGTTTGCTCTCTCTAAACCAGGGGCTGCTGCGGCCGCGGTGGCGGTCCGCACGGCAGGCTCCAGAGCCAAAGGGAGCCTCAACGTGAGAACTGGCCTCCAGGTTAGGCCCTGAGTAGCCGTGCAGAAAGGGAGGCATGCAGCTCTTTCCGGGAGTTCTTAGTCGCTTTGCTTTCAAGGCAGTACACGCCCGGGGACTCCTAGGCCCCAGGGGCGTGCAGCGTTTTCCCTCCAAGGTCCCTGAGTGCCTCCAGACACCTGTGGGCCGGCTGAGCAACGTCGAGGTCCATTGGTTGATTCCCTCGGAGGACCCCCGTGCGTGCCGAGTGCTGGGCAACCACACACTGCGCGTTCCTTGAGGAGCGCTACCTCTCCAGAGCCCTCGAACGCCCTTCGGGACAACATGGCTGGTGGGTGCGAGGTGCCCAGGAAGACTCTGTCACGGCCCTTGTGTGAGCTGCCATGAGAGAACGCTGTGCTTGCAACACTGCGAGGCCCGCCCTCGTGCCTGAAGTCACTCTGCTCGAGGAGAAAGTCAGCACCTTAGCGTGCTGTGTGGCTCCCGGCACACCCAGCATGAAGCCATGCCTGGAAGTAAGGCCCTGGTTTGCCGTGCAGAAGCGGAGGCGTGCTGCACTTTCCAGGAGGCGGTGGCCTCTGCTCTGCATACCTTGAACGGCAGCACAGCCTTCTGGACACCTGGGAGGCTAGCCGGGGCGCCCTGTTCCCGGCAGGAACACTGAGTAACCAACCCCAGGCGCACCTGGCTCTGCTAAGCACCATCAAGGCCCGTAGCCCCTTAGAGCCCCTCTGTGCACGCCGAGCGTAGGGAAACACACTGCCCTCTCTTTTGGAGCAGCTTGGTTTCCTCAGCACTCGCACACGTTCACGAACGCCGTTCTGCCACATCCCACATGGCGCGGAGGTCTTACGCGTTGCCCTAATCGGAGCTGCGCTCAGAGTAACCCTCGTCTTCGCATTCCATCCAGGACCTCCTGACTGAAGGCACCGTGCCTCCTAGAGGACGGCGGCTTGGGTTCTTACTGCAATTCAAGTCCTGTTCCTTCTTTGGCACTGCAGGCAGCCCCAGGCCCAGAGGAGCGGCTACGGCGTTCCTTGGTTGAGACAGTTCGCTGGATGCGGGACTCCCTCCTGTGATAAGTTGACTCGGGGAAGGAAACGCAGGGTAACCGGTGTCTCCTGGGACTCGTCAGAAACCACAGGGATGTACGCTGAGTGTGCCCATGAACACGGGGGCCTGCTGGAACTAGCCCTGCTTTCCCATTTTGAGGGCGGCCTTCATGCCTGCCTTGACGCTCCCTGACATTCCCGGCTCCCGACAGGCCAGTGAGCCCTGGAAGAGTGCTTCGGGGAAAATCATGAGTTTGCTCTCTCTAAACCAGGGGCTGCCGCGGCCGCGGTGGCGGTCCGCACGGCAGGCTCCAGAGCCAAAGGGAGCCTCAACGTGAGAACTGGCCTCCAGGTTAGGCCCTGAGTAGCCGTGCAGAAAGGGAGGCATGCAGCTCTTTCCGGGAGTTCTTAGTCGCTTTGCTTTCAAGGCAGTACACGCCCGGGGACTCCTAGGCCCCACGGGCGTGCAGTGTTTTCCCTCCAAGGTCCCTGAGTGCCTCCAGACACCTGTGGGCCGGCTGAGCAACGTCGAGGTCCATTGGTTGATTCCCTCGGAGGACCCCCGTGCGTGCCGAGTGCTGGGCAACCACACACTGCGCGCTCCTTGAGGAGCGCTACATCTCCAGAGCCCTCGAACGCCCTTCGGGACAACATGGCTGGTGGGTGCGAGGTGCCCAGGAAGACTCTGTCACGGCCCTTGTGTGAGCTGCCATGAGAGAACGCTGTGCTTGCAACACTGCGAGGCCCGCCCTCGTGCCTGAAGTCACTCTGCTCGAGGAGAAAGTCAGCACCTTAGCGTGCTGTGTGGCTCCCGGCACACCCAGCATGAAGCCATGCCTGGAAGTAAGGCCCTGGTTTGCCGTGCAGAAGCGGAGGCGTGCTGCACTTTCCAGGAGGCGGTGGCCTCTGCTCTGCATACCTTGAACGGCAGCACAGCCTTCTGGACACCTGGGAGGCTAGCCGGGGCGCCCTGTTCCCGGCAGGAACACTGAGTAACCCCAGGCGCACCTGGCTCTGCTAAGCACCATCCAGGCCCGTAGCCCCTTAGAGCCCCTCTGTGCACGCCGAGCGTAGGGAAACGCACTGCCCTCTCTTTTGGAGCAGCTTGGTTTCCTCAGCACTCGCACACGTTCACGAACGCCGTTCTGCCACATCCCACATGGCGCGGAGGTCTTACGCGTTGCCCTAATCGGAGCTGCGCTCAGAGTAACCCTCGTCTTCGCATTCCATCCAGGACCTCCTGACTGAAGGCACCGTGCCTCCTAGAGGACGGCGGCTTGGGTTCTTACTGCAATTCAAGTCCTGTTCCTTCTTTGGCACTGCAGGCAGCCCCAGGCCAAGAGGAGCGGCTACGGCGTTCCTTGGTTGAGACAGTTCGCTGGATGCGGGACTCCCTCCTGCGATAAGTTGACTCGGGGAAGGAAACGCAGGGTAACCGGTGTCTCCTGGGACTCGTCAGAAACCACAGGGATGTACGCTGAGTGTGCCCATGAACACGGGGGCCTGCTGGAACTAGCCCTGCTTTCCCATTTTGAGGGCGGCATTCATGCCTGCCTTGACGCTCCCTGACATTCCCGGCTCCCGACAGGCCAGTGAGCCCTGGAAGAGTGCTTCGGGGAAAATCATGAGTTTGCTCTCTCTAAACCAGGGGCTTCCGCGGCCGCGGTGGCGGTCCGCACGGCAGGCTCCAGAGCCAAAGGGAGCCTCAACGTGAGAACTGGCCTCCAGGTTAGGCCCTGAGTAGCCGTGCAGAAAGGGAGGCATGCAGCTCTTTCCGGGAGTTCTTAGTCGCTTTGCTTTCAAGGCAGTACACGCCCGGGGACTCCTAGGCCCCAGGGGCGTGCAGCGTTTTCCCTCCAAGGTCCCTGAGTGCCTCCAGACACCTGTGGGCCGGCTGAGCAACGTCGAGGTCCATTGGTTGATTCCCTCGGAGGACCCCCGTGCGTGCCGAGTGCTGGGCAACCACACACTGCGCGTTCCTTGAGGAGCGCTACCTCTCCAGAGCCCTCGAACGCCCTTCGGGACAACATGGCTGGTGGGTGCGAGGTGCCCAGGAAGACTCTGTCACGGCCCTTGTGTGAGCTGCCATGAGAGAACGCTGTGCTTGCAACACTGCGAGGCCCGCCCTCGTGCCTGAAGTCACTCTGCTCGAGGAGAAAGTCAGCACCTTAGCGTGCTGTGTGGCTCCCGGCACACCCAGCATGAAGCCATGCCTGGAAGTAAGGCCCTGGTTTGCCGTGCAGAAGCGGAGGCGTGCTGCACTTTCCAGGAGGCGGTGGCCTCTGCTCTGCATACCTTGAACGGCAGCACAGCCTTCTGGACACCTGGGAGGCTAGCCGGGGCGCCCTGTTCCCGGCAGGAACACTGAGTAACCAACCCCAGGCGCACCTGGCTCTGCTAAGCACCATCCAGGCCCGTAGCCCCTTAGAGCCCCTCTGTGCACGCCGAGCGTAGGGAAACGCACTGCCCTCTCTTTTGGAGCAGCTTGGTTTCCTCAGCACTCGCACACGTTCACGAACGCCGTTCTGCCACATCCCACATGGCGCGGAGGTCTTACGCGTTGCCCTAATCGGAGCTGCGCTCAGAGTAACCCTCGTCTTCGCATTCCATCCAGGACCTCCTGACTGAAGGCACCGTGCCTCCTAGAGGACGGCGGCTTGGGTTCTTACTGCAATTCAAGTCCTGTTCCTTCTTTGGCACTGCAGGCAGCCCCAGGCCCAGAGGAGCGGCTACGGCGTTCCTTGGTTGAGACAGTTCGCTGGATGCGGGACTCCCTCCTGCGATAAGTTGACTCGGGGAAGGAAACGCAGGGTAACCGGTGTCTCCTGGGACTCGTCAGAAACCACAGGGATGTACGCTGAGTGTGCCCATGAACACGGGGGCCTGCTGGAACTAGCCCTGCTTTCCCATTTTGAGGGCGGCATTCATGCCTGCCTTGACGCTCACTGACATTCCCGGCTCCCGACAGGCCAGTGAGCCCTGGAAGAGTGCTTCGGGGAAAATCATGAGTTTGCTCTCTCTAAACCAGGGGCTGCCGCGGCCGCGGTGGCGGTCCGCACGGCAGGCTCCAGAGCCAAAGGGAGCCTCAACGTGAGAACTGGCCTCCAGGTTAGGCCCTGAGTAGCCGTGCAGAAAGGGAGGCATGCAGCTCTTTCCGGGAGTTCTTAGTCGCTTTGCTTTCAAGGCAGTACACGCCCGGGGACTCCTAGGCCCCAGGGGCGTGCAGCGTTTTCCCTCCAAGGTCCCTGAGTGCCTCCAGACACCTGTGGGCCGGCTGAGCAACGTCGAGGTCCATTGGTTGATTCCCTCGGAGGACCCCCGTGCGTGCCGAGTGCTGGGCAACCACACACTGCGCGTTCCTTGAGGAGCGCTACATCTCCAGAGCCCTCGAACGCCCTTCGGGACAACATGGCTGGTGGGTGCGAGGTGCCCAGGAAGACTCTGTCATGGCCCTTGTGTGAGCTGCCATGAGAGAACGCTGTGCTTGCAACACTGCGAGGCCCGCCCTCGTGCCTGAAGTCACTCTGCTCGAGGAGAAAGTCAGCACCTTAGCGTGCTGTGTGGCTCCCGGCACACCCAGCATGAAGCCATGCCTGGAAGTAAGGCCCTGGTTTGCCGTGCAGAAGCGGAGGCGTGCTGCACTTTCCAGGAGGCGGTGGCCTCTGCTCTGCATACCTTGAACGGCAGCACAGCCTTCTGGACACCTGGGAGGCTAGCCGGGGCGCCCTGTTCCCGGCAGGAACACTGAGTAACCCCAGGCGCACCTGGCTCTGCTAAGCACCATCCAGGCCCGTAGCCCCTTAGAGCCCCTCTGTGCACGCCGAGCGTAGGGAAACGCACTGCCCTCTCTTTTGGAGCAGCTTGGTTTCCTCAGCACTCGCACACGTTCACGAACGCCGTTCTGCCACATCCCACATGGCGCGGAGGTCTTACGCGTTGCCCTAATCGGAGCTGTGCTCAGAGTAACCCTCGTCTTCGCATTCCATCCAGGACCTCCTGACTGAAGGCACCGTGCCTCCTAGAGGACGGCGGCTTGGGTTCTTACTGCAATTCAAGTCCTGTTCCTTCTTTGGCACTGCAGGCAGCCCCAGGCCCAGAGGAGCGGCTACGGCGTTCCTTGGTTGAGACAGTTCGCTGGATGCGGGACTCCCTCCTGCGATAAGTTGACTCGGGGAAGGAAACGCAGGGTAACCGGTGTCTCCTGGGACTCGTCAGAAACCACAGGGATGTACGCTGAGTGTGCCCATGAACACGGGGGCCTGCTGGAACTAGCCCTGCTTTCCCATTTTGAGGGCGGCCTTCATGCCTGCCTTGACGCTCCCTGACATTCCCGGCTCCCGACAGGCCAGTGAGCCCTGGAAGAGTGCTTCGGGGAAAATCATGAGTTTGCTCTCTCTAAACCAGGGGCTTCCGCGGCCGCGGTGGCGGTCCGCACGGCAGGCTCCAGAGCCAAAGGGAGCCTCAACGTGAGAACTGGCCTCCAGGTTAGGCCCTGAGTAGCCGTGCAGAAAGGGAGGCATGCAGCTCTTTCCGGGAGTTCTTAGTCGCTTTGCTTTCAAGGCAGTACACGCCCGGGGACTCCTAGGCCCCAGGGGCGTGCAGCGTTTTCCCTCCAAGGTCCCTGAGTGCCTCCAGACACCTGTGGGCCGGCTGAGCAACGTCGAGGTCCATTGGTTGATTCCCTCGGAGGACCCCCGTGCGTGCCGAGTGCTGGGCAACCACACACTGCGCGTTCCTTGAGGAGCGCTACATCTCCAGAGCCCTCGAACGCCCTTCGGGACAACATGGCTGGTGGGTGCGAGGTGCCCAAGAAGACTCTGTCACGGCCCTTGTGTGAGCTGCCATGAGAGAACGCTGTGCTTGCAACACTGCGAGGCCCGCCCTCGTGCCTGAAGTCACTCTGCTCGAGCAGAAAGTCAGCACCTTAGCGTGCTGTGTGGCTCCCGGCACACCCAGCATGAAGCCATGCCTGGAAGTAAGGCCCTGGTTTGCCGTGCAGAAGCGGAGGCGTGCTGCACTTTCCAGGAGGCGGTGGCCTCTGCTCTGCATACCTTGAACGGCAGCACAGCCTTCTGGACACCTGGGAGGCTAGCCGGGGCGCCCTGTTCCCGGCAGGAACACTGAGTAACCCCAGGCGCACCTGGCTCTGCTAAGCACCATCCAGGCCCGTAGCCCCTTAGAGCCCCTCTGTGCACGCCGAGCGTAGGGAAACGCACTGCCCTCTCTTTTGGAGCAGCTTGGTTTCCTCAGCACTCGCACACGTTCACGAACGCCGTTCTGCCACATCCCACATGGCGCGGAGGTCTTACGCGTTGCCCTAATCGGAGCTGCGCTCAGAGTAACCCTCGTCTTCGCATTCCATCCAGGACCTCCTGACTGAAGGCACCGTGCCTCCTAGAGGACGGCGGCTTGGGTTCTTACTGCAATTCAAGTCCTGTTCCTTCTTTGGCACTGCAGGCAGCCCCAGGCCCAGAGGAGCGGCTACGGCGTTCCTTGGTTGAGACAGTTCGCTGGATGCGGGACTCCCTCCTGCGATAAGTTGACTCGGGGAAGGAAACGCAGGGTAACCGGTGTCTCCTGGGACTCGTCAGAAACCACAGGGATGTACGCTGAGTGTGCCCATGAACACGGGGGCCTGCTGGAACTAGCCCTGCTTTCCCATTTTGAGGGCGGCATTCATGCCTGCCTTGACGCTCCCTGACATTCCCGGCTCCCGACAGGCCAGTGAGCCCTGGAAGAGTGCTTCGGGGAAAATCATGAGTTTGCTCTCTCTAAACCAGGGGCTTCCGCGGCCGCGGTGGCGGTCCGCACGGCAGGCTCCAGAGCCAAAGGGAGCCTCAACGTGAGAACTGGCCTCCAGGTTAGGCCCTGAGTAGCCGTGCAGAAAGGGAGGCATGCAGCTCTTTCCGGGAGTTCTTAGTCGCTTTGCTTTCAAGGCAGTACACGCCCGGGGACTCCTAGGCCCCAGGGGCGTGCAGCGTTTTCCCTCCAAGGTCCCTGAGTGCCTCCAGACACCTGTGGGCCGGCTGAGCAACGTCGAGGTCCATTGGTTGATTCCCTCGGAGGACCCCCGTGCGTGCCGAGTGCTGGGCAACCACACACTGCGCGTTCCTTGAGGAGCGCTACATCTCCAGAGCCCTCGAACGCCCTTCGGGACAACATGGCTGGTGGGTGCGAGGTGCCCAGGAAGACTCTGTCACGGCCCTTGTGTGAGCTGCCATGAGAGAACGCTGTGCTTGCAACACTGCGAGGCCCGCCCTCGTGCCCGAAGTCACTCTGCTCGAGGAGAAAGTCAGCACCTTAGCGTGCTGTGTGGCTCCCGGCACACCCAGCATGAAGCCATGCCTGGAAGTAAGGCCCTGGTTTGCCGTGCAGAAGCGGAGGCGTGCTGCACTTTCCAGGAGGCGGTGGCCTCTGCTCTGCATACCTTGAACGGCAGCACAGCCTTCTGGACACCTGGGAGGCTAGCCGGGGCGCCCTGTTCCCGGCAGGAACACTGAGTAACCAACCCCAGGCGCACCTGGCTCTGCTAAGCACCATCCAGGCCCGTAGCCCCTTAGAGCCCCTCTGTGCACGCCGAGCGTAGGGAAACGCACTGCCCTCTCTTTTGGAGCAGCTTGGTTTCCTCAGCACTCGCACACGTTCACGAACGCCGTTCTGCCACATCCCACATGGCGCGGAGGTCTTACGCGTTGCCCTAATCGGAGCTGCGCTCAGAGTAACCCTCGTCTTCGCATTCCATCCAGGACCTCCTGACTGAAGGCACCGTGCCTCCTAGAGGACGGCGGCTTGGGTTCTTACTGCAATTCAAGTCCTGTTCCTTCTTTGGCACTGCAGGCAGCCCCAGGCCCAGAGGAGCGGCTACGGCGTTCCTTGGTTGAGACAGTTCGCTAGATGCGGGACTCCCTCCTGCGATAAGTTGACTCGGGGAAGGAAACGCAGGGTAACCGGTGTCTCCTGGGACTCGTCAGAAACCACAGGGATGTACGCTGAGTGTGCCCATGAACACGGGGGCCTGCTGGAACTAGCCCTGCTTTCCCATTTTGAGGGCGGCATTCATGCCTGCCTTGACGCTCCCTGACATTCCCGGCTCCCGACAGGCCAGTGAGCCCTGGAAGAGTGCTTCGGGGAAAATCATGAGTTTGCTCTCTCTAAACCAGGGGCTGCCGCGGCCGCGGTGGCGGTCCGCACGGCAGGCTCCAGAGCCAAAGGGAGCCTCAACGTGAGAACTGGCCTCCAGGTTAGGCCCTGAGTAGCCGTGCAGAAAGGGAGGCATGCAGCTCTTTCCGGGAGTTCTTAGTCGCTTTGCTTTCAAGGCAGTACACGCCCGGGGACTCCTAGGCCCCACGGGCGTGCAGCGTTTTCCCTCCAAGGTCCCTGAGTGCCTCCAGACACCTGTGGGCCGGCTGAGCAACGTCGAGGTCCATTGGTTGATTCCCTCGGAGGACCCCCGTGCGTGCCGAGTGCTGGGCAACCACACACTGCGCGCTCCTTGAGGAGCGCTACATCTCCAGAGCCCTCGAACGCCCTTCGGGACAACATGGCTGGTGGGTGCGAGGTGCCCAGGAAGACTCTGTCACGGCCCTTGTGTGAGCTGCCATGAGAGAACGCTGTGCTTGCAACACTGCGAGGCCCGCCCTCGTGCCTGAAGTCACTCTGCTCGAGGAGAAAGTCAGCACCTTAGCGTGCTGTGTGGCTCCCGGCACACCCAGCATGAAGCCATGCCTGGAAGTAAGGCCCTGGTTTGCCGTGCAGAAGCGGAGGCGTGCTGCACTTTCCAGGAGGCGGTGGCCTCTGCTCTGCATACCTTGAACGGCAGCACAGCCTTCTGGACACCTGGGAGGCTAGCCGGGGCGCCCTGTTCCCGGCAGGAACACTGAGTAACCCCAGGCGCACCTGGCTCTGCTAAGCACCATCCAGGCCCGTAGCCCCTTAGAGCCCCTCTGTGCACGCCGAGCGTAGGGAAACGCACTGCCCTCTCTTTTGGAGCAGCTTGGTTTCCTCAGCACTCGCACACGTTCACGAACGCCGTTCTGCCACATCCCACATGGCGCGGAGGTCTTACGCGTTGCCCTAATCGGAGCTGTGCTCAGAGTAACCCTCGTCTTCGCATTCCATCCAGGACCTCCTGACTGAAGGCACCGTGCCTCCTAGAGGACGGCGGCTTGGGTTCTTACTGCAATTCAAGTCCTGTTCCTTCTTTGGCACTGCAGGCAGCCCCAGGCCCAGAGGAGCGGCTACGGCGTTCCTTGGTTGAGACAGTTCGCTGGATGCGGGACTCCCTCCTGCGATAAGTTGACTCGGGGAAGGAAACGCAGGGTAACCGGTGTCTCCTGGGACTCGTCAGAAACCACAGGGATGTACGCTGAGTGTGCCCATGAACACGGGGGCCTGCTGGAACTAGCCCTGCTTTCCCATTTTGAGGGCGGCATTCATGCCTGCCTTGACGCTCCCTGACATTCCCGGCTCCCGACAGGCCAGTGAGCCCTGGAAGAGTGCTTCGGGGAAAATCATGAGTTTGCTCTCTCTAAACCAGGGGCTGCCGCGGCCGCGGTGGCGGTCCGCACGGCAGGCTCCAGAGCCAAAGGGAGCCTCAACGTGAGAACTGGCCTCCAGGTTAGGCCCTGAGTAGCCGTGCAGAAAGGGAGGCATGCAGCTCTTTCCGGGAGTTCTTAGTCGCTTTGCTTTCAAGGCAGTACACGCCCGGGGACTCCTAGGCCCCAGGGGCATGCAGCGTTTTCCCTCCAAGGTCCCTGAGTGCCTCCAGACACCTGTGGGCCGGCTGAGCAACGTCGAGGTCCATTGGTTGATTCCCTCGGAGGACCCCCGTGCGTGCCGAGTGCTGGGCAACCACACACTGCGCGTTCCTTGAGGAGCGCTACCTCTCCAGAGCCCTCGAACGCCCTTCGGGACAACATGGCTGGTGGGTGCGAGGTGCCCAGGAAGACTCTGTCACGGCCCTTGTGTGAGCTGCCATGAGAGAACGCTGTGCTTGCAACACTGCGAGGCCCGCCCTCGTGCCTGAAGTCACTCTGCTCGAGGAGAAAGTCAGCACCTTAGCGTGCTGTGTGGCTCCCGGCACACCCAGCATGAAGCCATGCCTGGAAGTAAGGCCCTGGTTTGCCGTGCAGAAGCGGAGGCGTGCTGCACTTTCCAGGAGGCGGTGGCCTCTGCTCTGCATACCTTGAACGGCAGCACAGCCTTCTGGACACCTGGGAGGCTAGCCGGGGCGCCCTGTTCCCGGCAGGAACACTGAGTAACCCCAGGCGCACCTGGCTCTGCTAAGCACCATCCAGGCCCGTAGCCCCTTAGAGCCCCTCTGTGCACGCCGAGCGTAGGGAAACGCACTGCCCTCTCTTTTGGAGCAGCTTGGTTTCCTCAGCACTCGCACACGTTCACGAACGCCGTTCTGCCACATCCCACATGGCGCGGAGGTCTTACGCGTTGCCCTAATCGGAGCTGCGCTCAGAGTAACCCTCGTCTTCGCATTCCATCCAGGACCTCCTGACTGAAGGCACCGTGCCTCCTAGAGGACGGCGGCTTGGGTTCTTACTGCAATTCAAGTCCTGTTCCTTCTTTGGCACTGCAGGCAGCCCCAGGCCCAGAGGAGCGGCTACGGCGTTCCTTGGTTGAGACAGTTCGCTGGATGCGGGACTCCCTCCTGCGATAAGTTGACTCGGGGAAGGAAACGCAGGGTAACCGGTGTCTCCTGGGACTCGTCAGAAACCACAGGGATGTACGCTGAGTGTGCCCATGAACACGGAGGCCTGCTGGAACTAGCCCTGCTTTCCCATTTTGAGGGCGGCATTCATGCCTGCCTTGACGCTCCCTGACATTCCCGGCTCCCGACAGGCCAGTGAGCCCTGGAAGAGTGCTTCGGGGAAAATCATGAGTTTGCTCTCTCTAAACCAGGGGCTGCCGCGGCCGCGGTGGCGGTCCGCACGGCAGGCTCCAGAGCCAAAGGGAGCCTCAACGTGAGAACTGGCCTCCAGGTTAGGCCCTGAGTAGCCGTGCAGAAAGGGAGGCATGCAGCTCTTTCCGGGAGTTCTTAGTCGCTTTGCTTTCAAGGCAGTACACGCCCGGGGACTCCTAGGCCCCAGGGGCGTGCAGCGTTTTCCCTCCAAGGTCCCTGAGTGCCTCCAGACACCTGTGGGCCGGCTGAGCAACGTCGAGGTCCATTGGTTGATTCCCTCGGAGGACCCCCGTGCGTGCCGAGTGCTGGGCAACCACACACTGCGCGTTCCTTGAGGAGCGCTACATCTCCAGAGCCCTCGAACGCCCTTCGGGACAACATGGCTGGTGGGTGCGAGGTGCCCAGGAAGACTCTGTCATGGCCCTTGTGTGAGCTGCCATGAGAGAACGCTGTGCTTGCAACACTGCGAGGCCCGCCCTCGTGCCTGAAGTCACTCTGCTCGAGGAGAAAGTCAGCACCTTAGCGTGCTGTGTGGCTCCCGGCACACCCCGCATGAAGCCATGCCTGGAAGTAAGGCCCTGGTTTGCCGTGCAGAAGCGGAGGCGTGCTGCACTTTCCAGGAGGCGGTGGCCTCTGCTCTGCATACCTTGAACGGCAGCACAGCCTTCTGGACACCTGGGAGGCTAGCCGGGGCGCCCTGTTCCCGGCAGGAACACTGAGTAACCAACCCCAGGCGCACCTGGCTCTGCTAAGCACCATCCAGGCCCGTAGCCCCTTAGAGCCCCTCTGTGCACGCCGAGCGTAGGGAAACGCACTGCCCTCTCTTTTGGAGCAGCTTGGTTTCCTCAGCACTCGCACACGTTCACGAACGCCGTTCTGCCACATCCCACATGGCGCGGAGGTCTTACGCGTTGCCCTAATCGGAGCTGCGCTCAGAGTAACCCTCGTCTTCGCATTCCATCCAGGACCTCCTGACTGAAGGCACCGTGCCTCCTAGAGGACGGCGGCTTGGGTTTTTACTGCAATTCAAGTCCTGTTCCTTCTTTGGCACTGCAGGCAGCCCCAGGCCCAGAGGAGCGGCTACGGCGTTCCTTGGTTGAGACAGTTCGCTGGATGCGGGACTCCCTCCTGCGATAAGTTGACTCGGGGAAGGAAACGCAGGGTAACCGGTGTCTCCTGGGACTCGTCAGAAACCACAGGGATGTACGCTGAGTGTGCCCATGAACACGGGGGCCTGCTGGAACTAGCCCTGCTTTCCCATTTTGAGGGCGGCATTCATGCCTGCCTTGACGCTCCCTGACATTCCCGGCTCCCGACAGGCCAGTGAGCCCTGGAAGAGTGCTTCGGGGAAAATCATGAGTTTGCTCTCTCTAAACCAGGGGCTGCCGCGGCCGCGGTGGCGGTCCGCACGGCAGGCTCCAGAGCCAAAGGGAGCCTCAACGTGAGAACTGGCCTCCAGGTTAGGCCCTGAGTAGCCGTGCAGAAAGGGAGGCATGCAGCTCTTTCCGGGAGTTCTTAGTCGCTTTGCTTTCAAGGCAGTACACGCCCGGGGACTCCTAGGCCCCAGGGGCGTGCAGCGTTTTCCCTCCAAGGTCCCTGAGTGCCTCCAGACACCTGTGGGCCGGCTGAGCAACGTCGAGGTCCATTGGTTGATTCCCTCGGAGGACCCCCGTGCGTGCCGAGTGCTGGGCAACCACACACTGCGCGTTCCTTGAGGAGCGCTACATCTCCAGAGCCCTCGAACGCCCTTCGGGACAACATGGCTGGTGGGTGCGAGGTGCCCAGGAAGACTCTGTCATGGCCCTTGTGTGAGCTGCCATGAGAGAACGCTGTGCTTGCAACACTGCGAGGCCCGCCCTCGTGCCTGAAGTCACTCTGCTCGAGGAGAAAGTCAGCACCTTAGCGTGCTGTGTGGCTCCCGGCACACCCAGCATGAAGCCATGCCTGGAAGTAAGGCCCTGGTTTGCCGTGCAGAAGCGGAGGCGTGCTGCACTTTCCAGGAGGCGGTGGCCTCTGCTCTGCATACCTTGAACGGCAGCACAGCCTTCTGGACACCTGGGAGGCTAGCCGGGGCGCCCTGTTCCCGGCAGGAACACTGAGTAACCAACCCCAGGCGCACCTGGCTCTGCTAAGCACCATCCAGGCCCGTAGCCCCTTAGAGCCCCTCTGTGCACGCCGAGCGTAGGGAAACACACTGCCCTCTCTTTTGGAGCAGCTTGGTTTCCTCAGCACTCGCACACGTTCACGAACGCCGTTCTGCCACATCCCACATGGCGCGGAGGTCTTACGCGTTGCCCTAATCGGAGCTGCGCTCAGAGTAACCCTCGTCTTCGCATTCCATCCAGGACCTCCTGACTGAAGGCACCGTGCCTCCTAGAGGACGGCGGCTTGGGTTCTTACTGCAATTCAAGTCCTGTTCCTTCTTTGGCACTGCAGGCAGCCCCAGGCCCAGAGGAGCGGCTACGGCGTTCCTTGGTTGAGACAGTTCGCTAGATGCGGGACTCCCTCCTGCGATAAGTTGACTCGGGGAAGGAAACGCAGGGTAACCGGTGTCTCCTGGGACTCGTCAGAAACCACAGGGATGTACGCTGAGTGTGCCCATGAACACGGGGGCCTGCTGGAACTAGCCCTGCTTTCCCATTTTGAGGGCGGCATTCATGCCTGCCTTGACGCTCCCTGACATTCCCGGCTCCCGACAGGCCAGTGAGCCCTGGAAGAGTGCTTCGGGGAAAATCATGAGTTTGCTCTCTCTAAACCAGGGGCTGCTGCGGCCGCGGTGGCGGTCCGCACGGCAGGCTCCAGAGCCAAAGGGAGCCTCAACGTGAGAACTGGCCTCCAGGTTAGGCCCTGAGTAGCCGTGCAGAAAGGGAGGCATGCAGCTCTTTCCGGGAGTTCTTAGTCGCTTTGCTTTCAAGGCAGTACACGCCCGGGGACTCCTAGGCCCCACGGGCGTGCAGCGTTTTCCCTCCAAGGTCCCTGAGTGCCTCCAGACACCTGTGGGCCGGCTGAGCAACGTCGAGGTCCATTGGTTGATTCCCTCGGAAGACCCCCGTGCGTGCCGAGTGCTGGGCAACCACACACTGCGCGTTCCTTGAGGAGCGCTACATCTCCAGAGCCCTCGAACGCCCTTCGGTACAACATGGCTGGTGGGTGCGAGGTGCCCAGGAAGACTCTGTCACGGCCCTTGTGTGAGCTGCCATGAGAGAACGCTGTGCTTGCAACACTGCGAGGCCCGCCCTCGTGCCTGAAGTCACTCTGCTCGAGGAGAAAGTCAGCACCTTAGCGTGCTGTGTGGCTCCCGGCACACCCCGCATGAAGCCATGCCTGGAAGTAAGGCCCTGGTTTGCCGTGCAGAAGCGGAGGCGTGCTGCACTTTCCAGGAGGCGGTGGCCTCTGCTCTGCATACCTTGAACGGCAGCACAGCCTTCTGGACACCTGGGAGGCTAGCCGGGGCGCCCTGTTCCCGGCAGGAACACTGAGTAACCAACCCCAGGCGCACCTGGCTCTGCTAAGCACCATCCAGGCCCGTAGCCCCTTAGAGCCCCTCTGTGCACGCCGAGCGTAGGGAAACGCACTGCCCTCTCTTTTGGAGCAGCTTGGTTTCCTCAGCACTCGCACACGTTCACGAACGCCGTTCTGCCACATCCCACATGGCGCGGAGGTCTTACGCGTTGCCCTAATCGGAGCTGCGCTCAGAGTAACCCTCGTCTTCGCATTCCATCCAGGACCTCCTGACTGAAGGCACCGTGCCTCCTAGAGGACGGCGGCTTGGGTTCTTACTGCAATTCAAGTCCTGTTCCTTCTTTGGCACTGCAGGCAGCCCCAGGCCCAGAGGAGCGGCTACGGCGTTCCTTGGTTGAGACAGTTCGCTGGATGCGGGACTCCCTCCTGCGATAAGTTGACTCGGGGAAGGAAACGCAGGGTAACCGGTGTCTCCTGGGACTCGTCAGAAACCACAGGGATGTACGCTGAGTGTGCCCATGAACACGGGGGCCTGCTGGAACTAGCCCTGCTTTCCCATTTTGAGGGCGGCCTTCATGCCTGCCTTGACGCTCCCTGACATTCCCGGCTCCCGACAGGCCAGTGAGCCCTGGAAGAGTGCTTCGGGGAAAATCATGAGTTTGCTCTCTCTAAACCAGGGGCTGCTGCGGCCGCGGTGGCGGTCCGCACGGCAGGCTCCAGAGCCAAAGGGAGCCTCAACGTGAGAACTGGCCTCCAGGTTAGGCCCTGAGTAGCCGTGCAGAAAGGGAGGCATGCAGCTCTTTCCGGGAGTTCTTAGTCGCTTTGCTTTCAAGGCAGTACACGCCCGGGGACTCCTAGGCCCCAGGGGCGTGCAGCGTTTTCCCTCCAAGGTCCCTGAGTGCCTCCAGACACCTGTGGGCCGGCTGAGCAACGTCGAGGTCCATTGGTTGATTCCCTCGGAGGACCCCCGTGCGTGCCGAGTGCTGGGCAACCACACACTGCGCGTTCCTTGAGGAGCGCTACATCTCCAGAGCCCTCGAACGCCCTTCGGGACAACATGGCTGGTGGGTGCGAGGTGCCCAGGAAGACTCTGTCACGGCCCTTGTGTGAGCTGCCATGAGAGAACGCTGTGCTTGCAACACTGCGAGGCCCGCCCTCGTGCCTGAAGTCACTCTGCTCGAGGAGAAAGTCAGCACCTTAGCGTGCTGTGTGGCTCCCGGCACACCCAGCATGAAGCCATGCCTGGAAGTAAGGCCCTGGTTTGCCGTGCAGAAGCGGAGGCGTGCTGCACTTTCCAGGAGGCGGTGGCCTCTGCTCTGCATACCTTGAACGGCAGCACAGCCTTCTGGACACCTGGGAGGCTAGCCGGGGCGCCCTGTTCCCGGCAGGAACACTGAGTAACCCCAGGCGCACCTGGCTCTGCTAAGCACCATCCAGGCCCGTAGCCCCTTAGAGCCCCTCTGTGCACGCCGAGCGTAGGGAAACACACTGCCCTCTCTTTTGGAGCAGCTTGGTTTCCTCAGCACTCGCACACGTTCACGAACGCCGTTCTGCCACATCCCACATGGCGCGGAGGTCTTACGCGTTGCCCTAATCGGAGCTGCGCTCAGAGTAACCCTCGTCTTCGCATTCCATCCAGGACCTCCTGACTGAAGGCACCGTGCCTCCTAGAGGACGGCGGCTTGGGTTCTTACTGCAATTCAAGTCCTGTTCCTTCTTTGGCACTGCAGGCAGCCCCAGGCCCAGAGGAGCGGCTACGGCGTTCCTTGGTTGAGACAGTTCGCTGGATGCGGGACTCCCTCCTGCGATAAGTTGACTCGGGGAAGGAAACGCAGGGTAACCGGTGTCTCCTGGGACTCGTCAGAAACCACAGGGATGTACGCTGAGTGTGCCCATGAACACGGGGGCCTGCTGGAACTAGCCCTGCTTTCCCATTTTGAGGGCGGCCTTCATGCCTGCCTTGACGCTCCCTGACATTCCCGGCTCCCGACAGGCCAGTGAGCCCTGGAAGAGTGCTTCGGGGAAAATCATGAGTTTGCTCTCTCTAAACCAGGGGCTGCTGCGGCCGCGGTGGCGGTCCGCACGGCAGGCTCCAGAGCCAAAGGGAGCCTCAACGTGAGAACTGGCCTCCAGGTTAGGCCCTGAGTAGCCGTGCAGAAAGGGAGGCATGCAGCTCTTTCCGGGAGTTCTTAGTCGCTTTGCTTTCAAGGCAGTACACGCCCGGGGACTCCTAGGCCCCAGGGGCGTGCAGCGTTTTCCCTCCAAGGTCCCTGAGTGCCTCCAGACACCTGTGGGCCGGCTGAGCAACGTCGAGGTCCATTGGTTGATTCCCTCGGAGGACCCCCGTGCGTGCCGAGTGCTGGGCAACCACACACTGCGCGTTCCTTGAGGAGCGCTACATCTCCAGAGCCCTCGAACGCCCTTCGGGACAACATGGCTGGTGGGTGCGAGGTGCCCAGGAAGACTCTGTCACGGCCCTTGTGTGAGCTGCCATGAGAGAACGCTGTGCTTGCAACACTGCGAGGCCCGCCCTCGTGCCTGAAGTCACTCTGCTCGAGGAGAAAGTCAGCACCTTAGCGTGCTGTGTGGCTCCCGGCACACCCCGCATGAAGCCATGCCTGGAAGTAAGGCCCTGGTTTGCCGTGCAGAAGCGGAGGCGTGCTGCACTTTCCAGGAGGCGGTGGCCTCTGCTCTGCATACCTTGAACGGCAGCACAGCCTTCTGGACACCTGGGAGGCTAGCCGGGGCGCCCTGTTCCCGGCAGGAACACTGAGTAACCAACCCCAGGCGCACCTGGCTCTGCTAAGCACCATCCAGGCCCGTAGCCCCTTAGAGCCCCTCTGTGCACGCCGAGCGTAGGGAAACGCACTGCCCTCTCTTTTGGAGCAGCTTGGTTTCCTCAGCACTCGCACACGTTCACGAACGCCGTTCTGCCACATCCCACATGGCGCGGAGGTCTTACGCGTTGCCCTAATCGGAGCTGCGCTCAGAGTAACCCTCGTCTTCGCATTCCATCCAGGACCTCCTGACTGAAGGCACCGTGCCTCCTAGAGGACGGCGGCTTGGGTTCTTACTGCAATTCAAGTCCTGTTCCTTCTTTGGCACTGCAGGCAGCCCCAGGCCCAGAGGAGCGGCTACGGCGTTCCTTGGTTGAGACAGTTCGCTGGATGCGGGACTCCCTCCTGCGATAAGTTGACTCGGGGAAGGAAACGCAGGGTAACCGGTGTCTCCTGGGACTCGTCAGAAACCACAGGGATGTACGCTGAGTGTGCCCATGAACACGGGGGCCTGCTGGAGCTAGCCCTGCTTTCCCATTTTGAGGGCGGCATTCATGCCTGCCTTGACGCTCCCTGACATTCCCGGCTCCCGACAGGCCAGTGAGCCCTGGAAGAGTGCTTCGGGGAAAATCATGAGTTTGCTCTCTCTAAACCAGGGGCTGCCGCGGCCGCGGTGGCGGTCTGCACGGCAGGCTCCAGAGCCAAAGGGAGCCTCAACGTGAGAACTGGCCTCCAGGTTAGGCTCTGAGTAGCCGTGCAGAAAGGGAGGCATGTAGCTCTTTCCGGGAGTTCTTAGTCGCTTTGCTTTCAAGGCAGTACACGCCCGGGGACTCCTAGGCCCCACGGGCGTGCAGCGTTTTCCCTCCAAGGTCCCTGAGTGCCTCCAGACACCTGTGGGCCGGCTGAGCAACGTCGAGGTCCATTGGTTGATTCCCTCGGAGGACCCCCGTGCGTGCCGAGTGCTGGGCAACCACACACTGCGCGTTCCTTGAGGAGCGCTACATCTCCAGAGCCCTCGAACGCCCTTCGGGACAACATGGCTGGTGGGTGCGAGGTGCCCAGGAAGACTCTGTCATGGCCCTTGTGTGAGCTGCCATGAGAGAACGCTGTGCTTGCAACACTGCGAGGCCCGCCCTCGTGCCTGAAGTCACTCTGCTCGAGGAGAAAGTCAGCACCTTAGCGTGCTGTGTGGCTCCCGGCACACCCAGCATGAAGCCATGCCTGGAAGTAAGGCCCTGGTTTGCCGTGCAGAAGCGGAGGCGTGCTGCACTTTCCAGGAGGCGGTGGCCTCTGCTCTGCATACCTTGAACGGCAGCACAGCCTTCTGGACACCTGGGAGGCTAGCCGGGGCGCCCTGTTCCCGGCAGGAACACTGAGTAACCAACCCCAGGCGCACCTGGCTCTGCTAAGCACCATCCAGGCCCGTAGCCCCTTAGAGCCCCTCTGTGCACGCCGAGCGTAGGGAAACGCACTGCCCTCTCTTTTGGAGCAGCTTGGTTTCCTCAGCACTCGCACACGTTCACGAACGCCGTTCTGCCACATCCCACATGGCGCGGAGGTCTTACGCGTTGCCCTAATCGGAGCTGCGCTCAGAGTAACCCTCGTCTTCGCATTCCATCCAGGACCTCCTGACTGAAGGCACCGTGCCTCCTAGAGGACGGCGGCTTGGGTTCTTACTGCAATTCAAGTCCTGTTCCTTCTTTGGCACTGCAGGCAGCCCCAGGCCCAGAGGAGCGGCTACGGCGTTCCTTGGTTGAGACAGTTCGCTGGATGCGGGACTCCCTCCTGCGATAAGTTGACTCGGGGAAGGAAACGCAGGGTAACCGGTGTCTCCTGGGACTCGTCAGAAACCACAGGGATGTACGCTGAGTGTGCCCATGAACACGGGGGCCTGCTGGAACTAGCCCTGCTTTCCCATTTTGAGGGCGGCCTTCATGCCTGCCTTGACGCTCCCTGACATTCCCGGCTCCCGACAGGCCAGTGAGCCCTGGAAGAGTGCTTCGGGGAAAATCATGAGTTTGCTCTCTCTAAACCAGGGGCTGCCGCGGCCGCGGTGGCGGTCCGCACGGCAGGCTCCAGAGCCAAAGGGAGCCTCAACGTGAGAACTGGCCTCCAGGTTAGGCCCTGAGTAGCCGTGCAGAAAGGGAGGCATGCAGCTCTTTCCGGGAGTTCTTAGTCGCTTTGCTTTCAAGGCAGTACACGCCCGGGGACTCCTAGGCCCCAGGGGCGTGCAGCGTTTTCCCTCCAAGGTCCCTGAGTGCCTCCAGACACCTGTGGGCCGGCTGAGCAACGTCGAGGTCCATTGGTTGATTCCCTCGGAGGACCCCCGTGCGTGCCGAGTGCTGGGCAACCACACACTGCGCGTTCCTTGAGGAGCGCTACATCTCCAGAGCCCTCGAACGCCCTTCGGGACAACATGGCTGGTGGGTGCGAGGTGCCCAGGAAGACTCTGTCACGGCCCTTGTGTGAGCTGCCATGAGAGAACGCTGTGCTTGCAACACTGCGAGGCCCGCCCTCGTGCCTGAAGTCACTCTGCTCGAGGAGAAAGTCAGCACCTTAGCGTGCTGTGTGGCTCCCGGCACACCCCGCATGAAGCCATGCCTGGAAGTAAGGCCCTGGTTTGCCGTGCAGAAGCGGAGGCGTGCTGCACTTTCCAGGAGGCGGTGGCCTCTGCTCTGCATACCTTGAACGGCAGCACAGCCTTCTGGACACCTGGGAGGCTAGCCGGGGCGCCCTGTTCCCGGCAGGAACACTGAGTAACCAACCCCAGGCGCACCTGGCTCTGCTAAGCACCATCCAGGCCCGTAGCCCCTTAGAGCCCCTCTGTGCACGCCGAGCGTAGGGAAACGCACTGCCCTCTCTTTTGGAGCAGCTTGGTTTCCTCAGCACTCGCACACGTTCACGAACGCCGTTCTGCCACATCCCACATGGCGCGGAGGTCTTACGCGTTGCCCTAATCGGAGCTGCGCTCAGAGTAACCCTCGTCTTCGCATTCCATCCAGGACCTCCTGACTGAAGGCACCGTGCCTCCTAGAGGACGGCGGCTTGGGTTCTTACTGCAATTCAAGTCCTGTTCCTTCTTTGGCACTGCAGGCAGCCCCAGGCCCAGAGGAGCGGCTACGGCGTTCCTTGGTTGAGACAGTTCGCTGGATGCGGGACTCCCTCCTGCGATAAGTTGACTCGGGGAAGGAAACGCAGGGTAACCGGTGTCTCCTGGGACTCGTCAGAAACCACAGGGATGTACGCTGAGTGTGCCCATGAACACGGGGGCCTGCTGGAGCTAGCCCTGCTTTCCCATTTTGAGGGCGGCATTCATGCCTGCCTTGACGCTCCCTGACATTCCCGGCTCCCGACAGGCCAGTGAGCCCTGGAAGAGTGCTTCGGGGAAAATCATGAGTTTGCTCTCTCTAAACCAGGGGCTGCCGCGGCCGCGGTGGCGGTCTGCACGGCAGGCTCCAGAGCCAAAGGGAGCCTCAACGTGAGAACTGGCCTCCAGGTTAGGCTCTGAGTAGCCGTGCAGAAAGGGAGGCATGTAGCTCTTTCCGGGAGTTCTTAGTCGCTTTGCTTTCAAGGCAGTACACGCCCGGGGACTCCTAGGCCCCACGGGCGTGCAGCGTTTTCCCTCCAAGGTCCCTGAGTGCCTCCAGACACCTGTGGGCCGGCTGAGCAACGTCGAGGTCCATTGGTTGATTCCCTCGGAGGACCCCCGTGCGTGCCGAGTGCTGGGCAACCACACACTGCGCGTTCCTTGAGGAGCGCTACATCTCCAGAGCCCTCGAACGCCCTTCGGGACAACATGGCTGGTGGGTGCGAGGTGCCCAGGAAGACTCTGTCATGGCCCTTGTGTGAGCTGCCATGAGAGAACGCTGTGCTTGCAACACTGCGAGGCCCGCCCTCGTGCCTGAAGTCACTCTGCTCGAGGAGAAAGTCAGCACCTTAGCGTGCTGTGTGGCTCCCGGCACACCCAGCATGAAGCCATGCCTGGAAGTAAGGCCCTGGTTTGCCGTGCAGAAGCGGAGGCGTGCTGCACTTTCCAGGAGGCGGTGGCCTCTGCTCTGCATACCTTGAACGGCAGCACAGCCTTCTGGACACCTGGGAGGCTAGCCGGGGCGCCCTGTTCCCGGCAGGAACACTGAGTAACCAACCCCAGGCGCACCTGGCTCTGCTAAGCACCATCCAGGCCCGTAGCCCCTTAGAGCCCCTCTGTGCACGCCGAGCGTAGGGAAACGCACTGCACTCTCTTTTGGAGCAGCTTGGTTTCCTCAGCACTCGCACACGTTCACGAACGCCGTTCTGCCACATCCCACATGGCGCGGAGGTCTTACGCGTTGCCCTAATCGGAGCTGCGCTCAGAGTAACCCTCGTCTTCGCATTCCATCCAGGACCTCCTGACTGAAGGCACCGTGCCTCCTAGAGGACGGCGGCTTGGGTTCTTACTGCAATTCAAGTCCTGTTCCTTCTTTGGCACTGCAGGCAGCCCCAGGCCCAGAGGAGCGGCTACGGCGTTCCTTGGTTGAGACAGTTCGCTGGATGCGGGACTCCCTCCTGCGATAAGTTGACTCGGGGAAGGAAACGCAGGGTAACCGGTGTCTCCTGGGACTCGTCAGAAACCACAGGGATGTACGCTGAGTGTGCCCATGAACACGGGGGCCTGCTGGAACTAGCCCTGCTTTCCCATTTTGAGGGCGGCATTCATGCCTGCCTTGACGCTCCCTGACATTCCCGGCTCCCGACAGGCCAGTGAGCCCTGGAAGAGTGCTTCGGGGAAAATCATGAGTTTGCTCTCTCTAAACCAGGGGCTGCCGCGGCCGCGGTGGCGGTCCGCACGGCAGGCTCCAGAGCCAAAGGGAGCCTCAACGTGAGAACTGGCCTCCAGGTTAGGCCCTGAGTAGCCGTGCAGAAAGGGAGGCATGCAGCTCTTTCCGGGAGTTCTTAGTCGCTTTGCTTTCAAGGCAGTACACGCCCGGGGACTCCTAGGCCCCACGGGCGTGCAGCGTTTTCCCTCCAAGGTCCCTGAGTGCCTCCAGACACCTGTGGGCCGGCTGAGCAACGTCGAGGTCCATTGGTTGATTCCCTCGGAGGACCCCCGTGCGTGCCGAGTGCTGGGCAACCACACACTGCGCGTTCCTTGAGGAGCGCTACATCTCCAGAGCCCTCGAACGCCCTTCGGGACAACATGGCTGGTGGGTGCGAGGTGCCCAAGAAGACTCTGTCACGGCCCTTGTGTGAGCTGCCATGAGAGAACGCTGTGCTTGCAACACTGCGAGGCCCGCCCTCGTGCCTGAAGTCACTCTGCTCGAGGAGAAAGTCAGCACCTTAGCGTGCTGTGTGGCTCCCGGCACACCCAGCATGAAGCCATGCCTGGAAGTAAGGCCCTGGTTTGCCGTGCAGAAGCGGAGGCGTGCTGCACTTTCCAGGAGGCGGTGGCCTCTGCTCTGCATACCTTGAACGGCAGCACAGCCTTCTGGACACCTGGGAGGCTAGCCGGGGCGCCCTGTTCCCGGCAGGAACACTGAGTAACCCCAGGCGCACCTGGCTCTGCTAAGCACCATCCAGGCCCGTAGCCCCTTAGAGCTCCTCTGTGCACGCCGAGCGTAGGGAAACGCACTGCCCTCTCTTTTGGAGCAGCTTGGTTTCCTCAGCACTCGCACACGTTCACGAACGCCGTTCTGCCACATCCCACATGGCGCGGAGGTCTTACGCGTTGCCCTAATCGGAGCTGTGCTCAGAGTAACCCTCGTCTTCGCATTCCATCCAGGACCTCCTGACTGAAGGCACCGTGCCTCCTAGAGGACGGCGGCTTGGGTTCTTACTGCAATTCAAGTCCTGTTCCTTCTTTGGCACTGCAGGCAGCCCCAGGCCCAGAGGAGCGGCTACGGCGTTCCTTGGTTGAGACAGTTCGCTGGATGCGGGACTCCCTCCTGCGATAAGTTGACTCGGGGAAGGAAACGCAGGGTAACCGGTGTCTCCTGGGACTCGTCAGAAACCACAGGGATGTACGCTGAGTGTGCCCATGAACACGGGGGCCTGCTGGAACTAGCCCTGCTTTCCCATTTTGAGGGCGGCATTCATGCCTGCCTTGACGCTCCCTGACATTCCCGGCTCCCGACAGGCCAGTGAGCCCTGGAAGAGTGCTTCGGGGAAAATCATGAGTTTGCTCTCTCTAAACCAGGGGCTTCCGCGGCCGCGGTGGCGGTCCGCACGGCAGGCTCCAGAGCCAAAGGGAGCCTCAACGTGAGAACTGGCCTCCAGGTTAGGCCCTGAGTAGCCGTGCAGAAAGGGAGGCATGCAGCTCTTTCCGGGAGTTCTTAGTCGCTTTGCTTTCAAGGCAGTACACGCCCGGGGACTCCTAGGCCCCACGGGCGTGCAGCGTTTTCCCTCCAAGGTCCCTGAGTGCCTCCAGACACCTGTGGGCCGGCTGAGCAACGTCGAGGTCCATTGGTTGATTCCCTCGGAGGACCCCCGTGCGTGCCGAGTGCTGGGCAACCACACACTGCGCGTTCCTTGAGGAGCGCTACATCTCCAGAGCCCTCGAACGCCCTTCGGGACAACATGGCTGGTGGGTGCGAGGTGCCCAGGAAGACTCTGTCACGGCCCTTGTGTGAGCTGCCATGAGAGAACGCTGTGCTTGCAACACTGCGAGGCCCGCCCTCGTGCCTGAAGTCACTCTGCTCGAGGAGAAAGTCAGCACCTTAGCGTGCTGTGTGGCTCCCGGCACACCCAGCATGAAGCCATGCCTGGAAGTAAGGCCCTGGTTTGCCGTGCAGAAGCGGAGGCGTGCTGCACTTTCCAGGAGGCGGTGGCCTCTGCTCTGCATACCTTGAACGGCAGCACAGCCTTCTGGACACCTGGGAGGCTAGCCGGGGCGCCCTGTTCCCGGCAGGAACACTGAGTAACCCCAGGCGCACCTGGCTCTGCTAAGCACCATCCAGGCCCGTAGCCCCTTAGAGCCCCTCTGTGCACGCCGAGCGTAGGGAAACGCACTGCCCTCTCTTTTGGAGCAGCTTGGTTTCCTCAGCACTCGCACACGTTCACGAACGCCGTTCTGCCACATCCCACATGGCGCGGAGGTCTTACGCGTTGCCCTAATCGGAGCTGCGCTCAGAGTAACCCTCGTCTTCGCATTCCATCCAGGACCTCCTGACTGAAGGCACCGTGCCTCCTAGAGGACGGCGGCTTGGGTTCTTACTGCAATTCAAGTCCTGTTCCTTCTTTGGCACTGCAGGCAGCCCCAGGCCCAGAGGAGCGGCTACGGCGTTCCTTGGTTGAGACAGTTCGCTGGATGCGGGACTCCCTCCTGCGATAAGTTGACTCGGGGAAGGAAACGCAGGGTAACCGGTGTCTCCTGGGACTCGTCAGAAACCACAGGGATGTACGCTGAGTGTGCCCATGAACACGGGGGCCTGCTGGAACTAGCCCTGCTTTCCCATTTTGAGGGCGGCATTCATGCCTGCCTTGACGCTCCCTGACATTCCCGGCTCCCGACAGGCCAGTGAGCCCTGGAAGAGTGCTTCGGGGAAAATCATGAGTTTGCTCTCTCTAAACCAGGGGCTGCCGCGGCCGCGGTGGCGGTCTGCACGCCAGGCTCCAGAGCCAAAGGGAGCCTCAACGTGAGAACTGGCCTCCAGGTTAGGCCCTGAGTAGCCGTGCAGAAAGGGAGGCATGCAGCTCTTTCCGGGAGTTCTTAGTCGCTTTGCTTTCAAGGCAGTACACGCCCGGGGACTCCTAGGCCCCACGGGCGTGCAGCGTTTTCCCTCCAAGGTCCCTGAGTGCCTCCAGACACCTGTGGGCCGGCTGAGCAACGTCGAGGTCCATTGGTTGATTCCCTCGGAGGACCCCCGTGCGTGCCGAGTGCTGGGCAACCACACACTGCGCGTTCCTTGAGGAGCGCTACATCTCCAGAGCCCTCGAACGCCTTTCGGGACAACATGGCTGGTGGGTGCGAGGTGCCCAGGAAGACTCTGTCATGGCCCTTGTGTGAGCTGCCATGAGAGAACGCTGTGCTTGCAACACTGCGAGGCCCGCCCTCGTGCCTGAAGTCACTCTGCTCGAGGAGAAAGTCAGCACCTTAGCGTGCTGTGTGGCTCCCGGCACACCCAGCATGAAGCCATGCCTGGAAGTAAGGCCCTGGTTTGCCGTGCAGAAGCGGAGGCGTGCTGCACTTTCCAGGAGGCGGTGGCCTCTGCTCTGCATACCTTGAACGGCAGCACAGCCTTCTGGACACCTGGGAGGCTAGCCGGGGCGCCCTGTTCCCGGCAGGAACACTGAGTAACCAACCCCAGGCGCACCTGGCTCTGCTAAGCACCATCCAGGCCCGTAGCCCCTTAGAGCCCCTCTGTGCACGCCGAGCGTAGGGAAACGCACTGCCCTCTCTTTTGGAGCAGCTTGGTTTCCTCAGCACTCGCACACGTTCACGAACGCCGTTCTGCCACATCCCACATGGCGCGGAGGTCTTACGCGTTGCCCTAATCGGAGCTGCGCTCAGAGTAACCCTCGTCTTCGCATTCCATCCAGGACCTCCTGACTGAAGGCACCGTGCCTCCTAGAGGACGGCGGCTTGGGTTCTTACTGCAATTCAAGTCCTGTTCCTTCTTTGGCACTGCAGGCAGCCCCAGGCCCAGAGGAGCGGCTACGGCGTTCCTTGGTTGAGACAGTTCGCTGGATGCGGGACTCCCTCCTGCGATAAGTTGACTCGGGGAAGGAAACGCAGGGTAACCGGTGTCTCCTGGGACTCGTCAGAAACCACAGGGATGTACGCTGAGTGTGCCCATGAACACGGGGGCCTGCTGGAGCTAGCCCTGCTTTCCCATTTTGAGGGCGGCATTCATGCCTGCCTTGACGCTCCCTGACATTCCCGGCTCCCGACAGGCCAGTGAGCCCTGGAAGAGTGCTTTGGGGAAAATCATGAGTTTGCTCTCTCTAAACCAGGGGCTGCCGCGGCCGCGGTGGCGGTCCGCACGGCAGGCTCCAGAGCCAAAGGGAGCCTCAACGTGAGAACTGGCCTCCAGGTTAGGCCCTGAGTAGCCGTGCAGAAAGGGAGGCATGCAGCTCTTTCCGGGAGTTCTTAGTCGCTTTGCTTTCAAGGCAGTACACGCCCGGGGACTCCTAGGCCCCACGGGCGTGCAGCGTTTTCCCTCCAAGGTCCCTGAGTGCCTCCAGACACCTGTGGGCCGGCTGAGCAACGTCGAGGTCCATTGGTTGATTCCCTCGGAGGACCCCCGTGCGTGCCGAGTGCTGGGCAACCACACACTGCGCGTTCCTTGAGGAGCGCTACATCTCCAGAGCCCTCGAACGCCCTTCGGGACAACATGGCTGGTGGGTGCGAGGTGCCCAGGAAGACTCTGTCACGGCCCTTGTGTGAGCTGCCATGAGAGAACGCTGTGCTTGCAACACTGCGAGGCCCGCCCTCGTGCCTGAAGTCACTCTGCTCGAGGAGAAAGTCAGCACCTTAGCGTGCTGTGTGGCTCCCGGCACACCCAGCATGAAGCCATGCCTGGAAGTAAGGCCCTGGTTTGCCGTGCAGAAGCGGAGGCGTGCTGCACTTTCCAGGAGGCGGTGGCCTCTGCTCTGCATACCTTGAACGGCAGCACAGCCTTCTGGACACCTGGGAGGCTAGCCGGGGCGCCCTGTTCCCGGCAGGAACACTGAGTAACCAACCCCAGGCGCACCTGGCTCTGCTAAGCACCATCCAGGCCCGTAGCCCCTTAGAGCCCCTCTGTGCACGCCGAGCGTAGGGAAACGCACTGCCCTCTCTTTTGGAGCAGCTTGGTTTCCTCAGCACTCGCACACGTTCACGAACGCCGTTCTGCCACATCCCACATGGCGTGGAGGTCTTACGCGTTGCCCTAATCGGAGCTGCGCTCAGAGTAACCCTCGTCTTCGCATTCCATCCAGGACCTCCTGACTGAAGGCACCGTGCCTCCTAGAGGACGGCGGCTTGGGTTCTTACTGCAATTCAAGTCCTGTTCCTTCTTTGGCACTGCAGGCAGCCCCAGGCCCAGAGGAGCGGCTACGGCGTTCCTTGGTTGAGACAGTTCGCTGGATGCGGGACTCCCTCCTGCGATAAGTTGACTCGGGGAAGGAAACGCAGGGTAACCGGTGTCTCCTGGGACTCGTCAGAAACCACAGGGATGTACGCTGAGTGTGCCCATGAACACGGGGGCCTGCTGGAACTAGCCCTGCTTTCCCATTTTGAGGGCGGCATTCATGCCTGCCTTGACGCTCCCTGACATTCCCGGCTCCCGACAGGCCAGTGAGCCCTGGAAGAGTGCTTCGGGGAAAATCATGAGTTTGCTCTCTCTAAACCAGGGGCTGCCGCGGCCGCGGTGGCGGTCTGCACGGCAGGCTCCAGAGCCAAAGGGAGCCTCAACGTGAGAACTGGCCTCCAGGTTAGGCTCTGAGTAGCCGTGCAGAAAGGGAGGCATGTAGCTCTTTCCGGGAGTTCTTAGTCGCTTTGCTTTCAAGGCAGTACACGCCCGGGGACTCCTAGGCCCCACGGGCGTGCAGCGTTTTCCCTCCAAGGTCCCTGAGTGCCTCCAGACACCTGTGGGCCGGCTGAGCAACGTCGAGGTCCATTGGTTGATTCCCTCGGAGGACCCCCGTGCGTGCCGAGTGCTGGGCAACCACACACTGCGCGTTCCTTGAGGAGCGCTACATCTCCAGAGCCCTCGAACGCCCTTCGGGACAACATGGCTGGTGGGTGCGAGGTGCCCAGGAAGACTCTGTCATGGCCCTTGTGTGAGCTGCCATGAGAGAACGCTGTGCTTGCAACACTGCGAGGCCCGCCCTCGTGCCTGAAGTCACTCTGCTCGAGGAGAAAGTCAGCACCTTAGCGTGCTGTGTGGCTCCCGGCACACCCAGCATGAAGCCATGCCTGGAAGTAAGGCCCTGGTTTGCCGTGCAGAAGCGGAGGCGTGCTGCACTTTCCAGGAGGCGGTGGCCTCTGCTCTGCATACCTTGAACGGCAGCACAGCCTTCTGGACACCTGGGAGGCTAGCCGGGGCGCCCTGTTCCCGGCAGGAACACTGAGTAACCAACCCCAGGCGCACCTGGCTCTGCTAAGCACCATCCAGGCCCGTAGCCCCTTAGAGCCCCTCTGTGCACGCCGAGCGTAGGGAAACGCACTGCCCTCTCTTTTGGAGCAGCTTGGTTTCCTCAGCACTCGCACACGTTCACGAACGCCGTTCTGCCACATCCCACATGGCGCGGAGGTCTTACGCGTTGCCCTAATCGGAGCTGCGCTCAGAGTAACCCTCGTCTTCGCATTCCATCCAGGACCTCCTGACTGAAGGCACCGTGCCTCCTAGAGGACGGCGGCTTGGGTTCTTACTGCAATTCAAGTCCTGTTCCTTCTTTGGCACTGCAGGCAGCCCCAGGCCCAGAGGAGCGGCTACGGCGTTCCTTGGTTGAGACAGTTCGCTGGATGCGGGACTCCCTCCTGCGATAAGTTGACTCGGGGAAGGAAACGCAGGGTAACCGGTGTCTCCTGGGACTCGTCAGAAACCACAGGGATGTACGCTGAGTGTGCCCATGAACACGGGGGCCTGCTGGAACTAGCCCTGCTTTCCCATTTTGAGGGCGGCATTCATGCCTGCCTTGACGCTCCCTGACATTCCCGGCTCCCGACAGGCCAGTGAGCCCTGGAAGAGTGCTTCGGGGAAAATCATGAGTTTGCTCTCTCTAAACCAGGGGCTTCCGCGGCCGCGGTGGCGGTCCGCACGGCAGGCTCCAGAGCCAAAGGGAGCCTCAACGTGAGAACTGGCCTCCAGGTTAGGCCCTGAGTAGCCGTGCAGAAAGGGAGGCATGCAGCTCTTTCCGGGAGTTCTTAGTCGCTTTGCTTTCAAGGCAGTACACGCCCGGGGACTCCTAGGCCCCACGGGCGTGCAGCGTTTTCCCTCCAAGGTCCCTGAGTGCCTCCAGACACCTGTGGGCCGGCTGAGCAACGTCGAGGTCCATTGGTTGATTCCCTCGGAGGACCCCCGTGCGTGCCGAGTGCTGGGCAACCACACACTGCGCGTTCCTTGAGGAGCGCTACATCTCCAGAGCCCTCGAACGCCCTTCGGGACAACATGGCTGGTGGGTGCGAGGTGCCCAGGAAGACTCTGTCATGGCCCTTGTGTGAGCTGCCATGAGAGAACGCTGTGCTTGCAACACTGCGAGGCCCGCCCTCGTGCCTGAAGTCACTCTGCTCGAGGAGAAAGTCAGCACCTTAGCGTGCTGTGTGGCTCCCGGCACACCCAGCATGAAGCCATGCCTGGAAGTAAGGCCCTGGTTTGCCGTGCAGAAGCGGAGGCGTGCTGCACTTTCCAGGAGGCGGTGGCCTCTGCTCTGCATACCTTGAACGGCAGCACAGCCTTCTGGACACCTGGGAGGCTAGCCGGGGCGCCCTGTTCCCGGCAGGAACACTGAGTAACCAACCCCAGGCGCACCTGGCTCTGCTAAGCACCATCCAGGCCCGTAGCCCCTTAGAGCCCCTCTGTGCACGCCGAGTGTAGGGAAACGCACTGCCCTCTCTTTTGGAGCAGCTTGGTTTCCTCAGCACTCGCACACGTTCACGAACGCCGTTCTGCCACATCCCACATGGCGCGGAGGTCTTACGCGTTGCCCTAATCGGAGCTGCGCTCAGAGTAACCCTCGTCTTCGCATTCCATCCAGGACCTCCTGACTGAAGGCACCGTGCCTCCTAGAGGACGGCGGCTTGGGTTCTTACTGCAATTCAAGTCCTGTTCCTTCTTTGGCACTGCAGGCAGCCCCAGGCCCAGAGGAGCGGCTACGGCGTTCCTTGGTTGAGACAGTTCGCTGGATGCGGGACTCCCTCCTGCGATAAGTTGACTCGGGGAAGGAAACGCAGGGTAACCGGTGTCTCCTGGGACTCGTCAGAAACCACAGGGATGTACGCTGAGTGTGCCCATGAACACGGGGGCCTGCTGGAACTAGCCCTGCTTTCCCATTTTGAGGGCGGCCTTCATGCCTGCCTTGACGCTCCCTGACATTCCCGGCTCCCGACAGGCCAGTGAGCCCTGGAAGAGTGCTTCGGGGAAAATCATGAGTTTGCTCTCTCTAAACCAGGGGCTGCTGCGGCCGCGGTGGCGGTCCGCACGGCAGGCTCCAGAGCCAAAGGGAGCCTCAACGTGAGAACTGGCCTCCAGGTTAGGCCCTGAGTAGCCGTGCAGAAAGGGAGGCATGCAGCTCTTTCCGGGAGTTCTTAGTCGCTTTGCTTTCAAGGCAGTACACGCCCGGGGACTCCTAGGCCCCACGGGCGTGCAGCGTTTTCCCTCCAAGGTCCCTGAGTGCCTCCAGACACCTGTGGGCCGGCTGAGCAACGTCGAGGTCCATTGGTTGATTCCCTCGGAGGACCCCCGTGCGTGCCGAGTGCTGGGCAACCACACACTGCGCGTTCCTTGAGGAGCGCTACATCTCCAGAGCCCTCGAACGCCCTTCGGGACAACATGGCTGGTGGGTGCGAGGTGCCCAGGAAGACTCTGTCACGGCCCTTGTGTGAGCTGCCATGAGAGAACGCTGTGCTTGCAACACTGCGAGGCCCGCCCTCGTGCCTGAAGTCACTCTGCTCGAGGAGAAAGTCAGCACCTTAGCGTGCTGTGTGGCTCCCGGCACACCCAGCATGAAGCCATGCCTGGAAGTAAGGCCCTGGTTTGCCGTGCAGAAGCGGAGGCGTGCTGCACTTTCCAGGAGGCGGTGGCCTCTGCTCTGCATACCTTGAACGGCAGCACAGCCTTCTGGACACCTGGGAGGCTAGCCGGGGCGCCCTGTTCCCGGCAGGAACACTGAGTAACCAACCCCAGGCGCACCTGGCTCTGCTAAGCACCATCCAGGCCCGTAGCCCCTTAGAGCCCCTCTGTGCACGCCGAGCGTAGGGAAACGCACTGCCCTCTCTTTTGGAGCAGCTTGGTTTCCTCAGCACTCGCACACGTTCACGAACGCCGTTCTGCCACATCCCACATGGCGCGGAGGTCTTACGCGTTGCCCTAATCGGAGCTGCGCTCAGAGTAACCCTCGTCTTCGCATTCCATCCAGGACCTCCTGACTGAAGGCACCGTGCCTCCTAGAGGACGGCGGCTTGGGTTCTTACTGCAATTCAAGTCCTGTTCCTTCTTTGGCACTGCAGGCAGCCCCAGGCCCAGAGGAGCGGCTACGGCGTTCCTTGGTTGAGACAGTTCGCTGGATGCGGGACTCCCTCCTGCGATAAGTTGACTCGGGGAAGGAAACGCAGGGTAACCGGTGTCTCCTGGGACTCGTCAGAAACCACAGGGATGTACGCTGAGTGTGCCCATGAACACGGGGGCCTGCTGGAGCTAGCCCTGCTTTCCCATTTTGAGGGCGGCATTCATGCCTGCCTTGACGCTCCCTGACATTCCCGGCTCCCAACAGGCCAGTGAGCCCTGGAAGAGTGCTTTGGGGAAAATCATGAGTTTGCTCTCTCTAAACCAGGGGCTGCCGCGGCCGCGGTGGCGGTCCGCACGGCAGGCTCCAGAGCCAAAGGGAGCCTCAACGTGAGAACTGGCCTCCAGGTTAGGCCCTGAGTAGCCGTGCAGAAAGGGAGGCATGCAGCTCTTTCCGGGAGTTCTTAGTCGCTTTGCTTTCAAGGCAGTACACGCCCGGGGACTCCTAGGCCCCACGGGCGTGCAGCGTTTTCCCTCCAAGGTCCCTGAGTGCCTCCAGACACCTGTGGGCCGGCTGAGCAACGTCGAGGTCCATTGGTTGATTCCCTCGGAGGACCCCCGTGCGTGCCGAGTGCTGGGCAACCACACACTGCGCGTTCCTTGAGGAGCGCTACATCTCCAGAGCCCTCGAACGCCCTTCGGGACAACATGGCTGGTGGGTGCGAGGTGCCCAGGAAGACTCTGTCATGGCCCTTGTGTGAGCTGCCATGAGAGAACGCTGTGCTTGCAACACTGCGAGGCCCGCCCTCGTGCCTGAAGTCACTCTGCTCGAGGAGAAAGTCAGCACCTTAGCGTGCTGTGTGGCTCCCGGCACACCCAGCATGAAGCCATGCCTGGAAGTAAGGCCCTGGTTTGCCGTGCAGAAGCGGAGGCGTGCTGCACTTTCCAGGAGGCGGTGGCCTCTGCTCTGCATACCTTGAACGGCAGCACAGCCTTCTGGACACCTGGGAGGCTAGCCGGGGCGCCCTGTTCCCGGCAGGAACACTGAGTAACCAACCCCAGGCGCACCTGGCTCTGCTAAGCACCATCCAGGCCCGTAGCCCCTTAGAGCCCCTCTGTGCACGCCGAGCGTAGGGAAACGCACTGCCCTCTCTTTTGGAGCAGCTTGGTTTCCTCAGCACTCGCACACGTTCACGAACGCCGTTCTGCCACATCCCACATGGCGCGGAGGTCTTACGCGTTGCCCTAATCGGAGCTGCGCTCAGAGTAACCCTCGTCTTCGCATTCCATCCAGGACCTCCTGACTGAAGGCACCGTGCCTCCTAGAGGACGGCGGCTTGGGTTCTTACTGCAATTCAAGTCCTGTTCCTTCTTTGGCACTGCAGGCAGCCCCAGGCCCAGAGGAGCGGCTACGGCGTTCCTTGGTTGAGACAGTTCGCTGGATGCGGGACTCCCTCCTGCGATAAGTTGACTCGGGGAAGGAAACGCAGGGTAACCGGTGTCTCCTGGGACTCGTCAGAAACCACAGGGATGTACGCTGAGTGTGCCCATGAACACGGGGGCCTGCTGGAACTAGCCCTGCTTTCCCATTTTGAGGGCGGCATTCATGCCTGCCTTGACGCTCCCTGACATTCCCGGCTCCCGACAGGCCAGTGAGCCCTGGAAGAGTGCTTCGGGGAAAATCATGAGTTTGCTCTCTCTAAACCAGGGGCTGCCGCGGCCGCGGTGGCGGTCTGCACGGCAGGCTCCAGAGCCAAAGGGAGCCTCAACGTGAGAACTGGCCTCCAGGTTAGGCTCTGAGTAGCCGTGCAGAAAGGGAGGCATGTAGCTCTTTCCGGGAGTTCTTAGTCGCTTTGCTTTCAAGGCAGTACACGCCCGGGGACTCCTAGGCCCCACGGGCGTGCAGCGTTTTCCCTCCAAGGTCCCTGAGTGCCTCCAGACACCTGTGGGCCGGCTGAGCAACGTCGAGGTCCATTGGTTGATTCCCTCGGAGGACCCCCGTGCGTGCCGAGTGCTGGGCAACCACACACTGCGCGTTCCTTGAGGAGCGCTACATCTCCAGAGCCCTCGAACGCCCTTCGGGACAACATGGCTGGTGGGTGCGAGGTGCCCAGGAAGACTCTGTCATGGCCCTTGTGTGAGCTGCCATGAGAGAACGCTGTGCTTGCAACACTGCGAGGCCCGCCCTCGTGCCTGAAGTCACTCTGCTCGAGGAGAAAGTCAGCACCTTAGCGTGCTGTGTGGCTCCCGGCACACCCAGCATGAAGCCATGCCTGGAAGTAAGGCCCTGGTTTGCCGTGCAGAAGCGGAGGCGTGCTGCACTTTCCAGGAGGCGGTGGCCTCTGCTCTGCATACCTTGAACGGCAGCACAGCCTTCTGGACACCTGGGAGGCTAGCCGGGGCGCCCTGTTCCCGGCAGGAACACTGAGTAACCAACCCCAGGCGCACCTGGCTCTGCTAAGCACCATCCAGGCCCGTAGCCCCTTAGAGCCCCTCTGTGCACGCCGAGCGTAGGGAAACGCACTGCCCTCTCTTTTGGAGCAGCTTGGTTTCCTCAGCACTCGCACACGTTCACGAACACCGTTCTGCCACATCCCACATGGCGCGGAGGTCTTACGCGTTGCCCTAATCGGAGCTGCGCTCAGAGTAACCCTCGTCTTCGCATTCCATCCAGGACCTCCTGACTGAAGGCACCGTGCCTCCTAGAGGACGGCGGCTTGGGTTCTTACTGCAATTCAAGTCCTGTTCCTTCTTTGGCACTGCAGGCAGCCCCAGGCCCAGAGGAGCGGCTACGGCGTTCCTTGGTTGAGACAGTTCGCTGGATGCGGGACTCCCTCCTGCGATAAGTTGACTCGGGGAAGGAAACGCAGGGTAACCGGTGTCTCCTGGGACTCGTCAGAAACCACAGGGATGTACGCTGAGTGTGCCCATGAACACGGGGGCCTGCTGGAACTAGCCCTGCTTTCCCATTTTGAGGGCGGCCTTCATGCCTGCCTTGACGCTCCCTGACATTCCCGGCTCCCGACAGGCCAGTGAGCCCTGGAAGAGTGCTTCGGTGAAAATCATGAGTTTGCTCTCTCTAAACCAGGGGCTGCTGCGGCCGCGGTGGCGGTCCGCACGGCAGGCTCCAGAGCCAAAGGGAGCCTCAACGTGAGAACTGGCCTCCAGGTTAGGCCCTGAGTAGCCGTGCAGAAAGGGAGGCATGCAGCTCTTTCCGGGAGTTCTTAGTCGCTTTGCTTTCAAGGCAGTACACGCCCGGGGACTCCTAGGCCCCACGGGCGTGCAGCGTTTTCCCTCCAAGGTCCCTGAGTGCCTCCAGACACCTGTGGGCCGGCTGAGCAACGTCGAGGTCCATTGGTTGATTCCCTCGGAGGACCCCCGTGCGTGCCGAGTGCTGGGCAACCACACACTGCGCGTTCCTTGAGGAGCGCTACATCTCCAGAGCCCTCGAACGCCCTTCGGGACAACATGGCTGGTGGGTGCGAGGTGCCCAGGAAGACTCTGTCACGGCCCTTGTGTGAGCTGCCATGAGAGAACGCTGTGCTTGCAACACTGCGAGGCCCGCCCTCGTGCCTGAAGTCACTCTGCTCGAGGAGAAAGTCAGCACCTTAGCGTGCTGTGTGGCTCCCGGCACACCCAGCATGAAGCCATGCCTGGAAGTAAGGCCCTGGTTTGCCGTGCAGAAGCGGAGGCGTGCTGCACTTTCCAGGAGGCGGTGGCCTCTGCTCTGCATACCTTGAACGGCAGCACAGCCTTCTGGACACCTGGGAGGCTAGCCGGGGCGCCCTGTTCCCGGCAGGAACACTGAGTAACCAACCCCAGGCGCACCTGGCTCTGCTAAGCACCATCCAGGCCCGTAGCCCCTTAGAGCCCCTCTGTGCACGCCGAGCGTAGGGAAACGCACTGCCCTCTCTTTTGGAGCAGCTTGGTTTCCTCAGCACTCGCACACGTTCACGAACGCCGTTCTGCCACATCCCACATGGCGCGGAGGTCTTACGCGTTGCCCTAATCGGAGCTGCGCTCAGAGTAACCCTCGTCTTCGCATTCCATCCAGGACCTCCTGACTGAAGGCACCGTGCCTCCTAGAGGACGGCGGCTTGGGTTCTTACTGCAATTCAAGTCCTGTTCCTTCTTTGGCACTGCAGGCAGCCCCAGGCCCAGAGGAGCGGCTACGGCGTTCCTTGGTTGAGACAGTTCGCTGGATGCGGGACTCCCTCCTGCGATAAGTTGACTCGGGGAAGGAAACGCAGGGTAACCGGTGTCTCCTGGGACTCGTCAGAAACCACAGGGATGTACGCTGAGTGTGCCCATGAACACGGGGGCCTGCTGGAGCTAGCCCTGCTTTCCCATTTTGAGGGCGGCATTCATGCCTGCCTTGACGCTCCCTGACATTCCCGGCTCCCGACAGGCCAGTGAGCCCTGGAAGAGTGCTTTGGGGAAAATCATGAGTTTGCTCTCTCTAAACCAGGGGCTGCCGCGGCCGCGGTGGCGGTCCGCACGGCAGGCTCCAGAGCCAAAGGGAGCCTCAACGTGAGAACTGGCCTCCAGGTTAGGCCCTGAGTAGCCGTGCAGAAAGGGAGGCATGCAGCTCTTTCCGGGAGTTCTTAGTCGCTTTGCTTTCAAGGCAGTACACGCCCGGGGACTCCTAGGCCCCACGGGCGTGCAGCGTTTTCCCTCCAAGGTCCCTGAGTGCCTCCAGACACCTGTGGGCCGGCTGAGCAACGTCGAGGTCCATTGGTTGATTCCCTCGGAGGACCCCCGTGCGTGCCGAGTGCTGGGCAACCACACACTGCGCGTTCCTTGAGGAGCGCTACATCTCCAGAGCCCTCGAACGCCCTTCGGGACAACATGGCTGGTGGGTGCGAGGTGCCCAGGAAGACTCTGTCATGGCCCTTGTGTGAGCTGCCATGAGAGAACGCTGTGCTTGCAACACTGTGAGGCCCGCCCTCGTGCCTGAAGTCACTCTGCTCGAGGAGAAAGTCAGCACCTTAGCGTGCTGTGTGGCTCCCGGCACACCCAGCATGAAGCCATGCCTGGAAGTAAGGCCCTGGTTTGCCGTGCAGAAGCGGAGGCGTGCTGCACTTTCCAGGAGGCGGTGGCCTCTGCTCTGCATACCTTGAACGGCAGCACAGCCTTCTGGACACCTGGGAGGCTAGCCGGGGCGCCCTGTTCCCGGCAGGAACACTGAGTAACCAACCCCAGGCGCACCTGGCTCTGCTAAACACCATCCAGGCCCGTAGCCCCTTAGAGCCCCTCTGTGCACGCCGAGCGTAGGGAAACGCACTGCCCTCTCTTTTGGAGCAGCTTGGTTTCCTCAGCACTCGCACACGTTCACGAACGCCGTTCTGCCACATCCCACATGGCGCGGAGGTCTTACGCGTTGCCCTAATCGGAGCTGCGCTCAGAGTAACCCTCGTCTTCGCATTCCATCCAGGACCTCCTGACTGAAGGCACCGTGCCTCCTAGAGGACGGCGGCTTGGGTTCTTACTGCAATTCAAGTCCTGTTCCTTCTTTGGCACTGCAGGCAGCCCCAGGCCCAGAGGAGCGGCTACGGCGTTCCTTGGTTGAGACAGTTCGCTGGATGCGGGACTCCCTCCTGCGATAAGTTGACTCGGGGAAGGAAACGCAGGGTAACCGGTGTCTCCTGGGACTCGTCAGAAACCACAGGGATGTACGCTGAGTGTGCCCATGAACACGGGGGCCTGCTGGAACTAGCCCTGCTTTCCCATTTTGAGGGCGGCCTTCATGCCTGCCTTGACGCTCCCTGACATTCCCGGCTCCCGACAGGCCAGTGAGCCCTGGAAGAGTGCTTCGGGGAAAATCATGAGTTTGCTCTCTCTAAACCAGGGGCTGCTGCGGCCGCGGTGGCGGTCCGCACGGCAGGCTCCAGAGCCAAAGGGAGCCTCAACGTGAGAACTGGCCTCCAGGTTAGGCCCTGAGTAGCCGTGCAGAAAGGGAGGCATGCAGCTCTTTCCGGGAGTTCTTAGTCGCTTTGCTTTCAAGGCAGTACACGCCCGGGGACTCCTAGGCCCCACGGGCGTGCAGCGTTTTCCCTCCAAGGTCCCTGAGTGCCTCCAGACACCTGTGGGCCGGCTGAGCAACGTCGAGGTCCATTGGTTGATTCCCTCGGAGGACCCCCGTGCGTGCCGAGTGCTGGGCAACCACACACTGCGCGTTCCTTGAGGAGCGCTACATCTCCAGAGCCCTCGAACGCCCTTCGGGACAACATGGCTGGTGGGTGCGAGGTGCCCAGGAAGACTCTGTCACGGCCCTTGTGTGAGCTGCCATGAGAGAACGCTGTGCTTGCAACACTGCGAGGCCCGCCCTCGTGCCTGAAGTCACTCTGCTCGAGGAGAAAGTCAGCACCTTAGCGTGCTGTGTGGCTCCCGGCACACCCAGCATGAAGCCATGCCTGGAAGTAAGGCCCTGGTTTGCCGTGCAGAAGCGGAGGCGTGCTGCACTTTCCAGGAGGCGGTGGCCTCTGCTCTGCATACCTTGAACGGCAGCACAGCCTTCTGGACACCTGGGAGGCTAGCCGGGGCGCCCTGTTCCCGGCAGGAACACTGAGTAACCAACCCCAGGCGCACCTGGCTCTGCTAAGCACCATCCAGGCCCGTAGCCCCTTAGAGCCCCTCTGTGCACGCCGAGCGTAGGGAAACGCACTGCCCTCTCTTTTGGAGCAGCTTGGTTTCCTCAGCACTCGCACACGTTCACGAACGCCGTTCTGCCACATCCCACATGGCGCGGAGGTCTTACGCGTTGCCCTAATCGGAGCTGCGCTCAGAGTAACCCTCGTCTTCGCATTCCATCCAGGACCTCCTGACTGAAGGCACCGTGCCTCCTAGAGGACGGCGGCTTGGGTTCTTACTGCAATTCAAGTCCTGTTCCTTCTTTGGCACTGCAGGCAGCCCCAGGCCCAGAGGAGCGGCTACGGCGTTCCTTGGTTGAGACAGTTCGCTGGATGCGGGACTCCCTCCTGCGATAAGTTGACTCGGGGAAGGAAACGCAGGGTAACCGGTGTCTCCTGGGACTCGTCAGAAACCACAGGGATGTACGCTGAGTGTGCCCATGAACACGGGGGCCTGCTGGAACTAGCCCTGCTTTCCCATTTTGAGGGCGGCCTTCATGCCTGCCTTGACGCTCCCTGACATTCCCGGCTCCCGACAGGCCAGTGAGCCCTGGAAGAGTGCTTCGGGGAAAATCATGAGTTTGCTCTCTCTAAACCAGGGGCTGCCGCGGCCGCGGTGGCGGTCCGCACGGCAGGCTCCAGAGCCAAAGGGAGCCTCAACGTGAGAACTGGCCTCCAGGTTAGGCTCTGAGTAGCCGTGCAGAAAGGGAGGCATGTAGCTCTTTCCGGGAGTTCTTAGTCGCTTTGCTTTCAAGGCAGTACACGCCCGGGGACTCCTAGGCCCCACGGGCGTGCAGCGTTTTCCCTCCAAGGTCCCTGAGTGCCTCCAGACACCTGTGGGCCGGCTGAGCAACGTCGAGGTCCATTGGTTGATTCCCTCGGAGGACCCCCGTGCGTGCCGAGTGCTGGGCAACCACACACTGCGCGTTCCTTGAGGAGCGCTACATCTCCAGAGCCCTCGAACGCCCTTCGGGACAACATGGCTGGTGGGTGCGAGGTGCCCAGGAAGACTCTGTCACGGCCCTTGTGTGAGCTGCCATGAGAGAACGCTGTGCTTGCAACACTGCGAGGCCCGCCCTCGTGCCTGAAGTCACTCTGCTCGAGGAGAAAGTCAGCACCTTAGCGTGCTGTGTGGCTCCCGGCACACCCAGCATGAAGCCATGCCTGGAAGTAAGGCCCTGGTTTGCCGTGCAGAAGCGGAGGCGTGCTGCACTTTCCAGGAGGCGGTGGCCTCTGCTCTGCATACCTTGAACGGCAGCACAGCCTTCTGGACACCTGGGAGGCTAGCCGGGGCGCCCTGTTCCCGGCAGGAACACTGAGTAACCAACCCCAGGCGCACCTGGCTCTGCTAAGCACCATCCAGGCCCGTAGCCCCTTAGAGCCCCTCTGTGCACGCCGAGCGTAGGGAAACGCACTGCCCTCTCTTTTGGAGCAGCTTGGTTTCCTCAGCACTCGCACACGTTCACGAACGCCGTTCTGCCACATCCCACATGGCGCGGAGGTCTTACGCGTTGCCCTAATCGGAGCTGCGCTCAGAGTAACCCTCGTCTTCGCATTCCATCCAGGACCTCCTGACTGAAGGCACCGTGCCTCCTAGAGGACGGCGGCTTGGGTTCTTACTGCAATTCAAGTCCTGTTCCTTCTTTGGCACTGCAGGCAGCCCCAGGCCCAGAGGAGCGGCTACGGCGTTCCTTGGTTGAGACAGTTCGCTGGATGCGGGACTCCCTCCTGCGATAAGTTGACTCGGGGAAGGAAACGCAGGGTAACCGGTGTCTCCTGGGACTCGTCAGAAACCACAGGGATGTACGCTGAGTGTGCCCATGAACACGGGGGCCTGCTGGAACTAGCCCTGCTTTCCCATTTTGAGGGCGGCATTCATGCCTGCCTTGACGCTCCCTGACATTCCCGGCTCCCGACAGGCCAGTGAGCCCTGGAAGAGTGCTTCGGGGAAAATCATGAGTTTGCTCTCTCTAAACCAGGGGCTTCCGCGGCCGCGGTGGCGGTCCGCACGGCAGGCTCCAGAGCCAAAGGGAGCCTCAACGTGAGAACTGGCCTCCAGGTTAGGCTCTGAGTAGCCGTGCAGAAAGGGAGGCATGCAGCTCTTTCCGGGAGTTCTTAGTCGCTTTGCTTTCAAGGCAGTACACGCCCGGGGACTCCTAGGCCCCACGGGCGTGCAGCGTTTTCCCTCCAAGGTCCCTGAGTGCCTCCAGACACCTGTGGGCCGGCTGAGCAACGTCGAGGTCCATTGGTTGATTCCCTCGGAGGACCCCCGTGCGTGCCGAGTGCTGGGCAACCACACACTGCGCGTTCCTTGAGGAGCGCTACATCTCCAGAGCCCTCGAACGCCCTTCGGGACAACATGGCTGGTGGGTGCGAGGTGCCCAGGAAGACTCTGTCATGGCCCTTGTGTGAGCTGCCATGAGAGAACGCTGTGCTTGCAACACTGCGAGGCCCGCCCTCGTGCCTGAAGTCACTCTGCTCGAGGAGAAAGTCAGCACCTTAGCGTGCTGTGTGGCTCCCGGCACACCCAGCATGAAGCCATGCCTGGAAGTAAGGCCCTGGTTTGCCGTGCAGAAGCGGAGGCGTGCTGCACTTTCCAGGAGGCGGTGGCCTCTGCTCTGCATACCTTGAACGGCAGCACAGCCTTCTGGACACCTGGGAGGCTAGCCGGGGCGCCCTGTTCCCGGCAGGAACACTGAGTAACCAACCCCAGGCGCACCTGGCTCTGCTAAGCACCATCCAGGCCCGTAGCCCCTTAGAGCCCCTCTGTGCACGCCGAGCGTAGGGAAACGCACTGCCCTCTCTTTTGGAGCAGCTTGGTTTCCTCAGCACTCGCACACGTTCACGAACGCCGTTCTGCCACATCCCACATGGCGCGGAGGTCTTACGCGTTGCCCTAATCGGAGCTGCGCTCAGAGTAACCCTCGTCTTCGCATTCCATCCAGGACCTCCTGACTGAAGGCACCGTGCCTCCTAGAGGACGGCGGCTTGGGTTCTTACTGCAATTCAAGTCCTGTTCCTTCTTTGGCACTGCAGGCAGCCCCAGGCCCAGAGGAGCGGCTACGGCGTTCCTTGGTTGAGACAGTTCGCTGGATGCGGGACTCCCTCCTGCGATAAGTTGACTCGGGGAAGGAAACGCAGGGTAACCGGTGTCTCCTGGGACTCGTCAGAAACCACAGGGATGTACGCTGAGTGTGCCCATGAACACGGGGGCCTGCTGGAGCTAGCCCTGCTTTCCCATTTTGAGGGCGGCATTCATGCCTGCCTTGACGCTCCCTGACATTCCCGGCTCCCGACAGGCCAGTGAGCCCTGGAAGAGTGCTTTGGGGAAAATCATGAGTTTGCTCTCTCTAAACCAGGGGCTGCCGCGGCCGCGGTGGCGGTCCGCACGGCAGGCTCCAGAGCCAAAGGGAGCCTCAACGTGAGAACTGGCCTCCAGGTTAGGCCCTGAGTAGCCGTGCAGAAAGGGAGGCATGCAGCTCTTTCCGGGAGTTCTTAGTCGCTTTGCTTTCAAGGCAGTACACGCCCGGGGACTCCTAGGCCCCACGGGCGTGCAGCGTTTTCCCTCCAAGGTCCCTGAGTGCCTCCAGACACCTGTGGGCCGGCTGAGCAACGTCGAGGTCCATTGGTTGATTCCCTCGGAGGACCCCCGTGCGTGCCGAGTGCTGGGCAACCACACACTGCGCGTTCCTTGAGGAGCGCTACATCTCCAGAGCCCTCGAACGCCCTTCGGGACAACATGGCTGGTGGGTGCGAGGTGCCCAGGAAGACTCTGTCATGGCCCTTGTGTGAGCTGCCATGAGAGAACGCTGTGCTTGCAACACTGCGAGGCCCGCCCTCGTGCCTGAAGTCACTCTGCTCGAGGAGAAAGTCAGCACCTTAGCGTGCTGTGTGGCTCCCGGCACACCCAGCATGAAGCCATGCCTGGAAGTAAGGCCCTGGTTTGCCGTGCAGAAGCGGAGGCGTGCTGCACTTTCCAGGAGGCGGTGGCCTCTGCTCTGCATACCTTGAACGGCAGCACAGCCTTCTGGACACCTGGGAGGCTAGCCGGGGCGCCCTGTTCCCGGCAGGAACACTGAGTAACCAACCCCAGGCGCACCTGGCTCTGCTAAGCACCATCCAGGCCCGTAGCCCCTTAGAGCCCCTCTGTGCACGCCGAGCGTAGGGAAACGCACTGCCCTCTCTTTTGGAGCAGCTTGGTTTCCTCAGCACTCGCACACGTTCACGAACGCCGTTCTGCCACATCCCACATGGCGCGGAGGTCTTACGCGTTGCCCTAATCGGAGCTGCGCTCAGAGTAACCCTCGTCTTCGCATTCCATCCAGGACCTCCTGACTGAAGGCACCGTGCCTCCTAGAGGACGGCGGCTTGGGTTCTTACTGCAATTCAAGTCCTGTTCCTTCTTTGGCACTGCAGGCAGCCCCAGGCCCAGAGGAGCGGCTACGGCGTTCCTTGGTTGAGACAGTTCGCCGGATGCGGGACTCCCTCCTGCGATAAGTTGACTCGGGGAAGGAAACGCAGGGTAACCGGTGTCTCCTGGGACTCGTCAGAAACCACAGGGATGTACGCTGAGTGTGCCCATGAACACGGGGGCCTGCTGGAACTAGCCCTGCTTTCCCATTTTGAGGGCGGCATTCATGCCTGCCTTGACGCTCCCTGACATTCCCGGCTCCCGACAGGCCAGTGAGCCCTGGAAGAGTGCTTCGGGGAAAATCATGAGTTTGCTCTCTCTAAACCAGGGGCTTCCGCGGCCGCGGTGGCGGTCCGCACGGCAGGCTCCAGAGCCAAAGGGAGCCTCAACGTGAGAACTGGCCTCCAGGTTAGGCCCTGAGTAGCCGTGCAGAAAGGGAGGCATGCAGCTCTTTCCGGGAGTTCTTAGTCGCTTTGCTTTCAAGGCAGTACACGCCCGGGGACTCCTAGGCCCCACGGGCGTGCAGCGTTTTCCCTCCAAGGTCCCTGAGTGCCTCCAGACACCTGTGGGCCGGCTGAGCAACGTCGAGGTCCATTGGTTGATTCCCTCGGAGGACCCCCGTGCGTGCCGAGTGCTGGGCAACCACACACTGCGCGTTCCTTGAGGAGCGCTACATCTCCAGAGCCCTCGAACGCCCTTCGGGACAACATGGCTGGTGGGTGCGAGGTGCCCAGGAAGACTCTGTCACGGCCCTTGTGTGAGCTGCCATGAGAGAACGCTGTGCTTGCAACACTGCGAGGCCCGCCCTCGTGCCTGAAGTCACTCTGCTCGAGGAGAAAGTCAGCACCTTAGCGTGCTGTGTGGCTCCCGGCACACCCAGCATGAAGCCATGCCTGGAAGTAAGGCCCTGGTTTGCCGTGCAGAAGCGGAGGCGTGCTGCACTTTCCAGGAGGCGGTGGCCTCTGCTCTGCATACCTTGAACGGCAGCACAGCCTTCTGGACACCTGGGAGGCTAGCCGGGGCGCCCTGTTCCCGGCAGGAACACTGAGTAACCAACCCCAGGCGCACCTGGCTCTGCTAAGCACCATCCAGGCCCGTAGCCCCTTAGAGCCCCTCTGTGCACGCCGAGCGTAGGGAAACGCACTGCCCTCTCTTTTGGAGCAGCTTGGTTTCCTCAGCACTCGCACACGTTCACGAACGCCGTTCTGCCACATCCCACATGGCGCGGAGGTCTTACGCGTTGCCCTAATCGGAGCTGCGCTCAGAGTAACCCTCGTCTTCGCATTCCATCCAGGACCTCCTGACTGAAGGCACCGTGCCTCCTAGAGGACGGCGGCTTGGGTTCTTACTGCAATTCAAGTCCTGTTCCTTCTTTGGCACTGCAGGCAGCCCCAGGCCCAGAGGAGCGGCTACGGCGTTCCTTGGTTGAGACAGTTCGCTGGATGCGGGACTCCCTCCTGCGATAAGTTGACTCGGGGAAGGAAACGCAGGGTAACCGGTGTCTCCTGGGACTCGTCAGAAACCACAGGGATGTACGCTGAGTGTGCCCATGAACACGGGGGCCTGCTGGAACTAGCCCTGCTTTCCCATTTTGAGGGCGGCATTCATGCCTGCCTTGACGCTCCCTGACATTCCCGGCTCCCGACAGGCCAGTGAGCCCTGGAAGAGTGCTTCGGGGAAAATCATGAGTTTGCTCTCTCTAAACCAGGGGCTTCCGCGGCCGCGGTGGCGGTCCGCACGGCAGGCTCCAGAGCCAAAGGGAGCCTCAACGTGAGAACTGGCCTCCAGGTTAGGCCCTGAGTAGCCGTGCAGAAAGGGAGGCATGCAGCTCTTTCCGGGAGTTCTTAGTCGCTTTGCTTTCAAGGCAGTACACGCCCGGGGACTCCTAGGCCCCACGGGCGTGCAGCGTTTTCCCTCCAAGGTCCCTGAGTGCCTCCAGACACCTGTGGGCCGGCTGAGCAACGTCGAGGTCCATTGGTTGATTCCCTCGGAGGACCCCCGTGCGTGCCGAGTGCTGGGCAACCACACACTGCGCGTTCCTTGAGGAGCGCTACATCTCCAGAGCCCTCGAACGCCCTTCGGGACAACATGGCTGGTGGGTGCGAGGTGCCCAGGAAGACTCTGTCACGGCCCTTGTGTGAGCTGCCATGAGAGAACGCTGTGCTTGCAACACTGCGAGGCCCGCCCTCGTGCCTGAAGTCACTCTGCTCGAGGAGAAAGTCAGCACCTTAGCGTGCTGTGTGGCTCCCGGCACACCCAGCATGAAGCCATGCCTGGAAGTAAGGCCCTGGTTTGCCGTGCAGAAGCGGAGGCGTGCTGCACTTTCCAGGAGGCGGTGGCCTCTGCTCTGCATACCTTGAACGGCAGCACAGCCTTCTGGACACCTGGGAGGCTAGCCGGGGCGCCCTGTTCCCGGCAGGAACACTGAGTAACCAACCCCAGGCGCACCTGGCTCTGCTAAGCACCATCCAGGCCCGTAGCCCCTTAGAGCCCCTCTGTGCACGCCGAGCGTAGGGAAACGCACTGCCCTCTCTTTTGGAGCAGCTTGGTTTCCTCAGCACTCGCACACGTTCACGAACGCCGTTCTGCCACATCCCACATGGCGCGGAGGTCTTACGCGTTGCCCTAATCGGAGCTGCGCTCAGAGTAACCCTCGTCTTCGCATTCCATCCAGGACCTCCTGACTGAAGGCACCGTGCCTCCTAGAGGACGGCGGCTTGGGTTCTTACTGCAATTCAAGTCCTGTTCCTTCTTTGGCACTGCAGGCAGCCCCAGGCCCAGAGGAGCGGCTACGGCGTTCCTTGGTTGAGACAGTTCGCTGGATGCGGGACTCCCTCCTGCGATAAGTTGACTCGGGGAAGGAAACGCAGGGTAACCGGTGTCTCCTGGGACTCGTCAGAAACCACAGGGATGTACGCTGAGTGTGCCCATGAACACGGGGGCCTGCTGGAACTAGCCCTGCTTTCCCATTTTGAGGGCGGCATTCATGCCTGCCTTGACGCTCCCTGACATTCCCGGCTCCCGACAGGCCAGTGAGCCCTGGAAGAGTGCTTCGGGGAAAATCATGAGTTTGCTCTCTCTAAACCAGGGGCTTCCGCGGCCGCGGTGGCGGTCCGCACGGCAGGCTCCAGAGCCAAAGGGAGCCTCAACGTGAGAACTGGCCTCCAGGTTAGGCCCTGAGTAGCCGTGCAGAAAGGGAGGCATGCAGCTCTTTCCGGGAGTTCTTAGTCGCTTTGCTTTCAAGGCAGTACACGCCCGGGGACTCCTAGGCCCCAGGGGCGTGCAGCGTTTTCCCTCCAAGGTCCCTGAGTGCCTCCAGACACCTGTGGGCCGGCTGAGCAACGTCGAGGTCCATTGGTTGATTCCCTCGGAGGACCCCCGTGCGTGCCGAGTGCTGGGCAACCACACACTGCGCGTTCCTTGAGGAGCGCTACATCTCCAGAGCCCTCGAACGCCCTTCGGGACAACATGGCTGGTGGGTGCGAGGTGCCCAGGAAGACTCTGTCACGGCCCTTGTGTGAGCTGCCATGAGAGAACGCTGTGCTTGCAACACTGCGAGGCCCGCCCTCGTGCCTGAAGTCACTCTGCTCGAGGAGAAAGTCAGCACCTTAGCGTGCTGTGTGGCTCCCGGCACACCCAGCATGAAGCCATGCCTGGAAGTAAGGCCCTGGTTTGCCGTGCAGAAGCGGAGGCGTGCTGCACTTTCCAGGAGGCGGTGGCCTCTGCTCTGCATACCTTGAACGGCAGCACAGCCTTCTGGACACCTGGGAGGCTAGCCGGGGCGCCCTGTTCCCGGCAGGAACACTGAGTAACCAACCCCAGGCGCACCTGGCTCTGCTAAGCACCATCCAGGCCCGTAGCCCCTTAGAGCCCCTCTGTGCACGCCGAGTGTAGGGAAACGCACTGCCCTCTCTTTTGGAGCAGCTTGGTTTCCTCAGCACTCGCACACGTTCACGAACGCCGTTCTGCCACATCCCACATGGCGCGGAGGTCTTACGCGTTGCCCTAATCGGAGCTGCGCTCAGAGTAACCCTCGTCTTCGCATTCCATCCAGGACCTCCTGACTGAAGGCACCGTGCCTCCTAGAGGACGGCGGCTTGGGTTCTTACTGCAATTCAAGTCCTGTTCCTTCTTTGGCACTGCAGGCAGCCCCAGGCCCAGAGGAGCGGCTACGGCGTTCCTTGGTTGAGACAGTTCGCTGGATGCGGGACTCCCTCCTGCGATAAGTTGACTCGGGGAAGGAAACGCAGGGTAACCGGTGTCTCCTGGGACTCGTCAGAAACCACAGGGATGTACGCTGAGTGTGCCCATGAACACGGGGGCCTGCTGGAACTAGCCCTGCTTTCCCATTTTGAGGGCGGCATTCATGCCTGCCTTGACGCTCCCTGACATTCCCGGCTCCCGACAGGCCAGTGAGCCCTGGAAGAGTGCTTCGGGGAAAATCATGAGTTTGCTCTCTCTAAACCAGGGGCTGCCGCGGCCGCGGTGGCGGTCCGCACGGCAGGCTCCAGAGCCAAAGGGAGCCTCAACGTGAGAACTGGCCTCCAGGTTAGGCTCTGAGTAGCCGTGCAGAAAGGGAGGCATGCAGCTCTTTCCGGGAGTTCTTAGTCGCTTTGCTTTCAAGGCAGTACACGCCCGGGGACTCCTAGGCCCCACGGGCGTGCAGCGTTTTCCCTCCAAGGTCCCTGAGTGCCTCCAGACACCTGTGGGCCGGCTGAGCAACGTCGAGGTCCATTGGTTGATTCCCTCGGAGGACCCCCGTGCGTGCCGAGTGCTGGGCAACCACACACTGCGCGTTCCTTGAGGAGCGCTACATCTCCAGAGCCCTCGAACGCCCTTCGGGACAACATGGCTGGTGGGTGCGAGGTGCCCAGGAAGACTCTGTCACGGCCCTTGTGTGAGCTGCCATGAGAGAACGCTGTGCTTGCAACACTGCGAGGCCCGCCCTCGTGCCTGAAGTCACTCTGCTCGAGGAGAAAGTCAGCACCTTAGCGTGCTGTGTGGCTCCCGGCACACCCAGCATGAAGCCATGCCTGGAAGTAAGGCCCTGGTTTGCCGTGCAGAAGCGGAGGCGTGCTGCACTTTCCAGGAGGCGGTGGCCTCTGCTCTGCATACCTTGAACGGCAGCACAGCCTTCTGGACACCTGGGAGGCTAGCCGGGGCGCCCTGTTCCCGGCAGGAACACTGAGTAACCAACCCCAGGCGCACCTGGCTCTGCTAAGCACCATCCAGGCCCGTAGCCCCTTAGAGCCCCTCTGTGCACGCCGAGCGTAGGGAAACGCACTGCCCTCTCTTTTGGAGCAGCTTGGTTTCCTCAGCACTCGCACACGTTCACGAACGCCGTTCTGCCACATCCCACATGGCGCGGAGGTCTTACGCGTTGCCCTAATCGGAGCTGCGCTCAGAGTAACCCTCGTCTTCGCATTCCATCCAGGACCTCCTGACTGAAGGCACCGTGCCTCCTAGAGGACGGCAGCTTGGGTTCTTACTGCAATTCAAGTCCTGTTCCTTCTTTGGCACTGCAGGCAGCCCCAGGCCCAGAGGAGCGGCTACGGCGTTCCTTGGTTGAGACAGTTCGCTGGATGCGGGACTCCCTCCTGCGATAAGTTGACTCGGGGAAGGAAACGCAGGGTAACCGGTGTCTCCTGGGACTCGTCAGAAACCACAGGGATGTACGCTGAGTGTGCCCATGAACACGGGGGCCTGCTGGAGCTAGCCCTGCTTTCCCATTTTGAGGGCGGCCTTCATGCCTGCCTTGACGCTCCCTGACATTCCCGGCTCCCGACAGGCCAGTGAGCCCTGGAAGAGTGCTTCGGGGAAAATCATGAGTTTGCTCTCTCTAAACCAGGGGCTGCCGCGGCCGCGGTGGCGGTCTGCACGGCAGGCTCCAGAGCCAAAGGGAGCCTCAACGTGAGAACTGGCCTCCAGGTTAGGCTCTGAGTAGCCGTGCAGAAAGGGAGGCATGTAGCTCTTTCCGGGAGTTCTTAGTCGCTTTGCTTTCAAGGCAGTACACGCCCGGGGACTCCTAGGCCCCACGGGCGTGCAGCGTTTTCCCTCCAAGGTCCCTGAGTGCCTCCAGACACCTGTGGGCCGGCTGAGCAACGTCGAGGTCCATTGGTTGATTCCCTCGGAGGACCCCCGTGCGTGCCGAGTGCTGGGCAACCACACACTGCGCGTTCCTTGAGGAGCGCTACATCTCCAGAGCCCTCGAACGCCCTTCGGGACAACATGGCTGGTGGGTGCGAGGTGCCCAGGAAGACTCTGTCACGGCCCTTGTGTGAGCTGCCATGAGAGAACGCTGTGCTTGCAACACTGCGAGGCCCGCCCTCGTGCCTGAAGTCACTCTGCTCGAGGAGAAAGTCAGCACCTTAGCGTGCTGTGTGGCTCCCGGCACACCCAGCATGAAGCCATGCCTGGAAGTAAGGCCCTGGTTTGCCGTGCAGAAGCGGAGGCGTGCTGCACTTTCCAGGAGGCGGTGGCCTCTGCTCTGCATACCTTGAACGGCAGCACAGCCTTCTGGACACCTGGGAGGCTAGCCGGGGCGCCCTGTTCCCGGCAGGAACACTGAGTAACCAACCCCAGGCGCACCTGGCTCTGCTAAGCACCATCCAGGCCCGTAGCCCCTTAGAGCCCCTCTGTGCACGCCGAGCGTAGGGAAACGCACTGCCCTCTCTTTTGGAGCAGCTTGGTTTCCTCAGCACTCGCACACGTTCACGAACGCCGTTCTGCCACATCCCACATGGCGCGGAGGTCTTACGCGTTGCCCTAATCGGAGCTGCGCTCAGAGTAACCCTCGTCTTCGCATTCCATCCAGGACCTCCTGACTGAAGGCACCGTGCCTCCTAGAGGACGGCGGCTTGGGTTCTTACTGCAATTCAAGTCCTGTTCCTTCTTTGGCACTGCAGGCAGCCCCAGGCCCAGAGGAGCGGCTACGGCGTTCCTTGGTTGAGACAGTTCGCTGGATGCGGGACTCCCTCCTGCGATAAGTTGACTCGGGGAAGGAAACGCAGGGTAACCGGTGTCTCCTGGGACTCGTCAGAAACCACAGGGATGTACGCTGAGTGTGCCCATGAACACGGGGGCCTGCTGGAACTAGCCCTGCTTTCCCATTTTGAGGGCGGCCTTCATGCCTGCCTTGACGCTCCCTGACATTCCCGGCTCCCGACAGGCCAGTGAGCCCTGGAAGAGTGCTTCGGGGAAAATCATGAGTTTGCTCTCTCTAAACCAGGGGCTGCCGCGGCCGCGGTGGCGGTCCGCACGGCAGGCTCCCGAGCCAAAGGGAGCCTCAACGTGAGAACTGGCCTCCAGGTTAGGCTCTGAGTAGCCGTGCAGAAAGGGAGGCATGCAGCTCTTTCCGGGAGTTCTTAGTCGCTTTGCTTTCAAGGCAGTACACGCCCGGGGACTCCTAGGCCCCACGGGCGTGCAGCGTTTTCCCTCCAAGGTCCCTGAGTGCCTCCAGACACCTGTGGGCCGGCTGAGCAACGTCGAGGTCCATTGGTTGATTCCCTCGGAGGACCCCCGTGCGTGCCGAGTGCTGGGCAACCACACACTGCGCGTTCCTTGAGGAGCGCTACATCTCCAGAGCCCTCGAACGCCCTTCGGGACAACATGGCTGGTGGGTGCGAGGTGCCCAGGAAGACTCTGTCATGGCCCTTGTGTGAGCTGCCATGAGAGAACGCTGTGCTTGCAACACTGCGAGGCCCGCCCTCGTGCCTGAAGTCACTCTGCTCGAGGAGAAAGTCAGCACCTTAGCGTGCTGTGTGGCTCCCGGCACACCCAGCATGAAGCCATGCCTGGAAGTAAGGCCCTGGTTTGCCGTGCAGAAGCGGAGGCGTGCTGCACTTTCCAGGAGGCGGTGGCCTCTGCTCTGCATACCTTGAACGGCAGCACAGCCTTCTGGACACCTGGGAGGCTAGCCGGGGCGCCCTGTTCCCGGCAGGAACACTGAGTAACCAACCCCAGGCGCACCTGGCTCTGCTAAGCACCATCCAGGCCCGTAGCCCCTTAGAGCCCCTCTGTGCACGCCGAGCGTAGGGAAACGCACTGCCCTCTCTTTTGGAGCAGCTTGGTTTCCTCAGCACTCGCACACGTTCACGAACGCCGTTCTGCCACATCCCACATGGCGCGGAGGTCTTACGCGTTGCCCTAATCGGAGCTGCGCTCAGAGTAACCCTCGTCTTCGCATTCCATCCAGGACCTCCTGACTGAAGGCACCGTGCCTCCTAGAGGACGGCGGCTTGGGTTCTTACTGCAATTCAAGTCCTGTTCCTTCTTTGGCACTGCAGGCAGCCCCAGGCCCAGAGGAGCGGCTACGGCGTTCCTTGGTTGAGACAGTTCGCTGGATGCGGGACTCCCTCCTGCGATAAGTTGACTCGGGGAAGGAAACGCAGGGTAACCGGTGTCTCCTGGGACTCGTCAGAAACCACAGGGATGTACGCTGAGTGTGCCCATGAACACGGGGGCCTGCTGGAGCTAGCCCTGCTTTCCCATTTTGAGGGCGGCATTCATGCCTGCCTTGACGCTCCCTGACATTCCCGGCTCCCGACAGGCCAGTGAGCCCTGGAAGAGTGCTTTGGGGAAAATCATGAGTTTGCTCTCTCTAAACCAGGGGCTGCCGCGGCCGCGGTGGCGGTCCGCACGGCAGGCTCCAGAGCCAAAGGGAGCCTCAACGTGAGAACTGGCCTCCAGGTTAGGCCCTGAGTAGCCGTGCAGAAAGGGAGGCATGCAGCTCTTTCCGGGAGTTCTTAGTCGCTTTGCTTTCAAGGCAGTACACGCCCGGGGACTCCTAGGCCCCACGGGCGTGCAGCGTTTTCCCTCCAAGGTCCCTGAGTGCCTCCAGACACCTGTGGGCCGGCTGAGCAACGTCGAGGTCCATTGGTTGATTCCCTCGGAGGACCCCCGTGCGTGCCGAGTGCTGGGCAACCACACACTGCGCGTTCCTTGAGGAGCGCTACATCTCCAGAGCCCTCGAACGCCCTTCGGGACAACATGGCTGGTGGGTGCGAGGTGCCCAGGAAGACTCTGTCACGGCCCTTGTGTGAGCTGCCATGAGAGAACGCTGTGCTTGCAACACTGCGAGGCCCGCCCTCGTGCCTGAAGTCACTCTGCTCGAGGAGAAAGTCAGCACCTTAGCGTGCTGTGTGGCTCCCGGCACACCCAGCATGAAGCCATGCCTGGAAGTAAGGCCCTGGTTTGCCGTGCAGAAGCGGAGGCGTGCTGCACTTTCCAGGAGGCGGTGGCCTCTGCTCTGCATACCTTGAACGGCAGCACAGCCTTCTGGACACCTGGGAGGCTAGCCGGGGCGCCCTGTTCCCGGCAGGAACACTGAGTAACCAACCCCAGGCGCACCTGGCTCTGCTAAGCACCATCCAGGCCCGTAGCCCCTTAGAGCCCCTCTGTGCACGCCGAGCGTAGGGAAACGCACTGCCCTCTCTTTTGGAGCAGCTTGGTTTCCTCAGCACTCGCACACGTTCACGAACGCCGTTCTGCCACATCCCACATGGCGCGGAGGTCTTACGCGTTGCCCTAATCGGAGCTGCGCTCAGAGTAACCCTCGTCTTCGCATTCCATCCAGGACCTCCTGACTGAAGGCACCGTGCCTCCTAGAGGACGGCGGCTTGGGTTCTTACTGCAATTCAAGTCCTGTTCCTTCTTTGGCACTGCAGGCAGCCCCAGGCCCAGAGGAGCGGCTACGGCGTTCCTTGGTTGAGACAGTTCGCCGGATGCGGGACTCCCTCCTGCGATAAGTTGACTCGGGGAAGGAAACGCAGGGTAACCGGTGTCTCCTGGGACTCGTCAGAAACCACAGGGATGTACGCTGAGTGTGCCCATGAACACGGGGGCCTGCTGGAACTAGCCCTGCTTTCCCATTTTGAGGGCGGCCTTCATGCCTGCCTTGACGCTCCCTGACATTCCCGGCTCCCGACAGGCCAGTGAGCCCTGGAAGAGTGCTTCGGGGAAAATCATGAGTTTGCTCTCTCTAAACCAGGGGCTGCCGCGGCCGCGGTGGCGGTCCGCACGGCAGGCTCCAGAGCCAAAGGGAGCCTCAACGTGAGAACTGGCCTCCAGGTTAGGCTCTGAGTAGCCGTGCAGAAAGGGAGGCATGCAGCTCTTTCCGGGAGTTCTTAGTCGCTTTGCTTTCAAGGCAGTACACGCCCGGGGACTCCTAGGCCCCACGGGCGTGCAGCGTTTTCCCTCCAAGGTCCCTGAGTGCCTCCAGACACCTGTGGGCCGGCTGAGCAACGTCGAGGTCCATTGGTTGATTCCCTCGGAGGACCCCCGTGCGTGCCGAGTGCTGGGCAACCACACACTGCGCGTTCCTTGAGGAGCGCTACATCTCCAGAGCCCTCGAACGCCCTTCGGGACAACATGGCTGGTGGGTGCGAGGTGCCCAGGAAGACTCTGTCACGGCCCTTGTGTGAGCTGCCATGAGAGAACGCTGTGCTTGCAACACTGCGAGGCCCGCCCTCGTGCCTGAAGTCACTCTGCTCGAGGAGAAAGTCAGCACCTTAGCGTGCTGTGTGGCTCCCGGCACACCCAGCATGAAGCCATGCCTGGAAGTAAGGCCCTGGTTTGCCGTGCAGAAGCGGAGGCGTGCTGCACTTTCCAGGAGGCGGTGGCCTCTGCTCTGCATACCTTGAACGGCAGCACAGCCTTCTGGACACCTGGGAGGCTAGCCGGGGCGCCCTGTTCCCGGCAGGAACACTGAGTAACCAACCCCAGGCGCACCTGGCTCTGCTAAGCACCATCCAGGCCCGTAGCCCCTTAGAGCCCCTCTGTGCACGCCGAGCGTAGGGAAACGCACTGCCCTCTCTTTTGGAGCAGCTTGGTTTCCTCAGCACTCGCACACGTTCACGAACGCCGTTCTGCCACATCCCACATGGCGCGGAGGTCTTACGCGTTGCCCTAATCGGAGCTGCGCTCAGAGTAACCCTCGTCTTCGCATTCCATCCAGGACCTCCTGACTGAAGGCACCGTGCCTCCTAGAGGACGGCGGCTTGGGTTCTTACTGCAATTCAAGTCCTGTTCCTTCTTTGGCACTGCAGGCAGCCCCAGGCCCAGAGGAGCGGCTACGGCGTTCCTTGGTTGAGACAGTTCGCCGGATGCGGGACTCCCTCCTGCGATAAGTTGACTCGGGGAAGGAAACGCAGGGTAACCGGTGTCTCCTGGGACTCGTCAGAAACCACAGGGATGTACGCTGAGTGTGCCCATGAACACGGGGGCCTGCTGGAGCTAGCCCTGCTTTCCCATTTTGAGGGCGGCATTCATGCCTGCCTTGACGCTCCCTGACATTCCCGGCTCCCGACAGGCCAGTGAGCCCTGGAAGAGTGCTTCGGGGAAAATCATGAGTTTGCTCTCTCTAAACCAGGGGCTGCCGCGGCCGCGGTGGCGGTCCGCACGGCAGGCTCCAGAGCCAAAGGGAGCCTCAACGTGAGAACTGGCCTCCAGGTTAGGCCCTGAGTAGCCGTGCAGAAAGGGAGGCATGCAGCTCTTTCCGGGAGTTCTTAGTCGCTTTGCTTTCAAGGCAGTACACGCCCGGGGACTCCTAGGCCCCACGGGCGTGCAGCGTTTTCCCTCCAAGGTCCCTGAGTGCCTCCAGACACCTGTGGGCCGGCTGAGCAACGTCGAGGTCCATTGGTTGATTCCCTCGGAGGACCCCCGTGCGTGCCGAGTGCTGGGCAACCACACACTGCGCGTTCCTTGAGGAGCGCTACATCTCCAGAGCCCTCGAACGCCCTTCGGGACAACATGGCTGGTGGGTGCGAGGTGCCCAGGAAGACTCTGTCACGGCCCTTGTGTGAGCTGCCATGAGAGAACGCTGTGCTTGCAACACTGCGAGGCCCGCCCTCGTGCCTGAAGTCACTCTGCTCGAGGAGAAAGTCAGCACCTTAGCGTGCTGTGTGGCTCCCGGCACACCCAGCATGAAGCCATGCCTGGAAGTAAGGCCCTGGTTTGCCGTGCAGAAGCGGAGGCGTGCTGCACTTTCCAGGAGGCGGTGGCCTCTGCTCTGCATACCTTGAACGGCAGCACAGCCTTCTGGACACCTGGGAGGCTAGCCGGGGCGCCCTGTTCCCGGCAGGAACACTGAGTAACCAACCCCAGGCGCACCTGGCTCTGCTAAGCACCATCCAGGCCCGTAGCCCCTTAGAGCCCCTCTGTGCACGCCGAGCGTAGGGAAACGCACTGCCCTCTCTTTTGGAGCAGCTTGGTTTCCTCAGCACTCGCACACGTTCACGAACGCCGTTCTGCCACATCCCACATGGCGCGGAGGTCTTACGCGTTGCCCTAATCGGAGCTGCGCTCAGAGTAACCCTCGTCTTCGCATTCCATCCAGGACCTCCTGACTGAAGGCACCGTGCCTCCTAGAGGACGGCGGCTTGGGTTCTTACTGCAATTCAAGTCCTGTTCCTTCTTTGGCACTGCAGGCAGCCCCAGGCCCAGAGGAGCGGCTACGGCGTTCCTTGGTTGAGACAGTTCGCTGGATGCGGGACTCCCTCCTGCGATAAGTTGACTCGGGGAAGGAAACGCAGGGTAACCGGTGTCTCCTGGGACTCGTCAGAAACCACAGGGATGTACGCTGAGTGTGCCCATGAACACGGGGGCCTGCTGGAACTAGCCCTGCTTTCCCATTTTGAGGGCGGCCTTCATGCCTGCCTTGACGCTCCCTGACATTCCCGGCTCCCGACAGGCCAGTGAGCCCTGGAAGAGTGCTTCGGGGAAAATCATGAGTTTGCTCTCTCTAAACCAGGGGCTGCTGCGGCCGCGGTGGCGGTCCGCACGGCAGGCTCCAGAGCCAAAGGGAGCCTCAACGTGAGAACTGGCCTCCAGGTTAGGCCCTGAGTAGCCGTGCAGAAAGGGAGGCATGCAGCTCTTTCCGGGAGTTCTTAGTCGCTTTGCTTTCAAGGCAGTACACGCCCGGGGACTCCTAGGCCCCACGGGCGTGCAGCGTTTTCCCTCCAAGGTCCCTGAGTGCCTCCAGACACCTGTGGGCCGGCTGAGCAACGTCGAGGTCCATTGGTTGATTCCCTCGGAGGACCCCCGTGCGTGCCGAGTGCTGGGCAACCACACACTGCGCGTTCCTTGAGGAGCGCTACATCTCCAGAGCCCTCGAACGCCCTTCGGGACAACATGGCTGGTGGGTGCGAGGTGCCCAGGAAGACTCTGTCACGGCCCTTGTGTGAGCTGCCATGAGAGAACGCTGTGCTTGCAACACTGCGAGGCCCGCCCTCGTGCCTGAAGTCACTCTGCTCGAGGAGAAAGTCAGCACCTTAGCGTGCTGTGTGGCTCCCGGCACACCCAGCATGAAGCCATGCCTGGAAGTAAGGCCCTGGTTTGCCGTGCAGAAGCGGAGGCGTGCTGCACTTTCCAGGAGGCGGTGGCCTCTGCTCTGCATACCTTGAACGGCAGCACAGCCTTCTGGACACCTGGGAGGCTAGCCGGGGCGCCCTGTTCCCGGCAGGAACACTGAGTAACCAACCCCAGGCGCACCTGGCTCTGCTAAGCACCATCCAGGCCCGTAGCCCCTTAGAGCCCCTCTGTGCACGCCGAGCGTAGGGAAACGCACTGCCCTCTCTTTTGGAGCAGCTTGGTTTCCTCAGCACTCGCACACGTTCACGAACGCCGTTCTGCCACATCCCACATGGCGCGGAGGTCTTACGCGTTGCCCTAATCGGAGCTGCGCTCAGAGTAACCCTCGTCTTCGCATTCCATCCAGGACCTCCTGACTGAAGGCACCGTGCCTCCTAGAGGACGGCGGCTTGGGTTCTTACTGCAATTCAAGTCCTGTTCCTTCTTTGGCACTGCAGGCAGCCCCAGGCCCAGAGGAGCGGCTACGGCGTTCCTTGGTTGAGACAGTTCGCCGGATGCGGGACTCCCTCCTGCGATAAGTTGACTCGGGGAAGGAAACGCAGGGTAACCGGTGTCTCCTGGGACTCGTCAGAAACCACAGGGATGTACGCTGAGTGTGCCCATGAACACGGGGGCCTGCTGGAACTAGCCCTGCTTTCCCATTTTGAGGGCGGCATTCATGCCTGCCTTGACGCTCCCTGACATTCCCGGCTCCCGACAGGCCAGTGAGCCCTGGAAGAGTGCTTCGGGGAAAATCATGAGTTTGCTCTCTCTAAACCAGGGGCTTCCGCGGCCGCGGTGGCGGTCCGCACGGCAGGCTCCAGAGCCAAAGGGAGCCTCAACGTGAGAACTGGCCTCCAGGTTAGGCCCTGAGTAGCCGTGCAGAAAGGGAGGCATGCAGCTCTTTCCGGGAGTTCTTAGTCGCTTTGCTTTCAAGGCAGTACACGCCCGGGGACTCCTAGGCCCCAGGGGCGTGCAGCGTTTTCCCTCCAAGGTCCCTGAGTGCCTCCAGACACCTGTGGGCCGGCTGAGCAACGTCGAGGTCCATTGGTTGATTCCCTCGGAGGACCCCCGTGCGTGCCGAGTGCTGGGCAACCACACACTGCGCGTTCCTTGAGGAGCGCTACATCTCCAGAGCCCTCGAACGCCCTTCGGGACAACATGGCTGGTGGGTGCGAGGTGCCCAGGAAGACTCTGTCACGGCCCTTGTGTGAGCTGCCATGAGAGAACGCTGTGCTTGCAACACTGCGAGGCCCGCCCTCGTGCCTGAAGTCACTCTGCTCGAGGAGAAAGTCAGCACCTTAGCGTGCTGTGTGGCTCCCGGCACACCCAGCATGAAGCCATGCCTGGAAGTAAGGCCCTGGTTTGCCGTGCAGAAGCGGAGGCGTGCTGCACTTTCCAGGAGGCGGTGGCCTCTGCTCTGCATACCTTGAACGGCAGCACAGCCTTCTGGACACCTGGGAGGCTAGCCGGGGCGCCCTGTTCCCGGCAGGAACACTGAGTAACCAACCCCAGGCGCACCTGGCTCTGCTAAGCACCATCCAGGCCCGTAGCCCCTTAGAGCCCCTCTGTGCACGCCGAGCGTAGGGAAACGCACTGCCCTCTCTTTTGGAGCAGCTTGGTTTCCTCAGCACTCGCACACGTTCACGAACGCCGTTCTGCCACATCCCACATGGCGCGGAGGTCTTACGCGTTGCCCTAATCGGAGCTGCGCTCAGAGTAACCCTCGTCTTCGCATTCCATCCAGGACCTCCTGACTGAAGGCACCGTGCCTCCTAGAGGACGGCGGCTTGGGTTCTTACTGCAATTCAAGTCCTGTTCCTTCTTTGGCACTGCAGGCAGCCCCAGGCCCAGAGGAGCGGCTACGGCGTTCCTTGGTTGAGACAGTTCGCTGGATGCGGGACTCCCTCCTGCGATAAGTTGACTCGGGGAAGGAAACGCAGGGTAACCGGTGTCTCCTGGGACTCGTCAGAAACCACAGGGATGTACGCTGAGTGTGCCCATGAACACGGGGGCCTGCTGGAACTAGCCCTGCTTTCCCATTTTGAGGGCGGCATTCATGCCTGCCTTGACGCTCCCTGACATTCCCGGCTCCCGACAGGCCAGTGAGCCCTGGAAGAGTGCTTCGGGGAAAATCATGAGTTTGCTCTCTCTAAACCAGGGGCTTCCGCGGCCGCGGTGGCGGTCCGCACGGCAGGCTCCAGAGCCAAAGGGAGCCTCAACGTGAGAACTGGCCTCCAGGTTAGGCCCTGAGTAGCCGTGCAGAAAGGGAGGCATGCAGCTCTTTCCGGGAGTTCTTAGTCGCTTTGCTTTCAAGGCAGTACACGCCCGGGGACTCCTAGGCCCCACGGGCGTGCAGCGTTTTCCCTCCAAGGTCCCTGAGTGCCTCCAGACACCTGTGGGCCGGCTGAGCAACGTCGAGGTCCATTGGTTGATTCCCTCGGAGGACCCCCGTGCGTGCCGAGTGCTGGGCAACCACACACTGCGCGTTCCTTGAGGAGCGCTACATCTCCAGAGCCCTCGAACGCCCTTCGGGACAACATGGCTGGTGGGTGCGAGGTGCCCAGGAAGACTCTGTCACGGCCCTTGTGTGAGCTGCCATGAGAGAACGCTGTGCTTGCAACACTGCGAGGCCCGCCCTCGTGCCTGAAGTCACTCTGCTCGAGGAGAAAGTCAGCACCTTAGCGTGCTGTGTGGCTCCCGGCACACCCAGCATGAAGCCATGCCTGGAAGTAAGGCCCTGGTTTGCCGTGCAGAAGCGGAGGCGTGCTGCACTTTCCAGGAGGCGGTGGCCTCTGCTCTGCATACCTTGAACGGCAGCACAGCCTTCTGGACACCTGGGAGGCTAGCCGGGGCGCCCTGTTCCCGGCAGGAACACTGAGTAACCAACCCCAGGCGCACCTGGCTCTGCTAAGCACCATCCAGGCCCGTAGCCCCTTAGAGCCCCTCTGTGCACGCCGAGCGTAGGGAAACGCACTGCCCTCTCTTTTGGAGCAGCTTGGTTTCCTCAGCACTCGCACACGTTCACGAACGCCGTTCTGCCACATCCCACATGGCGCGGAGGTCTTACGCGTTGCCCTAATCGGAGCTGCGCTCAGAGTAACCCTCGTCTTCGCATTCCATCCAGGACCTCCTGACTGAAGGCACCGTGCCTCCTAGAGGACGGCGGCTTGGGTTCTTACTGCAATTCAAGTCCTGTTCCTTCTTTGGCACTGCAGGCAGCCCCAGGCCCAGAGGAGCGGCTACGGCGTTCCTTGGTTGAGACAGTTCGCTGGATGCGGGACTCCCTCCTGCGATAAGTTGACTCGGGGAAGGAAACGCAGGGTAACCGGTGTCTCCTGGGACTCGTCAGAAACCACAGGGATGTACGCTGAGTGTGCCCATGAACACGGGGGCCTGCTGGAACTAGCCCTGCTTTCCCATTTTGAGGGCGGCATTCATGCCTGCCTTGACGCTCCCTGACATTCCCGGCTCCCGACAGGCCAGTGAGCCCTGGAAGAGTGCTTCGGGGAAAATCATGAGTTTGCTCTCTCTAAACCAGGGGCTTCCGCGGCCGCGGTGGCGGTCCGCACGGCAGGCTCCAGAGCCAAAGGGAGCCTCAACGTGAGAACTGGCCTCCAGGTTAGGCCCTGAGTAGCCGTGCAGAAAGGGAGGCATGCAGCTCTTTCCGGGAGTTCTTAGTCGCTTTGCTTTCAAGGCAGTACACGCCCGGGGACTCCTAGGCCCCAGGGGCGTGCAGCGTTTTCCCTCCAAGGTCCCTGAGTGCCTCCAGACACCTGTGGGCCGGCTGAGCAACGTCGAGGTCCATTGGTTGATTCCCTCGGAGGACCCCCGTGCGTGCCGAGTGCTGGGCAACCACACACTGCGCGTTCCTTGAGGAGCGCTACATCTCCAGAGCCCTCGAACGCCCTTCGGGACAACATGGCTGGTGGGTGCGAGGTGCCCAGGAAGACTCTGTCACGGCCCTTGTGTGAGCTGCCATGAGAGAACGCTGTGCTTGCAACACTGCGAGGCCCGCCCTCGTGCCTGAAGTCACTCTGCTCGAGGAGAAAGTCAGCACCTTAGCGTGCTGTGTGGCTCCCGGCACACCCAGCATGAAGCCATGCCTGGAAGTAAGGCCCTGGTTTGCCGTGCAGAAGCGGAGGCGTGCTGCACTTTCCAGGAGGCGGTGGCCTCTGCTCTGCATACCTTGAACGGCAGCACAGCCTTCTGGACACCTGGGAGGCTAGCCGGGGCGCCCTGTTCCCGGCAGGAACACTGAGTAACCAACCCCAGGCGCACCTGGCTCTGCTAAGCACCATCCAGGCCCGTAGCCCCTTAGAGCCCCTCTGTGCACGCCGAGCGTAGGGAAACGCACTGCCCTCTCTTTTGGAGCAGCTTGGTTTCCTCAGCACTCGCACACGTTCACGAACGCCGTTCTGCCACATCCCACATGGCGCGGAGGTCTTACGCGTTGCCCTAATCGGAGCTGCGCTCAGAGTAACCCTCGTCTTCGCATTCCATCCAGGACCTCCTGACTGAAGGCACCGTGCCTCCTAGAGGACGGCGGCTTGGGTTCTTACTGCAATTCAAGTCCTGTTCCTTCTTTGGCACTGCAGGCAGCCCCAGGCCCAGAGGAGCGGCTACGGCGTTCCTTGGTTGAGACAGTTCGCTGGATGCGGGACTCCCTCCTGCGATAAGTTGACTCGGGGAAGGAAACGCAGGGTAACCGGTGTCTCCTGGGACTCGTCAGAAACCACAGGGATGTACGCTGAGTGTGCCCATGAACACGGGGGCCTGCTGGAACTAGCCCTGCTTTCCCATTTTGAGGGCGGCATTCATGCCTGCCTTGACGCTCCCTGACATTCCCGGCTCCCGACAGGCCAGTGAGCCCTGGAAGAGTGCTTCGGGGAAAATCATGAGTTTGCTCTCTCTAAACCAGGGGCTGCCGCGGCCGCGGTGGCGGTCCGCACGGCAGGCTCCAGAGCCAAAGGGAGCCTCAACGTGAGAACTGGCCTCCAGGTTAGGCTCTGAGTAGCCGTGCAGAAAGGGAGGCATGCAGCTCTTTCCGGGAGTTCTTAGTCGCTTTGCTTTCAAGGCAGTACACGCCCGGGGACTCCTAGGCACCACGGGCGTGCAGCGTTTTCCCTCCAAGGTCCCTGAGTGCCTCCAGACACCTGTGGGCCGGCTGAGCAACGTCGAGGTCCATTGGTTGATTCCCTCGGAGGACCCCCGTGCGTGCCGAGTGCTGGGCAACCACACACTGCGCGTTCCTTGAGGAGCGCTACATCTCCAGAGCCCTCGAACGCCCTTCGGGACAACATGGCTGGTGGGTGCGAGGTGCCCAGGAAGACTCTGTCACGGCCCTTGTGTGAGCTGCCATGAGAGAACGCTGTGCTTGCAACACTGCGAGGCCCGCCCTCGTGCCTGAAGTCACTCTGCTCGAGGAGAAAGTCAGCACCTTAGCGTGCTGTGTGGCTCCCGGCACACCCAGCATGAAGCCATGCCTGGAAGTAAGGCCCTGGTTTGCCGTGCAGAAGCGGAGGCGTGCTGCACTTTCCAGGAGGCGGTGGCCTCTGCTCTGCATACCTTGAACGGCAGCACAGCCTTCTGGACACCTGGGAGGCTAGCCGGGGCGCCCTGTTCCCGGCAGGAACACTGAGTAACCAACCCCAGGCGCACCTGGCTCTGCTAAGCACCATCCAGGCCCGTAGCCCCTTAGAGCCCCTCTGTGCACGCCGAGCGTAGGGAAACGCACTGCCCTCTCTTTTGGAGCAGCTTGGTTTCCTCAGCACTCGCACACGTTCACGAACGCCGTTCTGCCACATCCCACATGGCGCGGAGGTCTTACGCGTTGCCCTAATCGGAGCTGCGCTCAGAGTAACCCTCGTCTTCGCATTCCATCCAGGACCTCCTGACTGAAGGCACCGTGCCTCCTAGAGGACGGCGGCTTGGGTTCTTACTGCAATTCAAGTCCTGTTCCTTCTTTGGCACTGCAGGCAGCCCCAGGCCCAGAGGAGCGGCTACGGCGTTCCTTGGTTGAGACAGTTCGCTGGATGCGGGACTCCCTCCTGCGATAAGTTGACTCGGGGAAGGAAACGCAGGGTAACCGGTGTCTCCTGGGACTCGTCAGAAACCACAGGGATGTACGCTGAGTGTGCCCATGAACACGGGGGCCTGCTGGAGCTAGCCCTGCTTTCCCATTTTGAGGGCGGCATTCATGCCTGCCTTGACGCTCCCTGACATTCCCGGCTCCCGACAGGCCAGTGAGCCCTGGAAGAGTGCTTTGGGGAAAATCATGAGTTTGCTCTCTCTAAACCAGGGGCTGCCGCGGCCGCGGTGGCGGTCCGCACGGCAGGCTCCAGAGCCAAAGGGAGCCTCAACGTGAGAACTGGCCTCCAGGTTAGGCCCTGAGTAGCCGTGCAGAAAGGGAGGCATGCAGCTCTTTCCGGGAGTTCTTAGTCGCTTTGCTTTCAAGGCAGTACACGCCCGGGGACTCCTAGGCCCCACGGGCGTGCAGCGTTTTCCCTCCAAGGTCCCTGAGTGCCTCCAGACACCTGTGGGCCGGCTGAGCAACGTCGAGGTCCATTGGTTGATTCCCTCGGAGGACCCCCGTGCGTGCCGAGTGCTGGGCAACCACACACTGCGCGTTCCTTGAGGAGCGCTACATCTCCAGAGCCCTCGAACGCCCTTCGGGACAACATGGCTGGTGGGTGCGAGGTGCCCAGGAAGACTCTGTCACGGCCCTTGTGTGAGCTGCCATGAGAGAACGCTGTGCTTGCAACACTGCGAGGCCCGCCCTCGTGCCTGAAGTCACTCTGCTCGAGGAGAAAGTCAGCACCTTAGCGTGCTGTGTGGCTCCCGGCACACCCAGCATGAAGCCATGCCTGGAAGTAAGGCCCTGGTTTGCCGTGCAGAAGCGGAGGCGTGCTGCACTTTCCAGGAGGCGGTGGCCTCTGCTCTGCATACCTTGAACGGCAGCACAGCCTTCTGGACACCTGGGAGGCTAGCCGGGGCGCCCTGTTCCCGGCAGGAACACTGAGTAACCAACCCCAGGCGCACCTGGCTCTGCTAAGCACCATCCAGGCCCGTAGCCCCTTAGAGCCCCTCTGTGCACGCCGAGCGTAGGGAAACGCACTGCCCTCTCTTTTGGAGCAGCTTGGTTTCCTCAGCACTCGCACACGTTCACGAACGCCGTTCTGCCACATCCCACATGGCGCGGAGGTCTTACGCGTTGCCCTAATCGGAGCTGCGCTCAGAGTAACCCTCGTCTTCGCATTCCATCCAGGACCTCCTGACTGAAGGCACCGTGCCTCCTAGAGGACGGCGGCTTGGGTTCTTACTGCAATTCAAGTCCTGTTCCTTCTTTGGCACTGCAGGCAGCCCCAGGCCCAGAGGAGCGGCTACGGCGTTCCTTGGTTGAGACAGTTCGCTGGATGCGGGACTCCCTCCTGCGATAAGTTGACTCGGGGAAGGAAATGCAGGGTAACCGGTGTCTCCTGGGACTCGTCAGAAACCACAGGGATGTACGCTGAGTGTGCCCATGAACACGGGGGCCTGCTGGAACTAGCCCTGCTTTCCCATTTTGAGGGCGGCATTCATGCCTGCCTTGACGCTCCCTGACATTCCCGGCTCCCGACAGGCCAGTGAGCCCTGGAAGAGTGCTTCGGGGAAAATCATGAGTTTGCTCTCTCTAAACCAGGGGCTGCCGCAGCCGCGGTGGCGGTCCGCACGGCAGGCTCCAGAGCCAAAGGGAGCCTCAACGTGAGAACTGGCCTCCAGGTTAGGCCCTGAGTAGCCGTGCAGAAAGGGAGGCATGCAGCTCTTTCCGGGAGTTCTTAGTCGCTTTGCTTTCAAGGCAGTACACGCCCGGGGACTCCTAGGCCCCAGGGGCGTGCAGCGTTTTCCCTCCAAGGTCCCTGAGTGCCTCCAGACACCTGTGGGCCGGCTGAGCAACGTCGAGGTCCATTGGTTGATTCCCTCGGAGGACCCCCGTGCGTGCCGAGTGCTGGGCAACCACACACTGCGCGTTCCTTGAGGAGCGCTACATCTCCAGAGCCCTCGAACGCCCTTCGGGACAACATGGCTGGTGGGTGCGAGGTGCCCAGGAAGACTCTGTCACGGCCCTTGTGTGAGCTGCCATGAGAGAACGCTGTGCTTGCAACACTGCGAGGCCCGCCCTCGTGCCTGAAGTCACTCTGCTCGAGGAGAAAGTCAGCACCTTAGCGTGCTGTGTGGCTCCCGGCACACCCAGCATGAAGCCATGCCTGGAAGTAAGGCCCTGGTTTGCCGTGCAGAAGCGGAGGCGTGCTGCACTTTCCAGGAGGCGGTGGCCTCTGCTCTGCATACCTTGAACGGCAGCACAGCCTTCTGGACACCTGGGAGGCTAGCCGGGGCGCCCTGTTCCCGGCAGGAACACTGAGTAACCAACCCCAGGCGCACCTGGCTCTGCTAAGCACCATCCAGGCCCGTAGCCCCTTAGAGCCCCTCTGTGCACGCCGAGCGTAGGGAAACGCACTGCCCTCTCTTTTGGAGCAGCTTGGTTTCCTCAGCACTCGCACACGTTCACGAACGCCGTTCTGCCACATCCCACATGGCGCGGAGGTCTTACGCGTTGCCCTAATCGGAGCTGCGCTCAGAGTAACCCTCGTCTTCGCATTCCATCCAGGACCTCCTGACTGAAGGCACCGTGCCTCCTAGAGGACGGCGGCTTGGGTTCTTACTGCAATTCAAGTCCTGTTCCTTCTTTGGCACTGCAGGCAGCCCCAGGCCCAGAGGAGCGGCTACGGCGTTCCTTGGTTGAGACAGTTCGCTGGATGCGGGACTCCCTCCTGCGATAAGTTGACTCGGGGAAGGAAACGCAGGGTAACCGGTGTCTCCTGGGACTCGTCAGAAACCACAGGGATGTACGCTGAGTGTGCCCATGAACACGGGGGCCTGCTGGAACTAGCCCTGCTTTCCCATTTTGAGGGCGGCCTTCATGCCTGCCTTGACGCTCCCTGACATTCCCGGCTCCCGACAGGCCAGTGAGCCCTGGAAGAGTGCTTCGGGGAAAATCATGAGTTTGCTCTCTCTAAACCAGGGGCTGCTGCGGCCGCGGTGGCGGTCCGCACGGCAGGCTCCAGAGCCAAAGGGAGCCTCAACGTGAGAACTGGCCTCCAGGTTAGGCCCTGAGTAGCCGTGCAGAAAGGGAGGCATGCAGCTCTTTCCGGGAGTTCTTAGTCGCTTTGCTTTCAAGGCAGTACACGCCCGGGGACTCCTAGGCCCCACGGGCGTGCAGCGTTTTCCCTCCAAGGTCCCTGAGTGCCTCCAGACACCTGTGGGCCGGCTGAGCAACGTCGAGGTCCATTGGTTGATTCCCTCGGAGGACCCCCGTGCGTGCCGAGTGCTGGGCAACCACACACTGCGCGTTCCTTGAGGAGCGCTACATCTCCAGAGCCCTCGAACGCCCTTCGGGACAACATGGCTGGTGGGTGCGAGGTGCCCAGGAAGACTCTGTCACGGCCCTTGTGTGAGCTGCCATGAGAGAACGCTGTGCTTGCAACACTGCGAGGCCCGCCCTCGTGCCTGAAGTCACTCTGCTCGAGGAGAAAGTCAGCACCTTAGCGTGCTGTGTGGCTCCCGGCACACCCAGCATGAAGCCATGCCTGGAAGTAAGGCCCTGGTTTGCCGTGCAGAAGCGGAGGCATGCTGCACTTTCCAGGAGGCGGTGGCCTCTGCTCTGCATACCTTGAACGGCAGCACAGCCTTCTGGACACCTGGGAGGCTAGCCGGGGCGCCCTGTTCCCGGCAGGAACACTGAGTAACCAACCCCAGGCGCACCTGGCTCTGCTAAGCACCATCCAGGCCCATAGCCCCTTAGAGCCCCTCTGTGCACGCCGAGCGTAGGGAAACGCACTGCCCTCTCTTTTGGAGCAGCTTGGTTTCCTCAGCACTCGCACACGTTCACGAACGCCGTTCTGCCACATCCCACATGGCGCGGAGGTCTTACGCGTTGCCCTAATCGGAGCTGCGCTCAGAGTAACCCTCGTCTTCGCATTCCATCCAGGACCTCCTGACTGAAGGCACCGTGCCTCCTAGAGGACGGCGGCTTGGGTTCTTACTGCAATTCAAGTCCTGTTCCTTCTTTGGCACTGCAGGCAGCCCCAGGCCCAGAGGAGCGGCTACGGCGTTCCTTGGTTGAGACAGTTCGCTGGATGCGGGACTCCCTCCTGCGATAAGTTGACTCGGGGAAGGAAACGCAGGGTAACCGGTGTCTCCTGGGACTCGTCAGAAACCACAGGGATGTACGCTGAGTGTGCCCATGAACACGGGGGCCTGCTGGAACTAGCCCTGCTTTCCCATTTTGAGGGCGGCATTCATGCCTGCCTTGACGCTCCCTGACATTCCCGGCTCCCGACAGGCCAGTGAGCCCTGGAAGAGTGCTTCGGGGAAAATCATGAGTTTGCTCTCTCTAAACCAGGGGCTGCCGCAGCCGCGGTGGCGGTCCGCACGGCAGGCTCCAGAGCCAAAGGGAGCCTCAACGTGAGAACTGGCCTCCAGGTTAGGCCCTGAGTAGCCGTGCAGAAAGGGAGGCATGCAGCTCTTTCCGGGAGTTCTTAGTCGCTTTGCTTTCAAGGCAGTACACGCCCGGGGACTCCTAGGCACCACGGGCGTGCAGCGTTTTCCCTCCAAGGTCCCTGAGTGCCTCCAGACACCTGTGGGCCGGCTGAGCAACGTCGAGGTCCATTGGTTGATTCCCTCGGAGGACCCCCGTGCGTGCCGAGTGCTGGGCAACCACACACTGCGCGTTCCTTGAGGAGCGCTACATCTCCAGAGCCCTCGAACGCCCTTCGGGACAACATGGCTGGTGGGTGCGAGGTGCCCAGGAAGACTCTGTCACGGCCCTTGTGTGAGCTGCCATGAGAGAACGCTGTGCTTGCAACACTGCGAGGCCCGCCCTCGTGCCTGAAGTCACTCTGCTCGAGGAGAAAGTCAGCACCTTAGCGTGCTGTGTGGCTCCCGGCACACCCAGCATGAAGCCATGCCTGGAAGTAAGGCCCTGGTTTGCCGTGCAGAAGCGGAGGCGTGCTGCACTTTCCAGGAGGCGGTGGCCTCTGCTCTGCATACCTTGAACGGCAGCACAGCCTTCTGGACACCTGGGAGGCTAGCCGGGGCGCCCTGTTCCCGGCAGGAACACTGAGTAACCAACCCCAGGCGCACCTGGCTCTGCTAAGCACCATCCAGGCCCGTAGCCCCTTAGAGCCCCTCTGTGCACGCCGAGCGTAGGGAAACGCACTGCCCTCTCTTTTGGAGCAGCTTGGTTTCCTCAGCACTCGCACACGTTCACGAACGCCGTTCTGCCACATCCCACATGGCGCGGAGGTCTTACGCGTTGCCCTAATCGGAGCTGCGCTCAGAGTAACCCTCGTCTTCGCATTCCATCCAGGACCTCCTGACTGAAGGCACCGTGCCTCCTAGAGGACGGCGGCTTGGGTTCTTACTGCAATTCAAGTCCTGTTCCTTCTTTGGCACTGCAGGCAGCCCCAGGCCCAGAGGAGCGGCTACGGCGTTCCTTGGTTGAGACAGTTCGCCGGATGCGGGACTCCCTCCTGCGATAAGTTGACTCGGGGAAGGAAACGCAGGGTAACCGGTGTCTCCTGGGACTCGTCAGAAACCACAGGGATGTACGCTGAGTGTGCCCATGAACACGGGGGCCTGCTGGAACTAGCCCTGCTTTCCCATTTTGAGGGCGGCCTTCATGCCTGCCTTGACGCTCCCTGACATTCCCGGCTCCCGACAGGCCAGTGAGCCCTGGAAGAGTGCTTCGGGGAAAATCATGAGTTTGCTCTCTCTAAACCAGGGGCTGCTGCGGCCGCGGTGGCGGTCCGCACGGCAGGCTCCAGAGCCAAAGGGAGCCTCAACGTGAGAACTGGCCTCCAGGTTAGGCCCTGAGTAGCCGTGCAGAAAGGGAGGCATGCAGCTCTTTCCGGGAGTTCTTAGTCGCTTTGCTTTCAAGGCAGTACACGCCCGGGGACTCCTAGGCCCCACGGGCGTGCAGCGTTTTCCCTCCAAGGTCCCTGAGTGCCTCCAGACACCTGTGGGCCTGCTGAGCAACGTCGAGGTCCATTGGTTGATTCCCTCGGAGGACCCCCGTGCGTGCCGAGTGCTGGGCAACCACACACTGCGCGTTCCTTGAGGAGCGCTACATCTCCAGAGCCCTCGAACGCCCTTCGGGACAACATGGCTGGTGGGTGCGAGGTGCCCAGGAAGACTCTGTCACGGCCCTTGTGTGAGCTGCCATGAGAGAACGCTGTGCTTGCAACACTGCGAGGCCCGCCCTCGTGCCTGAAGTCACTCTGCTCGAGGAGAAAGTCAGCACCTTAGCGTGCTGTGTGGCTCCCGGCACACCCAGCATGAAGCCATGCCTGGAAGTAAGGCCCTGGTTTGCCGTGCAGAAGCGGAGGCGTGCTGCACTTTCCAGGAGGCGGTGGCCTCTGCTCTGCATACCTTGAACGGCAGCACAGCCTTCTGGACACCTGGGAGGCTAGCCGGGGCGCCCTGTTCCCGGCAGGAACACTGAGTAACCAACCCCAGGCGCACCTGGCTCTGCTAAGCACCATCCAGGCCCGTAGCCCCTTAGAGCCCCTCTGTGCACGCCGAGCGTAGGGAAACGCACTGCCCTCTCTTTTGGAGCAGCTTGGTTTCCTCAGCACTCGCACACGTTCACGAACGCCGTTCTGCCACATCCCACATGGCGCGGAGGTCTTACGCGTTGCCCTAATCGGAGCTGCGCTCAGAGTAACCCTCGTCTTCGCATTCCATCCAGGACCTCCTGACTGAAGGCACCGTGCCTCCTAGAGGACGGCGGCTTGGGTTCTTACTGCAATTCAAGTCCTGTTCCTTCTTTGGCACTGCAGGCAGCCCCAGGCCCAGAGGAGCGGCTACGGCGTTCCTTGGTTGAGACAGTTCGCCGGATGCGGGACTCCCTCCTGCGATAAGTTGACTCGGGGAAGGAAACGCAGGGTAACCGGTGTCTCCTGGGACTCGTCAGAAACCACAGGGATGTACGCTGAGTGTGCCCATGAACACGGGGGCCTGCTGGAACTAGCCCTGCTTTCCCATTTTGAGGGCGGCCTTCATGCCTGCCTTGACGCTCCCTGACATTCCCGGCTCCCGACAGGCCAGTGAGCCCTGGAAGAGTGCTTCGGGGAAAATCATGAGTTTGCTCTCTCTAAACCAGGGGCTGCCGCGGCCGCGGTGGCGGTCCGCACGGCAGGCTCCAGAGCCAAAGGGAGCCTCAACGTGAGAACTGGCCTCCAGGTTAGGCCCTGAGTAGCCGTGCAGAAAGGGAGGCATGCAGCTCTTTCCGGGAGTTCTTAGTCGCTTTGCTTTCAAGGCAGTACACGCCCGGGGACTCCTAGGCCCCAGGGGCGTGCAGCGTTTTCCCTCCAAGGTCCCTGAGTGCCTCCAGACACCTGTGGGCCGGCTGAGCAACGTCGAGGTCCATTGGTTGATTCCCTCGGAGGACCCCCGTGCGTGCCGAGTGCTGGGCAACCACACACTGCGCGTTCCTTGAGGAGCGCTACATCTCCAGAGCCCTCGAACGCCCTTCGGGACAACATGGCTGGTGGGTGCGAGGTGCCCAGGAAGACTCTGTCACGGCCCTTGTGTGAGCTGCCATGAGAGAACGCTGTGCTTGCAACACTGCGAGGCCCGCCCTCGTGCCTGAAGTCACTCTGCTCGAGGAGAAAGTCAGCACCTTAGCGTGCTGTGTGGCTCCCGGCACACCCAGCATGAAGCCATGCCTGGAAGTAAGGCCCTGGTTTGCCGTGCAGAAGCGGAGGCGTGCTGCACTTTCCAGGAGGCGGTGGCCTCTGCTCTGCATACCTTGAACGGCAGCACAGCCTTCTGGACACCTGGGAGGCTAGCCGGGGCGCCCTGTTCCCGGCAGGAACACTGAGTAACCAACCCCAGGCGCACCTGGCTCTGCTAAGCACCATCCAGGCCCGTAGCCCCTTAGAGCCCCTCTGTGCACGCCGAGCGTAGGGAAACGCACTGCCCTCTCTTTTGGAGCAGCTTGGTTTCCTCAGCACTCGCACACGTTCACGAACGCCGTTCTGCCACATCCCACATGGCGCGGAGGTCTTACGCGTTGCCCTAATCGGAGCTGCGCTCAGAGTAACCCTCGTCTTCGCATTCCATCCAGGACCTCCTGACTGAAGGCACCGTGCCTCCTAGAGGACGGCGGCTTGGGTTCTTACTGCAATTCAAGTCCTGTTCCTTCTTTGGCACTGCAGGCAGCCCCAGGCCCAGAGGAGCGGCTACGGCGTTCCTTGGTTGAGACAGTTCGCTGGATGCGGGACTCCCTCCTGCGATAAGTTGACTCGGGGAAGGAAACGCAGGGTAACCGGTGTCTCCTGGGACTCGTCAGAAACCACAGGGATGTACGCTGAGTGTGCCCATGAACACGGGGGCCTGCTGGAACTAGCCCTGCTTTCCCATTTTGAGGGCGGCATTCATGCCTGCCTTGACGCTCCCTGACATTCCCGGCTCCCGACAGGCCAGTGAGCCCTGGAAGAGTGCTTCGGGGAAAATCATGAGTTTGCTCTCTCTAAACCAGGGGCTGCCGCGGCCGCGGTGGCGGTCCGCACGGCAGGCTCCAGAGCCAAAGGGAGCCTCAACGTGAGAACTGGCCTCCAGGTTAGGCCCTGAGTAGCCGTGCAGAAAGGGAGGCATGCAGCTCTTTCCGGGAGTTCTTAGTCGCTTTGCTTTCAAGGCAGTACACGCCCGGGGACTCCTAGGCCCCACGGGCGTGCAGCGTTTTCCCTCCAAGGTCCCTGAGTGCCTCCAGACACCTGTGGGCCGGCTGAGCAACGTCGAGGTCCATTGGTTGATTCCCTCGGAGGACCCCCGTGCGTGCCGAGTGCTGGGCAACCACACACTGCGCGTTCCTTGAGGAGCGCTACATCTCCAGAGCCCTCGAACGCCCTTCGGGACAACATGGCTGGTGGGTGCGAGGTGCCCAGGAAGACTCTGTCACGGCCCTTGTGTGAGCTGCCATGAGAGAACGCTGTGCTTGCAACACTGCGAGGCCCGCCCTCGTGCCTGAAGTCACTCTGCTCGAGGAGAAAGTCAGCACCTTAGCGTGCTGTGTGGCTCCCGGCACACCCAGCATGAAGCCATGCCTGGAAGTAAGGCCCTGGTTTGCCGTGCAGAAGCGGAGGCGTGCTGCACTTTCCAGGAGGCGGTGGCCTCTGCTCTGCATACCTTGAACGGCAGCACAGCCTTCTGGACACCTGGGAGGCTAGCCGGGGCGCCCTGTTCCCGGCAGGAACACTGAGTAACCAACCCCAGGCGCACCTGGCTCTGCTAAGCACCATCCAGGCCCGTAGCCCCTTAGAGCCCCTCTGTGCACGCCGAGCGTAGGGAAACGCACTGCCCTCTCTTTTGGAGCAGCTTGGTTTCCTCAGCACTCGCACACGTTCACGAACGCCGTTCTGCCACATCCCACATGGCGCGGAGGTCTTACGCGTTGCCCTAATCGGAGCTGCGCTCAGAGTAACCCTCGTCTTCGCATTCCATCCAGGACCTCCTGACTGAAGGCACCGTGCCTCCTAGAGGACGGCGGCTTGGGTTCTTACTGCAATTCAAGTCCTGTTCCTTCTTTGGCACTGCAGGCAGCCCCAGGCCCAGAGGAGCGGCTACGGCGTTCCTTGGTTGAGACAGTTCGCCGGATGCGGGACTCCCTCCTGCGATAAGTTGACTCGGGGAAGGAAACGCAGGGTAACCGGTGTCTCCTGGGACTCGTCAGAAACCACAGGGATGTACGCTGAGTGTGCCCATGAACACGGGGGCCTGCTGGAACTAGCCCTGCTTTCCCATTTTGAGGGCGGCCTTCATGCCTGCCTTGACGCTCCCTGACATTCCCGGCTCCCGACAGGCCAGTGAGCCCTGGAAGAGTGCTTCGGGGAAAATCATGAGTTTGCTCTCTCTAAACCAGGGGCTTCCGCGGCCGCGGTGGCGGTCCGCACGGCAGGCTCCAGAGCCAAAGGGAGCCTCAACGTGAGAACTGGCCTCCAGGTTAGGCCCTGAGTAGCCGTGCAGAAAGGGAGGCATGCAGCTCTTTCCGGGAGTTCTTAGTCGCTTTGCTTTCAAGGCAGTACACGCCCGGGGACTCCTAGGCCCCAGGGGCGTGCAGCGTTTTCCCTCCAAGGTCCCTGAGTGCCTCCAGACACCTGTGGGCCGGCTGAGCAACGTCGAGGTCCATTGGTTGATTCCCTCGGAGGACCCCCGTGCGTGCCGAGTGCTGGGCAACCACACACTGCGCGTTCCTTGAGGAGTGCTACATCTCCAGAGCCCTCGAACGCCCTTCGGGACAACATGGCTGGTGGGTGCGAGGTGCCCAGGAAGACTCTGTCACGGCCCTTGTGTGAGCTGCCATGAGAGAACGCTGTGCTTGCAACACTGCGAGGCCCGCCCTCGTGCCTGAAGTCACTCTGCTCGAGGAGAAAGTCAGCACCTTAGCGTGCTGTGTGGCTCCCGGCACACCCAGCATGAAGCCATGCCTGGAAGTAAGGCCCTGGTTTGCCGTGCAGAAGCGGAGGCGTGCTGCACTTTCCAGGAGGCGGTGGCCTCTGCTCTGCATACCTTGAACGGCAGCACAGCCTTCTGGACACCTGGGAGGCTAGCCGGGGCGCCCTGTTCCCGGCAGGAACACTGAGTAACCAACCCCAGGCGCACCTGGCTCTGCTAAGCACCATCCAGGCCCGTAGCCCCTTAGAGCCCCTCTGTGCACGCCGAGCGTAGGGAAACGCACTGCCCTCTCTTTTGGAGCAGCTTGGTTTCCTCAGCACTCGCACACGTTCACGAACGCCGTTCTGCCACATCCCACATGGCGCGGAGGTCTTACGCGTTGCCCTAATCGGAGCTGCGCTCAGAGTAACCCTCGTCTTCGCATTCCATCCAGGACCTCCTGACTGAAGGCACCGTGCCTCCTAGAGGACGGCGGCTTGGGTTCTTACTGCAATTCAAGTCCTGTTCCTTCTTTGGCACTGCAGGCAGCCCCAGGCCCAGAGGAGCGGCTACGGCGTTCCTTGGTTGAGACAGTTCGCTGGATGCGGGACTCCCTCCTGCGATAAGTTGACTCGGGGAAGGAAACGCAGGGTAACCGGTGTCTCCTGGGACTCGTCAGAAACCACAGGGATGTACGCTGAGTGTGCCCATGAACACGGGGGCCTGCTGGAACTAGCCCTGCTTTCCCATTTTGAGGGCGGCCTTCATGCCTGCCTTGACGCTCCCTGACATTCCCGGCTCCCGACAGGCCAGTGAGCCCTGGAAGAGTGCTTCGGGGAAAATCATGAGTTTGCTCTCTCTAAACCAGGGGCTTCCGCGGCCGCGGTGGCGGTCCGCACGGCAGGCTCCAGAGCCAAAGGGAGCCTCAACGTGAGAACTGGCCTCCAGGTTAGGCCCTGAGTAGCCGTGCAGAAAGGGAGGCATGCAGCTCTTTCCGGGAGTTCTTAGTCGCTTTGCTTTCAAGGCAGTACACGCCCGGGGACTCCTAGGCCCCACGGGCGTGCAGCGTTTTCCCTCCAAGGTCCCTGAGTGCCTCCAGACACCTGTGGGCCGGCTGAGCAACGTCGAGGTCCATTGGTTGATTCCCTCGGAGGACCCCCGTGCGTGCCGAGTGCTGGGCAACCACACACTGCGCGTTCCTTGAGGAGCGCTACATCTCCAGAGCCCTCGAACGCCCTTCGGGACAACATGGCTGGTGGGTGCGAGGTGCCCAGGAAGACTCTGTCACGGCCCTTGTGTGAGCTGCCATGAGAGAACGCTGTGCTTGCAACACTGCGAGGCCCGCCCTCGTGCCTGAAGTCACTCTGCTCGAGGAGAAAGTCAGCACCTTAGCGTGCTGTGTGGCTCCCGGCACACCCAGCATGAAGCCATGCCTGGAAGTAAGGCCCTGGTTTGCCGTGCAGAAGCGGAGGCGTGCTGCACTTTCCAGGAGGCGGTGGCCTCTGCTCTGCATACCTTGAACGGCAGCACAGCCTTCTGGACACCTGGGAGGCTAGCCGGGGCGCCCTGTTCCCGGCAGGAACACTGAGTAACCAACCCCAGGCGCACCTGGCTCTGCTAAGCACCATCCAGGCCCGTAGCCCCTTAGAGCCCCTCTGTGCACGCCGAGCGTAGGGAAACGCACTGCCCTCTCTTTTGGAGCAGCTTGGTTTCCTCAGCACTGGCACACGTTCACGAACGCCGTTCTGCCACATCCCACATGGCGCGGAGGTCTTACGCGTTGCCCTAATCGGAGCTGTGCTCAGAGTAACCCTCGTCTTCGCATTCCATCCAGGACCTCCTGACTGAAGGCACCGTGCCTCCTAGAGGACGGCGGCTTGGGTTCTTACTGCAATTCAAGTCCTGTTCCTTCTTTGGCACTGCAGGCAGCCCCAGGCCCAGAGGAGCGGCTACGGCGTTCCTTGGTTGAGACAGTTCGCTGGATGCGGGACTCCCTCCTGCGATAAGTTGACTCGGGGAAGGAAACGCAGGGTAACCGGTGTCTCCTGGGACTCGTCAGAAACCACAGGGATGTACGCTGAGTGTGCCCATGAACACGGGGGCCTGCTGGAACTAGCCCTGCTTTCCCATTTTGAGGGCGGCATTCATGCCTGCCTTGACGCTCCCTGACATTCCCGGCTCCCGACAGGCCAGTGAGCCCTGGAAGAGTGCTTCGGGGAAAATCATGAGTTTGCTCTCTCTAAACCAGGGGCTTCCGCGGCCGCGGTGGCGGTCCGCACGGCAGGCTCCAGAGCCAAAGGGAGCCTCAACGTGAGAACTGGCCTCCAGGTTAGGCCCTGAGTAGCCGTGCAGAAAGGGAGGCATGCAGCTCTTTCCGGGAGTTCTTAGTCGCTTTGCTTTCAAGGCAGTACACGCCCGGGGACTCCTAGGCCCCAGGGGCGTGCAGCGTTTTCCCTCCAAGGTCCCTGAGTGCCTCCAGACACCTGTGGGCCGGCTGAGCAACGTCGAGGTCCATTGGTTGATTCCCTCGGAGGACCCCCGTGCGTGCCGAGTGCTGGGCAACCACACACTGCGCGTTCCTTGAGGAGCGCTACATCTCCAGAGCCCTCGAACGCCCTTCGGGACAACATGGCTGGTGGGTGCGAGGTGCCCAGGAAGACTCTGTCACGGCCCTTGTGTGAGCTGCCATGAGAGAACGCTGTGCTTGCAACACTGCGAGGCCCGCCCTCGTGCCTGAAGTCACTCTGCTCGAGGAGAAAGTCAGCACCTTAGCGTGCTGTGTGGCTCCCGGCACACCCAGCATGAAGCCATGCCTGGAAGTAAGGCCCTGGTTTGCCGTGCAGAAGCGGAGGCGTGCTGCACTTTCCAGGAGGCGGTGGCCTCTGCTCTGCATACCTTGAACGGCAGCACAGCCTTCTGGACACCTGGGAGGCTAGCCGGGGCGCCCTGTTCCCGGCAGGAACACTGAGTAACCCCAGGCGCACCTGGCTCTGCTAAGCACCATCCAGGCCCGTAGCCCCTTAGAGCCCCTCTGTGCACGCCGAGCGTAGGGAAACGCACTGCCCTCTCTTTTGGAGCAGCTTGGTTTCCTCAGCACTCGCACACGTTCACGAACGCCGTTCTGCCACATCCCACATGGCGCGGAGGTCTTACGCGTTGCCCTAATCGGAGCTGTGCTCAGAGTAACCCTCGTCTTCGCATTCCATCCAGGACCTCCTGACTGAAGGCACCGTGCCTCCTAGAGGACGGCGGCTTGGGTTCTTACTGCAATTCAAGTCCTGTTCCTTCTTTGGCACTGCAGGCAGCCCCAGGCCCAGAGGAGCGGCTACGGCGTTCCTTGGTTTAGACAGTTCGCTGGATGCGGGATTCCCTCCTGCGATAAGTTGACTCGGGGAAGGAAACGCAGGGTAACCGGTGTCTCCTGGGACTCGTCAGAAACCACAGGGATGTACGCTGAGTGTGCCCATGAACACGGGGGCCTGCTGGAACTAGCCCTGCTTTCCCATTTTGAGGGCGGCATTCATGCCTGCCTTGACGCTCCCTGACATTCCCGGCTCCCGACAGGCCAGTGAGCCCTGGAAGAGTGCTTCGGGGAAAATCATGAGTTTGCTCTCTCTAAACCAGGGGCTGCCGCGGCCGCGGTGGCGGTCCGCACGGCAGGCTCCAGAGCCAAAGGGAGCCTCAACGTGAGAACTGGCCTCCAGGTTAGGCCCTGAGTAGCCGTGCAGAAAGGGAGGCATGCAGCTCTTTCCGGGAGTTCTTAGTCGCTTTGCTTTCAAGGCAGTACACGCCCGGGGACTCCTAGGCCCCACGGGCGTGCAGCGTTTTCCCTCCAAGGTCCCTGAGTGCCTCCAGACACCTGTGGGCCGGCTGAGCAACGTCGAGGTCCATTGGTTGATTCCCTCGGAGGACCCCCGTGCGTGCCGAGTGCTGGGCAACCACACACTGCGCGTTCCTTGAGGAGCGCTACATCTCCAGAGCCCTCGAACGCCCTTCGGGACAACATGGCTGGTGGGTGCGAGGTGCCCAGGAAGACTCTGTCACGGCCCTTGTGTGAGCTGCCATGAGAGAACGCTGTGCTTGCAACACTGCGAGGCCCGCCCTCGTGCCTGAAGTCACTCTGCTCGAGGAGAAAGTCAGCACCTTAGCGTGCTGTGTGGCTCCCGGCACACCCAGCATGAAGCCATGCCTGGAAGTAAGGCCCTGGTTTGCCGTGCAGAAGCGGAGGCGTGCTGCACTTTCCAGGAGGCGGTGGCCTCTGCTCTGCATACCTTGAACGGCAGCACAGCCTTCTGGACACCTGGGAGGCTAGCCGGGGCGCCCTGTTCCCGGCAGGAACACTGAGTAACCAACCCCAGGCGCACCTGGCTCTGCTAAGCACCATCCAGGCCCGTAGCCCCTTAGAGCCCCTCTGTGCACGCCGAGCGTAGGGAAACGCACTGCCCTCTCTTTTGGAGCAGCTTGGTTTCCTCAGCACTCGCACACGTTCACGAACGCCGTTCTGCCACATCCCACATGGCGCGGAGGTCTTACGCGTTGCCCTAATCGGAGCTGCGCTCAGAGTAACCCTCGTCTTCGCATTCCATCCAGGACCTCCTGACTGAAGGCACCGTGCCTCCTAGAGGACGGCGGCTTGGGTTCTTACTGCAATTCAAGTCCTGTTCCTTCTTTGGCACTGCAGGCAGCCCCAGGCCCAGAGGAGCGGCTACGGCGTTCCTTGGTTGAGACAGTTCGCCGGATGCGGGACTCCCTCCTGCGATAAGTTGACTCGGGGAAGGAAACGCAGGGTAACCGGTGTCTCCTGGGACTCGTCAGAAACCACAGGGATGTACGCTGAGTGTGCCCATGAACACGGGGGCCTGCTGGAACTAGCCCTGCTTTCCCATTTTGAGGGCGGCATTCATGCCTGCCTTGACGCTCCCTGACATTCCCGGCTCCCGACAGGCCAGTGAGCCCTGGAAGAGTGCTTCGGGGAAAATCATGAGTTTGCTCTCTCTAAACCAGGGGCTTCCGCGGCCGCGGTGGCGGTCCGCACGGCAGGCTCCAGAGCCAAAGGGAGCCTCAACGTGAGAACTGGCCTCCAGGTTAGGCCCTGAGTAGCCGTGCAGAAAGGGAGGCATGCAGCTCTTTCCGGGAGTTCTTAGTCGCTTTGCTTTCAAGGCAGTACACGCCCGGGGACTCCTAGGCCCCACGGGCGTGCAGCGTTTTCCCTCCAAGGTCCCTGAGTGCCTCCAGACACCTGTGGGCCGGCTGAGCAACGTCGAGGTCCATTGGTTGATTCCCTCGGAGGACCCCCGTGCGTGCCGAGTGCTGGGCAACCACACACTGCGCGTTCCTTGAGGAGCGCTACATCTCCAGAGCCCTCGAACGCCCTTCGGGACAACATGGCTGGTGGGTGCGAGGTGCCCAGGAAGACTCTGTCACGGCCCTTGTGTGAGCTGCCATGAGAGAACGCTGTGCTTGCAACACTGCGAGGCCCGCCCTCGTGCCTGAAGTCACTCTGCTCGAGGAGAAAGTCAGCACCTTAGCGTGCTGTGTGGCTCCCGGCACACCCAGCATGAAGCCATGCCTGGAAGTAAGGCCCTGGTTTGCCGTGCAGAAGCGGAGGCGTGCTGCACTTTCCAGGAGGCGGTGGCCTCTGCTCTGCATACCTTGAACGGCAGCACAGCCTTCTGGACACCTGGGAGGCTAGCCGGGGCGCCCTGTTCCCGGCAGGAACACTGAGTAACCAACCCCAGGCGCACCTGGCTCTGCTAAGCACCATCCAGGCCCGTAGCCCCTTAGAGCCCCTCTGTGCACGCCGAGCGTAGGGAAACGCACTGCCCTCTCTTTTGGAGCAGCTTGGTTTCCTCAGCACTCGCACACGTTCACGAACGCCGTTCTGCCACATCCCACATGGCGCGGAGGTCTTACGCGTTGCCCTAATCGGAGCTGCGCTCAGAGTAACCCTCGTCTTCGCATTCCATCCAGGACCTCCTGACTGAAGGCACCGTGCCTCCTAGAGGACGGCGGCTTGGGTTCTTACTGCAATTCAAGTCCTGTTCCTTCTTTGGCACTGCAGGCAGCCCCAGGCCCAGAGGAGCGGCTACGGCGTTCCTTGGTTGAGACAGTTCGCTGGATGCGGGACTCCCTCCTGCGATAAGTTGACTCGGGGAAGGAAACGCAGGGTAACCGGTGTCTCCTGGGACTCGTCAGAAACCACAGGGATGTACGCTGAGTGTGCCCATGAACACGGGGGCCTGCTGGAACTAGCCCTGCTTTCCCATTTTGAGGGCGGCATTCATGCCTGCCTTGACGCTCCCTGACATTCCCGGCTCCCGACAGGCCAGTGAGCCCTGGAAGAGTGCTTCGGGGAAAATCATGAGTTTGCTCTCTCTAAACCAGGGGCTTCCGCGGCCGCGGTGGCGGTCCGCACGGCAGGCTCCAGAGCCAAAGGGAGCCTCAACGTGAGAACTGGCCTCCAGGTTAGGCCCTGAGTAGCCGTGCAGAAAGGGAGGCATGCAGCTCTTTCCGGGAGTTCTTAGTCGCTTTGCTTTCAAGGCAGTACACGCCCGGGGACTCCTAGGCCCCAGGGGCGTGCAGCGTTTTCCCTCCAAGGTCCCTGAGTGCCTCCAGACACCTGTGGGCCGGCTGAGCAACGTCGAGGTCCATTGGTTGATTCCCTCGGAGGACCCCCGTGCGTGCCGAGTGCTGGGCAACCACACACTGCGCGTTCCTTGAGGAGCGCTACATCTCCAGAGCCCTCGAACGCCCTTCGGGACAACATGGCTGGTGGGTGCGAGGTGCCCAGGAAGACTCTGTCACGGCCCTTGTGTGAGCTGCCATGAGAGAACGCTGTGCTTGCAACACTGCGAGGCCCGCCCTCGTGCCTGAAGTCACTCTGCTCGAGGAGAAAGTCAGCACCTTAGCGTGCTGTGTGGCTCCCGGCACACCCAGCATGAAGCCATGCCTGGAAGTAAGGCCCTGGTTTGCCGTGCAGAAGCGGAGGCGTGCTGCACTTTCCAGGAGGCGGTGGCCTCTGCTCTGCATACCTTGAACGGCAGCACAGCCTTCTGGACACCTGGGAGGCTAGCCGGGGCGCCCTGTTCCCGGCAGGAACACTGAGTAACCAACCCCAGGCGCACCTGGCTCTGCTAAGCACCATCCAGGCCCGTAGCCCCTTAGAGCCCCTCTGTGCACGCCGAGCGTAGGGAAACGCACTGCCCTCTCTTTTGGAGCAGCTTGGTTTCCTCAGCACTCGCACACGTTCACGAACGCCGTTCTGCCACATCCCACATGGCGCGGAGGTCTTACGCGTTGCCCTAATCGGAGCTGCGCTCAGAGTAACCCTCGTCTTCGCATTCCATCCAGGACCTCCTGACTGAAGGCACCGTGCCTCCTAGAGGACGGCGGCTTGGGTTCTTACTGCAATTCAAGTCCTGTTCCTTCTTTGGCACTGCAGGCAGCCCCAGGCCCAGAGGAGCGGCTACGGCGTTCCTTGGTTGAGACAGTTCGCTGGATGCGGGACTCCCTCCTGCGATAAGTTGACTCGGGGAAGGAAACGCAGGGTAACCGGTGTCTCCTGGGACTCGTCAGAAACCACAGGGATGTACGCTGAGTGTGCCCATGAACACGGGGGCCTGCTGGAGCTAGCCCTGCTTTCCCATTTTGAGGGCGGCCTTCATGCCTGCCTTGACGCTCCCTGACATTCCCGGCTCCCGACAGGCCAGTGAGCCCTGGAAGAGTGCTTCGGGGAAAATCATGAGTTTGCTCTCTCTAAACCAGGGGCTGCCGCGGCCGCGGTGGCGGTCTGCACGGCAGGCTCCAGAGCCAAAGGGAGCCTCAACGTGAGAACTGGCCTCCAGGTTAGGCTCTGAGTAGCCGTGCAGAAAGGGAGGCATGTAGCTCTTTCCGGGAGTTCTTAGTCGCTTTGCTTTCAAGGCAGTACACGCCCGGGGACTCCTAGGCCCCACGGGCGTGCAGCGTTTTCCCTCCAAGGTCCCTGAGTGCCTCCAGACACCTGTGGGCCGGCTGAGCAACGTCGAGGTCCATTGGTTGATTCCCTCGGAGGACCCCCGTGCGTGCCGAGTGCTGGGCAACCACACACTGCGCGTTCCTTGAGGAGCGCTACATCTCCAGAGCCCTCGAACGCCCTTCGGGACAACATGGCTGGTGGGTGCGAGGTGCCCAGGAAGACTCTGTCACGGCCCTTGTGTGAGCTGCCATGAGAGAACGCTGTGCTTGCAACACTGCGAGGCCCGCCCTCGTGCCTGAAGTCACTCTGCTCGAGGAGAAAGTCAGCACCTTAGCGTGCTGTGTGGCTCCCGGCACACCCAGCATGAAGCCATGCCTGGAAGTAAGGCCCTGGTTTGCCGTGCAGAAGCGGAGGCGTGCTGCACTTTCCAGGAGGCGGTGGCCTCTGCTCTGCATACCTTGAACGGCAGCACAGCCTTCTGGACACCTGGGAGGCTAGCCGGGGCGCCCTGTTCCCGGCAGGAACACTGAGTAACCAACCCCAGGCGCACCTGGCTCTGCTAAGCACCATCCAGGCCCGTAGCCCCTTAGAGCCCCTCTGTGCACGCCGAGCGTAGGGAAACGCACTGCCCTCTCTTTTGGAGCAGCTTGGTTTCCTCAGCACTCGCACACGTTCACGAACGCCGTTCTGCCACATCCCACATGGCGCGGAGGTCTTACGCGTTGCCCTAATCGGAGCTGCGCTCAGAGTAACCCTCGTCTTCGCATTCCATCCAGGACCTCCTGACTGAAGGCACCGTGCCTCCTAGAGGACGGCGGCTTGGGTTCTTACTGCAATTCAAGTCCTGTTCCTTCTTTGGCACTGCAGGCAGCCCCAGGCCCAGAGGAGCGGCTACGGCGTTCCTTGGTTGAGACAGTTCGCTGGATGCGGGACTCCCTCCTGCGATAAGTTGACTCGGGGAAGGAAACGCAGGGTAACCGGTGTCTCCTGGGACTCGTCAGAAACCACAGGGATGTACGCTGAGTGTGCCCATGAACACGGGGGCCTGCTGGAACTAGCCCTGCTTTCCCATTTTGAGGGCGGCATTCATGCCTGCCTTGACGCTCCCTGACATTCCCGGCTCCCGACAGGCCAGTGAGCCCTGGAAGAGTGCTTCGGGGAAAATCATGAGTTTGCTCTCTCTAAACCAGGGGCTGCCGCGGCCGCGGTGGCGGTCCGCACGGCAGGCTCCAGAGCCAAAGGGAGCCTCAACGTGAGAACTGGCCTCCAGGTTAGGCTCTGAGTAGCCGTGCAGAAAGGGAGGCATGCAGCTCTTTCCGGGAGTTCTTAGTCGCTTTGCTTTCAAGGCAGTACACGCCCGGGGACTCCTAGGCCCCACGGGCGTGCAGCGTTTTCCCTCCAAGGTCCCTGAGTGCCTCCAGACACCTGTGGGCCGGCTGAGCAACGTCGAGGTCCATTGGTTGATTCCCTCGGAGGACCCCCGTGCGTGCCGAGTGCTGGGCAACCACACACTGCGCGTTCCTTGAGGAGCGCTACATCTCCAGAGCCCTCGAACGCCCTTCGGGACAACATGGCTGGTGGGTGCGAGGTGCCCAGGAAGACTCTGTCATGGCCCTTGTGTGAGCTGCCATGAGAGAACGCTGTGCTTGCAACACTGCGAGGCCCGCCCTCGTGCCTGAAGTCACTCTGCTCGAGGAGAAAGTCAGCACCTTAGCGTGCTGTGTGGCTCCCGGCACACCCCGCATGAAGCCATGCCTGGAAGTAAGGCCCTGGTTTGCCGTGCAGAAGCGGAGGCGTGCTGCACTTTCCAGGAGGCGGTGGCCTCTGCTCTGCATACCTTGAACGGCAGCACAGCCTTCTGGACACCTGGGAGGCTAGCCGGGGCGCCCTGTTCCCGGCAGGAACACTGAGTAACCAACCCCAGGCGCACCTGGCTCTGCTAAGCACCATCCAGGCCCGTAGCCCCTTAGAGCCCCTCTGTGCACGCCGAGCGTAGGGAAACGCACTGCCCTCTCTTTTGGAGCAGCTTGGTTTCCTCAGCACTCGCACACGTTCACGAACGCCGTTCTGCCACATCCCACATGGCGCGGAGGTCTTACGCGTTGCCCTAATCGGAGCTGCGCTCAGAGTAACCCTCGTCTTCGCATTCCATCCAGGACCTCCTGACTGAAGGCACCGTGCCTCCTAGAGGACGGCGGCTTGGGTTCTTACTGCAATTCAAGTCCTGTTCCTTCTTTGGCACTGCAGGCAGCCCCAGGCCCAGAGGAGCGGCTACGGCGTTCCTTGGTTGAGACAGTTCGCTGGATGCGGGACTCCCTCCTGCGATAAGTTGACTCGGGGAAGGAAACGCAGGGTAACCGGTGTCTCCTGGGACTCGTCAGAAACCACAGGGATGTACGCTGAGTGTGCCCATGAACACGGGGGCCTGCTGGAGCTAGCCCTGCTTTCCCATTTTGAGGGCGGCATTCATGCCTGCCTTGACGCTCCCTGACATTCCCGGCTCCCGACAGGCCAGTGAGCCCTGGAAGAGTGCTTTGGGGAAAATCATGAGTTTGCTCTCTCTAAACCAGGGGCTGCCGCGGCCGCGGTGGCGGTCCGCACGGCAGGCTCCAGAGCCAAAGGGAGCCTCAACGTGAGAACTGGCCTCCAGGTTAGGCCCTGAGTAGCCGTGCAGAAAGGGAGGCATGCAGCTCTTTCCGGGAGTTCTTAGTCGCTTTGCTTTCAAGGCAGTACACGCCCGGGGACTCCTAGGCCCCAGGGGCGTGCAGCGTTTTCCCTCCAAGGTCCCTGAGTGCCTCCAGACACCTGTGGGCCGGCTGAGCAACGTCGAGGTCCATTGGTTGATTCCCTCGGAGGACCCCCGTGCGTGCCGAGTGCTGGGCAACCACACACTGCGCGTTCCTTGAGGAGCGCTACATCTCCAGAGCCCTCGAACGCCCTTCGGGACAACATGGCTGGTGGGTGCGAGGTGCCCAGGAAGACTCTGTCACGGCCCTTGTGTGAGCTGCCATGAGAGAACGCTGTGCTTGCAACACTGCGAGGCCCGCCCTCGTGCCTGAAGTCACTCTGCTCGAGGAGAAAGTCAGCACCTTAGCGTGCTGTGTGGCTCCCGGCACACCCAGCATGAAGCCATGCCTGGAAGTAAGGCCCTGGTTTGCCGTGCAGAAGCGGAGGCGTGCTGCACTTTCCAGGAGGCGGTGGCCTCTGCTCTGCATACCTTGAACGGCAGCACAGCCTTCTGGACACCTGGGAGGCTAGCCGGGGCGCCCTGTTCCCGGCAGGAACACTGAGTAACCAACCCCAGGCGCACCTGGCTCTGCTAAGCACCATCCAGGCCCGTAGCCCCTTAGAGCCCCTCTGTGCACGCCGAGCGTAGGGAAACGCACTGCCCTCTCTTTTGGAGCAGCTTGGTTTCCTCAGCACTCGCACACGTTCACGAACGCCGTTCTGCCACATCCCACATGGCGCGGAGGTCTTACGCGTTGCCCTAATCGGAGCTGCGCTCAGAGTAACCCTCGTCTTCGCATTCCATCCAGGACCTCCTGACTGAAGGCACCGTGCCTCCTAGAGGACGGCGGCTTGGGTTCTTACTGCAATTCAAGTCCTGTTCCTTCTTTGGCACTGCAGGCAGCCCCAGGCCCAGAGGAGCGGCTACGGCGTTCCTTGGTTGAGACAGTTCGCCGGATGCGGGACTCCCTCCTGCGATAAGTTGACTCGGGGAAGGAAACGCAGGGTAACCGGTGTCTCCTGGGACTCGTCAGAAACCACAGGGATGTACGCTGAGTGTGCCCATGAACACGGGGGCCTGCTGGAACTAGCCCTGCTTTCCCATTTTGAGGGCGGCATTCATGCCTGCCTTGACGCTCCCTGACATTCCCGGCTCCCGACAGGCCAGTGAGCCCTGGAAGAGTGCTTCGGGGAAAATCATGAGTTTGCTCTCTCTAAACCAGGGGCTTCCGCGGCCGCGGTGGCGGTCCGCACGGCAGGCTCCAGAGCCAAAGGGAGCCTCAACGTGAGAACTGGCCTCCAGGTTAGGCCCTGAGTAGCCGTGCAGAAAGGGAGGCATGCAGCTCTTTCCGGGAGTTCTTAGTCGCTTTGCTTTCAAGGCAGTACACGCCCGGGGACTCCTAGGCCCCAGGGGCGTGCAGCGTTTTCCCTCCAAGGTCCCTGAGTGCCTCCAGACACCTGTGGGCCGGCTGAGCAACGTCGAGGTCCATTGGTTGATTCCCTCGGAGGACCCCCGTGCGTGCCGAGTGCTGGGCAACCACACACTGCGCGTTCCTTGAGGAGCGCTACATCTCCAGAGCCCTCGAACGCCCTTCGGGACAACATGGCTGGTGGGTGCGAGGTGCCCAGGAAGACTCTGTCACGGCCCTTGTGTGAGCTGCCATGAGAGAACGCTGTGCTTGCAACACTGCGAGGCCCGCCCTCGTGCCTGAAGTCACTCTGCTCGAGGAGAAAGTCAGCACCTTAGCGTGCTGTGTGGCTCCCGGCACACCCAGCATGAAGCCATGCCTGGAAGTAAGGCCCTGGTTTGCCGTGCAGAAGCGGAGGCGTGCTGCACTTTCCAGGAGGCGGTGGCCTCTGCTCTGCATACCTTGAACGGCAGCACAGCCTTCTGGACACCTGGGAGGCTAGCCGGGGCGCCCTGTTCCCGGCAGGAACACTGAGTAACCAACCCCAGGCGCACCTGGCTCTGCTAAGCACCATCCAGGCCCGTAGCCCCTTAGAGCTCCTCTGTGCACGCCGAGCGTAGGGAAACGCACTGCCCTCTCTTTTGGAGCAGCTTGGTTTCCTCAGCACTCGCACACGTTCACGAACGCCGTTCTGCCACATCCCACATGGCGCGGAGGTCTTACGCGTTGCCCTAATCGGAGCTGCGCTCAGAGTAACCCTCGTCTTCGCATTCCATCCAGGACCTCCTGACTGAAGGCACCGTGCCTCCTAGAGGACGGCGGCTTGGGTTCTTACTGCAATTCAAGTCCTGTTCCTTCTTTGGCACTGCAGGCAGCCCCAGGCCCAGAGGAGCGGCTACGGCGTTCCTTGGTTGAGACAGTTCGCTGGATGCGGGACTCCCTCCTGCGATAAGTTGACTCGGGGAAGGAAACGCAGGGTAACCGGTGTCTCCTGGGACTCGTCAGAAACCACAGGGATGTACGCTGAGTGTGCCCATGAACACGGGGGCCTGCTGGAACTAGCCCTGCTTTCCCATTTTGAGGGCGGCATTCATGCCTGCCTTGACGCTCCCTGACATTCCCGGCTCCCGACAGGCCAGTGAGCCCTGGAAGAGTGCTTCGGGGAAAATCATGAGTTTGCTCTCTCTAAACCAGGGGCTGCCGCGGCCGCGGTGGCGGTCCGCACGGCAGGCTCCAGAGCCAAAGGGAGCCTCAACGTGAGAACTGGCCTCCAGGTTAGGCTCTGAGTAGCCGTGCAGAAAGGGAGGCATGCAGCTCTTTCCGGGAGTTCTTAGTCGCTTTGCTTTCAAGGCAGTACACGCCCGGGGACTCCTAGGCCCCACGGGCGTGCAGCGTTTTCCCTCCAAGGTCCCTGAGTGCCTCCAGACACCTGTGGGCCGGCTGAGCAACGTCGAGGTCCATTGGTTGATTCCCTCGGAGGACCCCCGTGCGTGCCGAGTGCTGGGCAACCACACACTGCGCGTTCCTTGAGGAGCGCTACATCTCCAGAGCCCTCGAACGCCCTTCGGGACAACATGGCTGGTGGGTGCGAGGTGCCCAGGAAGACTCTGTCACGGCCCTTGTGTGAGCTGCCATGAGAGAACGCTGTGCTTGCAACACTGCGAGGCCCGCCCTCGTGCCTGAAGTCACTCTGCTCGAGGAGAAAGTCAGCACCTTAGCGTGCTGTGTGGCTCCCGGCACACCCCGCATGAAGCCATGCCTGGAAGTAAGGCCCTGGTTTGCCGTGCAGAAGCGGAGGCGTGCTGCACTTTCCAGGAGGCGGTGGCCTCTGCTCTGCATACCTTGAACGGCAGCACAGCCTTCTGGACACCTGGGAGGCTAGCCGGGGCGCCCTGTTCCCGGCAGGAACACTGAGTAACCAACCCCAGGCGCACCTGGCTCTGCTAAGCACCATCCAGGCCCGTAGCCCCTTAGAGCCCCTCTGTGCACGCCGAGCGTAGGGAAACGCACTGCCCTCTCTTTTGGAGCAGCTTGGTTTCCTCAGCACTCGCACACGTTCACGAACGCCGTTCTGCCACATCCCACATGGCGCGGAGGTCTTACGCGTTGCCCTAATCGGAGCTGCGCTCAGAGTAACCCTCGTCTTCGCATTCCATCCAGGACCTCCTGACTGAAGGCACCGTGCCTCCTAGAGGACGGCGGCTTGGGTTCTTACTGCAATTCAAGTCCTGTTCCTTCTTTGGCACTGCAGGCAGCCCCAGGCCCAGAGGAGCGGCTACGGCGTTCCTTGGTTGAGACAGTTCGCCGGATGCGGGACTCCCTCCTGCGATAAGTTGACTCGGGGAAGGAAACGCAGGGTAACCGGTGTCTCCTGGGACTCGTCAGAAACCACAGGGATGTACGCTGAGTGTGCCCATGAACACGGGGGCCTGCTGGAACTAGCCCTGCTTTCCCATTTTGAGGGCGGCATTCATGCCTGCCTTGACGCTCCCTGACATTCCCGGCTCCCGACAGGCCAGTGAGCCCTGGAAGAGTGCTTCGGGGAAAATCATGAGTTTGCTCTCTCTAAACCAGGGGCTTCCGCGGCCGCGGTGGCGGTCCGCACGGCAGGCTCCAGAGCCAAAGGGAGCCTCAACGTGAGAACTGGCCTCCAGGTTAGGCCCTGAGTAGCCGTGCAGAAAGGGAGGCATGCAGCTCTTTCCGGGAGTTCTTAGTCGCTTTGCTTTCAAGGCAGTACACGCCCGGGGACTCCTAGGCCCCACGGGCGTGCAGCGTTTTCCCTCCAAGGTCCCTGAGTGCCTCCAGACACCTGTGGGCCGGCTGAGCAACGTCGAGGTCCATTGGTTGATTCCCTCGGAGGACCCCCGTGCGTGCCGAGTGCTGGGCAACCACACACTGCGCGTTCCTTGAGGAGCGCTACATCTCCAGAGCCCTCGAACGCCCTTCGGGACAACATGGCTGGTGGGTGCGAGGTGCCCAGGAAGACTCTGTCACGGCCCTTGTGTGAGCTGCCATGAGAGAACGCTGTGCTTGCAACACTGCGAGGCCCGCCCTCGTGCCTGAAGTCACTCTGCTCGAGGAGAAAGTCAGCACCTTAGCGTGCTGTGTGGCTCCCGGCACACCCAGCATGAAGCCATGCCTGGAAGTAAGGCCCTGGTTTGCCGTGCAGAAGCGGAGGCGTGCTGCACTTTCCAGGAGGCGGTGGCCTCTGCTCTGCATACCTTGAACGGCAGCACAGCCTTCTGGACACCTGGGAGGCTAGCCGGGGCGCCCTGTTCCCGGCAGGAACACTGAGTAACCAACCCCAGGCGCACCTGGCTCTGCTAAGCACCATCCAGGCCCGTAGCCCCTTAGAGCCCCTCTGTGCACGCCGAGCGTAGGGAAACGCACTGCCCTCTCTTTTGGAGCAGCTTGGTTTCCTCAGCACTCGCACACGTTCACGAACGCCGTTCTGCCACATCCCACATGGCGCGGAGGTCTTACGCGTTGCCCTAATCGGAGCTGCGCTCAGAGTAACCCTCGTCTTCGCATTCCATCCAGGACCTCCTGACTGAAGGCACCGTGCCTCCTAGAGGACGGCGGCTTGGGTTCTTACTGCAATTCAAGTCCTGTTCCTTCTTTGGCACTGCAGGCAGCCCCAGGCCCAGAGGAGCGGCTACGGCGTTCCTTGGTTGAGACAGTTCGCTGGATGCGGGACTCCCTCCTGCGATAAGTTGACTCGGGGAAGGAAACGCAGGGTAACCGGTGTCTCCTGGGACTCGTCAGAAACCACAGGGATGTACGCTGAGTGTGCCCATGAACACGGGGGCCTGCTGGAACTAGCCCTGCTTTCCCATTTTGAGGGCGGCCTTCATGCCTGCCTTGACGCTCCCTGACATTCCCGGCTCCCGACAGGCCAGTGAGCCCTGGAAGAGTGCTTCGGGGAAAATCATGAGTTTGCTCTCTCTAAACCAGGAGCTGCTGCGGCCGCGGTGGCGGTCCGCACGGCAGGCTCCAGAGCCAAAGGGAGCCTCAACGTGAGAACTGGCCTCCAGGTTAGGCCCTGAGTAGCCGTGCAGAAAGGGAGGCATGCAGCTCTTTCCGGGAGTTCTTAGTCGCTTTGCTTTCAAGGCAGTACACGCCCGGGGACTCCTAGGCCCCACGGGCGTGCAGCGTTTTCCCTCCAAGGTCCCTGAGTGCCTCCAGACACCTGTGGGCCGGCTGAGCAACGTCGAGGTCCATTGGTTGATTCCCTCGGAGGACCCCCGTGCGTGCCGAGTGCTGGGCAACCACACACTGCGCGTTCCTTGAGGAGCGCTACATCTCCAGAGCCCTCGAACGCCCTTCGGGACAACATGGCTGGTGGGTGCGAGGTGCCCAGGAAGACTCTGTCACGGCCCTTGTGTGAGCTGCCATGAGAGAACGCTGTGCTTGCAACACTGCGAGGCCCGCCCTCGTGCCTGAAGTCACTCTGCTCGAGGAGAAAGTCAGCACCTTAGCGTGCTGTGTGGCTCCCGGCACACCCAGCATGAAGCCATGCCTGGAAGTAAGGCCCTGGTTTGCCGTGCAGAAGCGGAGGCGTGCTGCACTTTCCAGGAGGCGGTGGCCTCTGCTCTGCATACCTTGAACGGCAGCACAGCCTTCTGGACACCTGGGAGGCTAGCCGGGGCGCCCTGTTCCCGGCAGGAACACTGAGTAACCAACCCCAGGCGCACCTGGCTCTGCTAAGCACCATCCAGGCCCGTAGCCCCTTAGAGCCCCTCTGTGCACGCCGAGCGTAGGGAAACGCACTGCCCTCTCTTTTGGAGCAGCTTGGTTTCCTCAGCACTCGCACACGTTCACGAACGCCGTTCTGCCACATCCCACATGGCGCGGAGGTCTTACGCGTTGCCCTAATCGGAGCTGCGCTCAGAGTAACCCTCGTCTTCGCATTCCATCCAGGACCTCCTGACTGAAGGCACCGTGCCTCCTAGAGGACGGCGGCTTGGGTTCTTACTGCAATTCAAGTCCTGTTCCTTCTTTGGCACTGCAGGCAGCCCCAGGCCCAGAGGAGCGGCTACGGCGTTCCTTGGTTGAGACAGTTCGCCGGATGCGGGACTCCCTCCTGCGATAAGTTGACTCGGGGAAGGAAACGCAGGGTAACCGGTGTCTCCTGGGACTCGTCAGAAACCACAGGGATGTACGCTGAGTGTGCCCATGAACACGGGGGCCTGCTGGAACTAGCCCTGCTTTCCCATTTTGAGGGCGGCATTCATGCCTGCCTTGACGCTCCCTGACATTCCCGGCTCCCGACAGGCCAGTGAGCCCTGGAAGAGTGCTTCGGGGAAAATCATGAGTTTGCTCTCTCTAAACCAGGGGCTTCCGCGGCCGCGGTGGCGGTCCGCACGGCAGGCTCCAGAGCCAAAGGGAGCCTCAACGTGAGAACTGGCCTCCAGGTTAGGCCCTGAGTAGCCGTGCAGAAAGGGAGGCATGCAGCTCTTTCCGGGAGTTCTTAGTCGCTTTGCTTTCAAGGCAGTACACGCCCGGGGACTCCTAGGCCCCACGGGCGTGCAGCGTTTTCCCTCCAAGGTCCCTGAGTGCCTCCAGACACCTGTGGGCCGGCTGAGCAACGTCGAGGTCCATTGGTTGATTCCCTCGGAGGACCCCCGTGCGTGCCGAGTGCTGGGCAACCACACACTGCGCGTTCCTTGAGGAGCGCTACATCTCCAGAGCCCTCGAACGCCCTTCGGGACAACATGGCTGGTGGGTGCGAGGTGCCCAGGAAGACTCTGTCACGGCCCTTGTGTGAGCTGCCATGAGAGAACGCTGTGCTTGCAACACTGCGAGGCCCGCCCTCGTGCCTGAAGTCACTCTGCTCGAGGAGAAAGTCAGCACCTTAGCGTGCTGTGTGGCTCCCGGCACACCCAGCATGAAGCCATGCCTGGAAGTAAGGCCCTGGTTTGCCGTGCAGAAGCGGAGGCGTGCTGCACTTTCCAGGAGGCGGTGGCCTCTGCTCTGCATACCTTGAACGGCAGCACAGCCTTCTGGACACCTGGGAGGCTAGCCGGGGCGCCCTGTTCCCGGCAGGAACACTGAGTAACCAACCCCAGGCGCACCTGGCTCTGCTAAGCACCATCCAGGCCCGTAGCCCCTTAGAGCCCCTCTGTGCACGCCGAGCGTAGGGAAACGCACTGCCCTCTCTTTTGGAGCAGCTTGGTTTCCTCAGCACTCGCACACGTTCACGAACGCCGTTCTGCCACATCCCACATGGCGCGGAGGTCTTACGCGTTGCCCTAATCGGAGCTGCGCTCAGAGTAACCCTCGTCTTCGCATTCCATCCAGGACCTCCTGACTGAAGGCACCGTGCCTCCTAGAGGACGGCGGCTTGGGTTCTTACTGCAATTCAAGTCCTGTTCCTTCTTTGGCACTGCAGGCAGCCCCAGGCCCAGAGGAGCGGCTACGGCGTTCCTTGGTTGAGACAGTTCGCTGGATGCGGGACTCCCTCCTGCGATAAGTTGACTCGGGGAAGGAAACGCAGGGTAACCGGTGTCTCCTGGGACTCGTCAGAAACCACAGGGATGTACGCTGAGTGTGCCCATGAACACGGGGGCCTGCTGGAACTAGCCCTGCTTTCCCATTTTGAGGGCGGCCTTCATGCCTGCCTTGACGCTCCCTGACATTCCCGGCTCCCGACAGGCCAGTGAGCCCTGGAAGAGTGCTTCGGGGAAAATCATGAGTTTGCTCTCTCTAAACCAGGGGCTTCCGCGGCCGCGGTGGCGGTCCGCACGGCAGGCTCCAGAGCCAAAGGGAGCCTCAACGTGAGAACTGGCCTCCAGGTTAGGCCCTGAGTAGCCGTGCAGAAAGGGAGGCATGCAGCTCTTTCCGGGAGTTCTTAGTCGCTTTGCTTTCAAGGCAGTACACGCCCGGGGACTCCTAGGCCCCACGGGCGTGCAGCGTTTTCCCTCCAAGGTCCCTGAGTGCCTCCAGACACCTGTGGGCCGGCTGAGCAACGTCGAGGTCCATTGGTTGATTCCCTCGGAGGACCCCCGTGCGTGCCGAGTGCTGGGCAACCACACACTGCGCGTTCCTTGAGGAGCGCTACATCTCCAGAGCCCTCGAACGCCCTTCGGGACAACATGGCTGGTGGGTGCGAGGTGCCCAGGAAGACTCTGTCACGGCCCTTGTGTGAGCTGCCATGAGAGAACGCTGTGCTTGCAACACTGCGAGGCCCGCCCTCGTGCCTGAAGTCACTCTGCTCGAGGAGAAAGTCAGCACCTTAGCGTGCTGTGTGGCTCCCGGCACACCCAGCATGAAGCCATGCCTGGAAGTAAGGCCCTGGTTTGCCGTGCAGAAGCGGAGGCGTGCTGCACTTTCCAGGAGGCGGTGGCCTCTGCTCTGCATACCTTGAACGGCAGCACAGCCTTCTGGACACCTGGGAGGCTAGCCGGGGCGCCCTGTTCCCGGCAGGAACACTGAGTAACCAACCCCAGGCGCACCTGGCTCTGCTAAGCACCATCCAGGCCCGTAGCCCCTTAGAGCCCCTCTGTGCACGCCGAGCGTAGGGAAACGCACTGCCCTCTCTTTTGGAGCAGCTTGGTTTCCTCAGCACTCGCACACGTTCACGAACGCCGTTCTGCCACATCCCACATGGCGCGGAGGTCTTACGCGTTGCCCTAATCGGAGCTGCGCTCAGAGTAACCCTCGTCTTCGCATTCCATCCAGGACCTCCTGACTGAAGGCACCGTGCCTCCTAGAGGACGGCGGCTTGGGTTCTTACTGCAATTCAAGTCCTGTTCCTTCTTTGGCACTGCAGGCAGCCCCAGGCCCAGAGGAGCGGCTACGGCGTTCCTTGGTTGAGACAGTTCGCTGGATGCGGGACTCCCTCCTGCGATAAGTTGACTCGGGGAAGGAAACGCAGGGTAACCGGTGTCTCCTGGGACTCGTCAGAAACCACAGGGATGTACGCTGAGTGTGCCCATGAACACGGGGGCCTGCTGGAACTAGCCCTGCTTTCCCATTTTGAGGGCGGCATTCATGCCTGCCTTGACGCTCCCTGACATTCCCGGCTCCCGACAGGCCAGTGAGCCCTGGAAGAGTGCTTCGGGGAAAATCATGAGTTTGCTCTCTCTAAACCAGGGGCTTCCGCGGCCGCGGTGGCGGTCCGCACGGCAGGCTCCAGAGCCAAAGGGAGCCTCAACGTGAGAACTGGCCTCCAGGTTAGGCCCTGAGTAGCCGTGCAGAAAGGGAGGCATGCAGCTCTTTCCGGGAGTTCTTAGTCGCTTTGCTTTCAAGGCAGTACACGCCCGGGGACTCCTAGGCCCCAGGGGCGTGCAGCGTTTTCCCTCCAAGGTCCCTGAGTGCCTCCAGACACCTGTGGGCCGGCTGAGCAACGTCGAGGTCCATTGGTTGATTCCCTCGGAGGACCCCCGTGCGTGCCGAGTGCTGGGCAACCACACACTGCGCGTTCCTTGAGGAGCGCTACATCTCCAGAGCCCTCGAACGCCCTTCGGGACAACATGGCTGGTGGGTGCGAGGTGCCCAGGAAGACTCTGTCACGGCCCTTGTGTGAGCTGCCATGAGAGAACGCTGTGCTTGCAACACTGCGAGGCCCGCCCTCGTGCCTGAAGTCACTCTGCTCGAGGAGAAAGTCAGCACCTTAGCGTGCTGTGTGGCTCCCGGCACACCCAGCATGAAGCCATGCCTGGAAGTAAGGCCCTGGTTTGCCGTGCAGAAGCGGAGGCGTGCTGCACTTTCCAGGAGGCGGTGGCCTCTGCTCTGCATACCTTGAACGGCAGCACAGCCTTCTGGACACCTGGGAGGCTAGCCGGGGCGCCCTGTTCCCGGCAGGAACACTGAGTAACCAACCCCAGGCGCACCTGGCTCTGCTAAGCACCATCCAGGCCCGTAGCCCCTTAGAGCCCCTCTGTGCACGCCGAGCGTAGGGAAACGCACTGCCCTCTCTTTTGGAGCAGCTTGGTTTCCTCAGCACTCGCACACGTTCACGAACGCCGTTCTGCCACATCCCACATGGCGCGGAGGTCTTACGCGTTGCCCTAATCGGAGCTGCGCTCAGAGTAACCCTCGTCTTCGCATTCCATCCAGGACCTCCTGACTGAAGGCACCGTGCCTCCTAGAGGACGGCGGCTTGGGTTCTTACTGCAATTCAAGTCCTGTTCCTTCTTTGGCACTGCAGGCAGCCCCAGGCCCAGAGGAGCGGCTACGGCGTTCCTTGGTTGAGACAGTTCGCTGGATGCGGGACTCCCTCCTGCGATAAGTTGACTCGGGGAAGGAAACGCAGGGTAACCGGTGTCTCCTGGGACTCGTCAGAAACCACAGGGATGTACGCTGAGTGTGCCCATGAACACGGGGGCCTGCTGGAACTAGCCCTGCTTTCCCATTTTGAGGGCGGCATTCATGCCTGCCTTGACGCTCCCTGACATTCCCGGCTCCCGACAGGCCAGTGAGCCCTGGAAGAGTGCTTCGGGGAAAATCATGAGTTTGCTCTCTCTAAACCAGGGGCTGCCGCGGCCGCGGTGGCGGTCCGCACGGCAGGCTCCAGAGCCAAAGGGAGCCTCAACGTGAGAACTGGCCTCCAGGTTAGGCTCTGAGTAGCCGTGCAGAAAGGGAGGCATGCAGCTCTTTCCGGGAGTTCTTAGTCGCTTTGCTTTCAAGGCAGTACACGCCCGGGGACTCCTAGGCACCACGGGCGTGCAGCGTTTTCCCTCCAAGGTCCCTGAGTGCCTCCAGACACCTGTGGGCCGGCTGAGCAACGTCGAGGTCCATTGGTTGATTCCCTCGGAGGACCCCCGTGCGTGCCGAGTGCTGGGCAACCACACACTGCGCGTTCCTTGAGGAGCGCTACATCTCCAGAGCCCTCGAACGCCCTTCGGGACAACATGGCTGGTGGGTGCGAGGTGCCCAGGAAGACTCTGTCACGGCCCTTGTGTGAGCTGCCATGAGAGAACGCTGTGCTTGCAACACTGCGAGGCCCGCCCTCGTGCCTGAAGTCACTCTGCTCGAGGAGAAAGTCAGCACCTTAGCGTGCTGTGTGGCTCCCGGCACACCCAGCATGAAGCCATGCCTGGAAGTAAGGCCCTGGTTTGCCGTGCAGAAGCGGAGGCGTGCTGCACTTTCCAGGAGGCGGTGGCCTCTGCTCTGCATACCTTGAACGGCAGCACAGCCTTCTGGACACCTGGGAGGCTAGCCGGGGCGCCCTGTTCCCGGCAGGAACACTGAGTAACCAACCCCAGGCGCACCTGGCTCTGCTAAGCACCATCCAGGCCCGTAGCCCCTTAGAGCCCCTCTGTGCACGCCGAGCGTAGGGAAACGCACTGCCCTCTCTTTTGGAGCAGCTTGGTTTCCTCAGCACTCGCACACGTTCACGAACGCCGTTCTGCCACATCCCACATGGCGCGGAGGTCTTACGCGTTGCCCTAATCGGAGCTGCGCTCAGAGTAACCCTCGTCTTCGCATTCCATCCAGGACCTCCTGACTGAAGGCACCGTGCCTCCTAGAGGACGGCGGCTTGGGTTCTTACTGCAATTCAAGTCCTGTTCCTTCTTTGGCACTGCAGGCAGCCCCAGGCCCAGAGGAGCGGCTACGGCGTTCCTTGGTTGAGACAGTTCGCTGGATGCGGGACTCCCTCCTGCGATAAGTTGACTCGGGGAAGGAAACGCAGGGTAACCGGTGTCTCCTGGGACTCGTCAGAAACCACAGGGATGTACGCTGAGTGTGCCCATGAACACGGGGGCCTGCTGGAACTAGCCCTGCTTTCCCATTTTGAGGGCGGCATTCATGCCTGCCTTGACGCTCCCTGACATTCCCGGCTCCCGACAGGCCAGTGAGCCCTGGAAGAGTGCTTCGGGGAAAATCATGAGTTTGCTCTCTCTAAACCAGGGGCTTCCGCGGCCGCGGTGGCGGTCCGCACGGCAGGCTCCAGAGCCAAAGGGAGCCTCAACGTGAGAACTGGCCTCCAGGTTAGGCCCTGAGTAGCCGTGCAGAAAGGGAGGCATGCAGCTCTTTCCGGGAGTTCTTAGTCGCTTTGCTTTCAAGGCAGTACACGCCCGGGGACTCCTAGGCCCCAGGGGCGTGCAGCGTTTTCCCTCCAAGGTCCCTGAGTGCCTCCAGACACCTGTGGGCCGGCTGAGCAACGTCGAGGTCCATTGGTTGATTCCCTCGGAGGACCCCCGTGCGTGCCGAGTGCTGGGCAACCACACACTGCGCGTTCCTTGAGGAGCGCTACATCTCCAGAGCCCTCGAACGCCCTTCGGGACAACATGGCTGGTGGGTGCGAGGTGCCCAGGAAGACTCTGTCACGGCCCTTGTGTGAGCTGCCATGAGAGAACGCTGTGCTTGCAACACTGCGAGGCCCGCCCTCGTGCCTGAAGTCACTCTGCTCGAGGAGAAAGTCAGCACCTTAGCGTGCTGTGTGGCTCCCGGCACACCCAGCATGAAGCCATGCCTGGAAGTAAGGCCCTGGTTTGCCGTGCAGAAGCGGAGGCGTGCTGCACTTTCCAGGAGGCGGTGGCCTCTGCTCTGCATACCTTGAACGGCAGCACAGCCTTCTGGACACCTGGGAGGCTAGCCGGGGCGCCCTGTTCCCGGCAGGAACACTGAGTAACCAACCCCAGGCGCACCTGGCTCTGCTAAGCACCATCCAGGCCCGTAGCCCCTTAGAGCCCCTCTGTGCACGCCGAGCGTAGGGAAACGCACTGCCCTCTCTTTTGGAGCAGCTTGGTTTCCTCAGCACTCGCACACGTTCACGAACGCCGTTCTGCCACATCCCACATGGCGCGGAGGTCTTACGCGTTGCCCTAATCGGAGCTGCGCTCAGAGTAACCCTCGTCTTCGCATTCCATCCAGGACCTCCTGACTGAAGGCACCGTGCCTCCTAGAGGACGGCGGCTTGGGTTCTTACTGCAATTCAAGTCCTGTTCCTTCTTTGGCACTGCAGGCAGCCCCAGGCCCAGAGGAGCGGCTACGGCGTTCCTTGGTTGAGACAGTTCGCTGGATGCGGGACTCCCTCCTGCGATAAGTTGACTCGGGGAAGGAAACGCAGGGTAACCGGTGTCTCCTGGGACTCGTCAGAAACCACAGGGATGTACGCTGAGTGTGCCCATGAACACGGGGGCCTGCTGGAACTAGCCCTGCTTTCCCATTTTGAGGGCGGCATTCATGCCTGCCTTGACGCTCCCTGACATTCCCGGCTCCCGACAGGCCAGTGAGCCCTGGAAGAGTGCTTCGGGGAAAATCATGAGTTTGCTCTCTCTAAACCAGGGGCTGCCGCGGCCGCGGTGGCGGTCCGCACGGCAGGCTCCAGAGCCAAAGGGAGCCTCAACGTGAGAACTGGCCTCCAGGTTAGGCTCTGAGTAGCCGTGCAGAAAGGGAGGCATGCAGCTCTTTCCGGGAGTTCTTAGTCGCTTTGCTTTCAAGGCAGTACACGCCCGGGGACTCCTAGGCACCACGGGCGTGCAGCGTTTTCCCTCCAAGGTCCCTGAGTGCCTCCAGACACCTGTGGGCCGGCTGAGCAACGTCGAGGTCCATTGGTTGATTCCCTCGGAGGACCCCCGTGCGTGCCGAGTGCTGGGCAACCACACACTGCGCGTTCCTTGAGGAGCGCTACATCTCCAGAGCCCTCGAACGCCCTTCGGGACAACATGGCTGGTGGGTGCGAGGTGCCCAGGAAGACTCTGTCACGGCCCTTGTGTGAGCTGCCATGAGAGAACGCTGTGCTTGCAACACTGCGAGGCCCGCCCTCGTGCCTGAAGTCACTCTGCTCGAGGAGAAAGTCAGCACCTTAGCGTGCTGTGTGGCTCCCGGCACACCCAGCATGAAGCCATGCCTGGAAGTAAGGCCCTGGTTTGCCGTGCAGAAGCGGAGGCGTGCTGCACTTTCCAGGAGGCGGTGGCCTCTGCTCTGCATACCTTGAACGGCAGCACAGCCTTCTGGACACCTGGGAGGCTAGCCGGGGCGCCCTGTTCCCGGCAGGAACACTGAGTAACCAACCCCAGGCGCACCTGGCTCTGCTAAGCACCATCCAGGCCCGTAGCCCCTTAGAGCCCCTCTGTGCACGCCGAGCGTAGGGAAACGCACTGCCCTCTCTTTTGGAGCAGCTTGGTTTCCTCAGCACTCGCACACGTTCACGAACGCCGTTCTGCCACATCCCACATGGCGCGGAGGTCTTACGCGTTGCCCTAATCGGAGCTGCGCTCAGAGTAACCCTCGTCTTCGCATTCCATCCAGGACCTCCTGACTGAAGGCACCGTGCCTCCTAGAGGACGGCGGCTTGGGTTCTTACTGCAATTCAAGTCCTGTTCCTTCTTTGGCACTGCAGGCAGCCCCAGGCCCAGAGGAGCGGCTACGGCGTTCCTTGGTTGAGACAGTTCGCTGGATGCGGGACTCCCTCCTGCGATAAGTTGACTCGGGGAAGGAAACGCAGGGTAACCGGTGTCTCCTGGGACTCGTCAGAAACCACAGGGATGTACGCTGAGTGTGCCCATGAACACGGGGGCCTGCTGGAGCTAGCCCTGCTTTCCCATTTTGAGGGCGGCATTCATGCCTGCCTTGACGCTCCCTGACATTCCCGGCTCCCGACAGGCCAGTGAGCCCTGGAAGAGTGCTTTGGGGAAAATCATGAGTTTGCTCTCTCTAAACCAGGGGCTGCCGCGGCCGCGGTGGCGGTCCGCACGGCAGGCTCCAGAGCCAAAGGGAGCCTCAACGTGAGAACTGGCCTCCAGGTTAGGCCCTGAGTAGCCGTGCAGAAAGGGAGGCATGCAGCTCTTTCCGGGAGTTCTTAGTCGCTTTGCTTTCAAGGCAGTACACGCCCGGGGACTCCTAGGCCCCACGGGCGTGCAGCGTTTTCCCTCCAAGGTCCCTGAGTGCCTCCAGACACCTGTGGGCCGGCTGAGCAACGTCGAGGTCCATTGGTTGATTCCCTCGGAGGACCCCCGTGCGTGCCGAGTGCTGGGCAACCACACACTGCGCGTTCCTTGAGGAGCGCTACATCTCCAGAGCCCTCGAACGCCCTTCGGGACAACATGGCTGGTGGGTGCGAGGTGCCCAGGAAGACTCTGTCACGGCCCTTGTGTGAGCTGCCATGAGAGAACGCTGTGCTTGCAACACTGCGAGGCCCGCCCTCGTGCCTGAAGTCACTCTGCTCGAGGAGAAAGTCAGCACCTTAGCGTGCTGTGTGGCTCCCGGCACACCCAGCATGAAGCCATGCCTGGAAGTAAGGCCCTGGTTTGCCGTGCAGAAGCGGAGGCGTGCTGCACTTTCCAGGAGGCGGTGGCCTCTGCTCTGCATACCTTGAACGGCAGCACAGCCTTCTGGACACCTGGGAGGCTAGCCGGGGCGCCCTGTTCCCGGCAGGAACACTGAGTAACCAACCCCAGGCGCACCTGGCTCTGCTAAGCACCATCCAGGCCCGTAGCCCCTTAGAGCCCCTCTGTGCACGCCGAGCGTAGGGAAACGCACTGCCCTCTCTTTTGGAGCAGCTTGGTTTCCTCAGCACTCGCACACGTTCACGAACGCCGTTCTGCCACATCCCACATGGCGCGGAGGTCTTACGCGTTGCCCTAATCGGAGCTGCGCTCAGAGTAACCCTCGTCTTCGCATTCCATCCAGGACCTCCTGACTGAAGGCACCGTGCCTCCTAGAGGACGGCGGCTTGGGTTCTTACTGCAATTCAAGTCCTGTTCCTTCTTTGGCACTGCAGGCAGCCCCAGGCCCAGAGGAGCGGCTACGGCGTTCCTTGGTTGAGACAGTTCGCTGGATGCGGGACTCCCTCCTGCGATAAGTTGACTCGGGGAAGGAAACGCAGGGTAACCGGTGTCTCCTGGGACTCGTCAGAAACCACAGGGATGTACGCTGAGTGTGCCCATGAACACGGGGGCCTGCTGGAACTAGCCCTGCTTTCCCATTTTGAGGGCGGCATTCATGCCTGCCTTGACGCTCCCTGTCATTCCCGGCTCCCGACAGGCCAGTGAGCCCTGGAAGAGTGCTTCGGGGAAAATCATGAGTTTGCTCTCTCTAAACCAGGGGCTGCCGCAGCCGCGGTGGCGGTCCGCACGGCAGGCTCCAGAGCCAAAGGGAGCCTCAACGTGAGAACTGGCCTCCAGGTTAGGCCCTGAGTAGCCGTGCAGAAAGGGAGGCATGCAGCTCTTTCCGGGAGTTCTTAGTCGCTTTGCTTTCAAGGCAGTACACGCCCGGGGACTCCTAGGCACCACGGGCGTGCAGCGTTTTCCCTCCAAGGTCCCTGAGTGCCTCCAGACACCTGTGGGCCGGCTGAGCAACGTCGAGGTCCATTGGTTGATTCCCTCGGAGGACCCCCGTGCGTGCCGAGTGCTGGGCAACCACACACTGCGCGTTCCTTGAGGAGCGCTACATCTCCAGAGCCCTCGAACGCCCTTCGGGACAACATGGCTGGTGGGTGCGAGGTGCCCAGGAAGACTCTGTCACGGCCCTTGTGTGAGCTGCCATGAGAGAACGCTGTGCTTGCAACACTGCGAGGCCCGCCCTCGTGCCTGAAGTCACTCTGCTCGAGGAGAAAGTCAGCACCTTAGCGTGCTGTGTGGCTCCCGGCACACCCAGCATGAAGCCATGCCTGGAAGTAAGGCCCTGGTTTGCCGTGCAGAAGCGGAGGCGTGCTGCACTTTCCAGGAGGCGGTGGCCTCTGCTCTGCATACCTTGAACGGCAGCACAGCCTTCTGGACACCTGGGAGGCTAGCCGGGGCGCCCTGTTCCCGGCAGGAACACTGAGTAACCAACCCCAGGCGCACCTGGCTCTGCTAAGCACCATCCAGGCCCGTAGCCCCTTAGAGCCCCTCTGTGCACGCCGAGCGTAGGGAAACGCACTGCCCTCTCTTTTGGAGCAGCTTGGTTTCCTCAGCACTCGCACACGTTCACGAACGCCGTTCTGCCACATCCCACATGGCGCGGAGGTCTTACGCGTTGCCCTAATCGGAGCTGCGCTCAGAGTAACCCTCGTCTTCGCATTCCATCCAGGACCTCCTGACTGAAGGCACCGTGCCTCCTAGAGGACGGCGGCTTGGGTTCTTACTGCAATTCAAGTCCTGTTCCTTCTTTGGCACTGCAGGCAGCCCCAGGCCCAGAGGAGCGGCTACGGCGTTCCTTGGTTGAGACAGTTCGCTGGATGCGGGACTCCCTCCTGCGATAAGTTGACTCGGGGAAGGAAACGCAGGGTAACCGGTGTCTCCTGGGACTCGTCAGAAACCACAGGGATGTACGCTGAGTGTGCCCATGAACACGGGGGCCTGCTGGAACTAGCCCTGCTTTCCCATTTTGAGGGCGGCCTTCATGCCTGCCTTGACGCTCCCTGACATTCCCGGCTCCCGACAGGCCAGTGAGCCCTGGAAGAGTGCTTCGGGGAAAATCATGAGTTTGCTCTCTCTAAACCAGGGGCTGCTGCGGCCGCGGTGGCGGTCCGCACGGCAGGCTCCAGAGCCAAAGGGAGCCTCAACGTGAGAACTGGCCTCCAGGTTAGGCCCTGAGTAGCCGTGCAGAAAGGGAGGCATGCAGCTCTTTCCGGGAGTTCTTAGTCGCTTTGCTTTCAAGGCAGTACACGCCCGGGGACTCCTAGGCCCCACGGGCGTGCAGCGTTTTCCCTCCAAGGTCCCTGAGTGCCTCCAGACACCTGTGGGCCGGCTGAGCAACGTCGAGGTCCATTGGTTGATTCCCTCGGAGGACCCCCGTGCGTGCCGAGTGCTGGGCAACCACACACTGCGCGTTCCTTGAGGAGCGCTACATCTCCAGAGCCCTCGAACGCCCTTCGGGACAACATGGCTGGTGGGTGCGAGGTGCCCAGGAAGACTCTGTCACGGCCCTTGTGTGAGCTGCCATGAGAGAACGCTGTGCTTGCAACACTGCGAGGCCCGCCCTCGTGCCTGAAGTCACTCTGCTCGAGGAGAAAGTCAGCACCTTAGCGTGCTGTGTGGCTCCCGGCACACCCAGCATGAAGCCATGCCTGGAAGTAAGGCCCTGGTTTGCCGTGCAGAAGCGGAGGCGTGCTGCACTTTCCAGGAGGCGGTGGCCTCTGCTCTGCATACCTTGAACGGCAGCACAGCCTTCTGGACACCTGGGAGGCTAGCCGGGGCGCCCTGTTCCCGGCAGGAACACTGAGTAACCAACCCCAGGCGCACCTGGCTCTGCTAAGCACCATCCAGGCCCGTAGCCCCTTAGAGCCCCTCTGTGCACGCCGAGCGTAGGGAAACGCACTGCCCTCTCTTTTGGAGCAGCTTGGTTTCCTCAGCACTCGCACACGTTCACGAACGCCGTTCTGCCACATCCCACATGGCGCGGAGGTCTTACGCGTTGCCCTAATCGGAGCTGCGCTCAGAGTAACCCTCGTCTTCGCATTCCATCCAGGACCTCCTGACTGAAGGCACCGTGCCTCCTAGAGGACGGCGGCTTGGGTTCTTACTGCAATTCAAGTCCTGTTCCTTCTTTGGCACTGCAGGCAGCCCCAGGCCCAGAGGAGCGGCTACGGCGTTCCTTGGTTGAGACAGTTCGCCGGATGCGGGACTCCCTCCTGCGATAAGTTGACTCGGGGAAGGAAACGCAGGGTAACCGGTGTCTCCTGGGACTCGTCAGAAACCACAGGGATGTACGCTGAGTGTGCCCATGAACACGGGGGCCTGCTGGAACTAGCCCTGCTTTCCCATTTTGAGGGCGGCATTCATGCCTGCCTTGACGCTCCCTGACATTCCCGGCTCCCGACAGGCCAGTGAGCCCTGGAAGAGTGCTTCGGGGAAAATCATGAGTTTGCTCTCTCTAAACCAGGGGCTTCCGCGGCCGCGGTGGCGGTCCGCACGGCAGGCTCCAGAGCCAAAGGGAGCCTCAACGTGAGAACTGGCCTCCAGGTTAGGCCCTGAGTAGCCGTGCAGAAAGGGAGGCATGCAGCTCTTTCCGGGAGTTCTTAGTCGCTTTGCTTTCAAGGCAGTACACGCCCGGGGACTCCTAGGCCCCACGGGCGTGCAGCGTTTTCCCTCCAAGGTCCCTGAGTGCCTCCAGACACCTGTGGGCCGGCTGAGCAACGTCGAGGTCCATTGGTTGATTCCCTCGGAGGACCCCCGTGCGTGCCGAGTGCTGGGCAACCACACACTGCGCGTTCCTTGAGGAGCGCTACATCTCCAGAGCCCTCGAACGCCCTTCGGGACAACATGGCTGGTGGGTGCGAGGTGCCCAGGAAGACTCTGTCACGGCCCTTGTGTGAGCTGCCATGAGAGAACGCTGTGCTTGCAACACTGCGAGGCCCGCCCTCGTGCCTGAAGTCACTCTGCTCGAGGAGAAAGTCAGCACCTTAGCGTGCTGTGTGGCTCCCGGCACACCCAGCATGAAGCCATGCCTGGAAGTAAGGCCCTGGTTTGCCGTGCAGAAGCGGAGGCGTGCTGCACTTTCCAGGAGGCGGTGGCCTCTGCTCTGCATACCTTGAACGGCAGCACAGCCTTCTGGACACCTGGGAGGCTAGCCGGGGCGCCCTGTTCCCGGCAGGAACACTGAGTAACCAACCCCAGGCGCACCTGGCTCTGCTAAGCACCATCCAGGCCCGTAGCCCCTTAGAGCCCCTCTGTGCACGCCGAGCGTAGGGAAACGCACTGCCCTCTCTTTTGGAGCAGCTTGGTTTCCTCAGCACTCGCACACGTTCACGAACGCCGTTCTGCCACATCCCACATGGCGCGGAGGTCTTACGCGTTGCCCTAATCGGAGCTGCGCTCAGAGTAACCCTCGTCTTCGCATTCCATCCAGGACCTCCTGACTGAAGGCACCGTGCCTCCTAGAGGACGGCGGCTTGGGTTCTTACTGCAATTCAAGTCCTGTTCCTTCTTTGGCACTGCAGGCAGCCCCAGGCCCAGAGGAGCGGCTACGGCGTTCCTTGGTTGAGACAGTTCGCTGGATGCGGGACTCCCTCCTGCGATAAGTTGACTCGGGGAAGGAAACGCAGGGTAACCGGTGTCTCCTGGGACTCGTCAGAAACCACAGGGATGTACGCTGAGTGTGCCCATGAACACGGGGGCCTGCTGGAGCTAGCCCTGCTTTCCCATTTTGAGGGCGGCATTCATGCCTGCCTTGACGCTCCCTGACATTCCCGGCTCCCGACAGGCCAGTGAGCCCTGGAAGAGTGCTTTGGGGAAAATCATGAGTTTGCTCTCTCTAAACCAGGGGCTGCCGCGGCCGCGGTGGCGGTCCGCACGGCAGGCTCCAGAGCCAAAGGGAGCCTCAACGTGAGAACTGGCCTCCAGGTTAGGCCCTGAGTAGCCGTGCAGAAAGGGAGGCATGCAGCTCTTTCCGGGAGTTCTTAGTCGCTTTGCTTTCAAGGCAGTACACGCCCGGGGACTCCTAGGCCCCACGGGCGTGCAGCGTTTTCCCTCCAAGGTCCCTGAGTGCCTCCAGACACCTGTGGGCCGGCTGAGCAACGTCGAGGTCCATTGGTTGATTCCCTCGGAGGACCCCCGTGCGTGCCGAGTGCTGGGCAACCACACACTGCGCGTTCCTTGAGGAGCGCTACATCTCCAGAGCCCTCGAACGCCCTTCGGGACAACATGGCTGGTGGGTGCGAGGTGCCCAGGAAGACTCTGTCACGGCCCTTGTGTGAGCTGCCATGAGAGAACGCTGTGCTTGCAACACTGCGAGGCCCGCCCTCGTGCCTGAAGTCACTCTGCTCGAGGAGAAAGTCAGCACCTTAGCGTGCTGTGTGGCTCCCGGCACACCCAGCATGAAGCCATGCCTGGAAGTAAGGCCCTGGTTTGCCGTGCAGAAGCGGAGGCGTGCTGCACTTTCCAGGAGGCGGTGGCCTCTGCTCTGCATACCTTGAACGGCAGCACAGCCTTCTGGACACCTGGGAGGCTAGCCGGGGCGCCCTGTTCCCGGCAGGAACACTGAGTAACCAACCCCAGGCGCACCTGGCTCTGCTAAGCACCATCCAGGCCCGTAGCCCCTTAGAGCCCCTCTGTGCACGCCGAGCGTAGGGAAACGCACTGCCCTCTCTTTTGGAGCAGCTTGGTTTCCTCAGCACTCGCACACGTTCACGAACGCCGTTCTGCCACATCCCACATGGCGCGGAGGTCTTACGCGTTGCCCTAATCGGAGCTGCGCTCAGAGTAACCCTCGTCTTCGCATTCCATCCAGGACCTCCTGACTGAAGGCACCGTGCCTCCTAGAGGACGGCGGCTTGGGTTCTTACTGCAATTCAAGTCCTGTTCCTTCTTTGGCACTGCAGGCAGCCCCAGGCCCAGAGGAGCGGCTACGGCGTTCCTTGGTTGAGACAGTTCGCTGGATGCGGGACTCCCTCCTGCGATAAGTTGACTCGGGGAAGGAAACGCAGGGTAACCGGTGTCTCCTGGGACTCGTCAGAAACCACAGGGATGTACGCTGAGTGTGCCCATGAACACGGGGGCCTGCTGGAACTAGCCCTGCTTTCCCATTTTGAGGGCGGCATTCATGCCTGCCTTGACGCTCCCTGTCATTCCCGGCTCCCGACAGGCCAGTGAGCCCTGGAAGAGTGCTTCGGGGAAAATCATGAGTTTGCTCTCTCTAAACCAGGGGCTGCCGCAGCCGCGGTGGCGGTCCGCACGGCAGGCTCCAGAGCCAAAGGGAGCCTCAACGTGAGAACTGGCCTCCAGGTTAGGCCCTGAGTAGCCGTGCAGAAAGGGAGGCATGCAGCTCTTTCCGGGAGTTCTTAGTCGCTTTGCTTTCAAGGCAGTACACGCCCGGGGACTCCTAGGCACCACGGGCGTGCAGCGTTTTCCCTCCAAGGTCCCTGAGTGCCTCCAGACACCTGTGGGCCGGCTGAGCAACGTCGAGGTCCATTGGTTGATTCCCTCGGAGGACCCCCGTGCGTGCCGAGTGCTGGGCAACCACACACTGCGCGTTCCTTGAGGAGCGCTACATCTCCAGAGCCCTCGAACGCCCTTCGGGACAACATGGCTGGTGGGTGCGAGGTGCCCAGGAAGACTCTGTCACGGCCCTTGTGTGAGCTGCCATGAGAGAACGCTGTGCTTGCAACACTGCGAGGCCCGCCCTCGTGCCTGAAGTCACTCTGCTCGAGGAGAAAGTCAGCACCTTAGCGTGCTGTGTGGCTCCCGGCACACCCAGCATGAAGCCATGCCTGGAAGTAAGGCCCTGGTTTGCCGTGCAGAAGCGGAGGCGTGCTGCACTTTCCAGGAGGCGGTGGCCTCTGCTCTGCATACCTTGAACGGCAGCACAGCCTTCTGGACACCTGGGAGGCTAGCCGGGGCGCCCTGTTCCCGGCAGGAACACTGAGTAACCAACCCCAGGCGCACCTGGCTCTGCTAAGCACCATCCAGGCCCGTAGCCCCTTAGAGCCCCTCTGTGCACGCCGAGCGTAGGGAAACGCACTGCCCTCTCTTTTGGAGCAGCTTGGTTTCCTCAGCACTCGCACACGTTCACGAACGCCGTTCTGCCACATCCCACATGGCGCGGAGGTCTTACGCGTTGCCCTAATCGGAGCTGCGCTCAGAGTAACCCTCGTCTTCGCATTCCATCCAGGACCTCCTGACTGAAGGCACCGTGCCTCCTAGAGGACGGCGGCTTGGGTTCTTACTGCAATTCAAGTCCTGTTCCTTCTTTGGCACTGCAGGCAGCCCCAGGCCCAGAGGAGCGGCTACGGCGTTCCTTGGTTGAGACAGTTCGCTGGATGCGGGACTCCCTCCTGCGATAAGTTGACTCGGGGAAGGAAACGCAGGGTAACCGGTGTCTCCTGGGACTCGTCAGAAACCACAGGGATGTACGCTGAGTGTGCCCATGAACACGGGGGCCTGCTGGAACTAGCCCTGCTTTCCCATTTTGAGGGCGGCCTTCATGCCTGCCTTGACGCTCCCTGACATTCCCGGCTCCCGACAGGCCAGTGAGCCCTGGAAGAGTGCTTCGGGGAAAATCATGAGTTTGCTCTCTCTAAACCAGGGGCTGCTGCGGCCGCGGTGGCGGTCCGCACGGCAGGCTCCAGAGCCAAAGGGAGCCTCAACGTGAGAACTGGCCTCCAGGTTAGGCCCTGAGTAGCCGTGCAGAAAGGGAGGCATGCAGCTCTTTCCGGGAGTTCTTAGTCGCTTTGCTTTCAAGGCAGTACACGCCCGGGGACTCCTAGGCCCCACGGGCGTGCAGCGTTTTCCCTCCAAGGTCCCTGAGTGCCTCCAGACACCTGTGGGCCGGCTGAGCAACGTCGAGGTCCATTGGTTGATTCCCTCGGAGGACCCCCGTGCGTGCCGAGTGCTGGGCAACCACACACTGCGCGTTCCTTGAGGAGCGCTACATCTCCAGAGCCCTCGAACGCCCTTCGGGACAACATGGCTGGTGGGTGCGAGGTGCCCAGGAAGACTCTGTCACGGCCCTTGTGTGAGCTGCCATGAGAGAACGCTGTGCTTGCAACACTGCGAGGCCCGCCCTCGTGCCTGAAGTCACTCTGCTCGAGGAGAAAGTCAGCACCTTAGCGTGCTGTGTGGCTCCCGGCACACCCAGCATGAAGCCATGCCTGGAAGTAAGGCCCTGGTTTGCCGTGCAGAAGCGGAGGCGTGCTGCACTTTCCAGGAGGCGGTGGCCTCTGCTCTGCATACCTTGAACGGCAGCACAGCCTTCTGGACACCTGGGAGGCTAGCCGGGGCGCCCTGTTCCCGGCAGGAACACTGAGTAACCAACCCCAGGCGCACCTGGCTCTGCTAAGCACCATCCAGGCCCGTAGCCCCTTAGAGCCCCTCTGTGCACGCCGAGCGTAGGGAAACGCACTGCCCTCTCTTTTGGAGCAGCTTGGTTTCCTCAGCACTCGCACACGTTCACGAACGCCGTTCTGCCACATCCCACATGGCGCGGAGGTCTTACGCGTTGCCCTAATCGGAGCTGCGCTCAGAGTAACCCTCGTCTTCGCATTCCATCCAGGACCTCCTGACTGAAGGCACCGTGCCTCCTAGAGGACGGCGGCTTGGGTTCTTACTGCAATTCAAGTCCTGTTCCTTCTTTGGCACTGCAGGCAGCCCCAGGCCCAGAGGAGCGGCTACGGCGTTCCTTGGTTGAGACAGTTCGCCGGATGCGGGACTCCCTCCTGCGATAAGTTGACTCGGGGAAGGAAACGCAGGGTAACCGGTGTCTCCTGGGACTCGTCAGAAACCACAGGGATGTACGCTGAGTGTGCCCATGAACACGGGGGCCTGCTGGAACTAGCCCTGCTTTCCCATTTTGAGGGCGGCATTCATGCCTGCCTTGACGCTCCCTGACATTCCCGGCTCCCGACAGGCCAGTGAGCCCTGGAAGAGTGCTTCGGGGAAAATCATGAGTTTGCTCTCTCTAAACCAGGGGCTTCCGCGGCCGCGGTGGCGGTCCGCACGGCAGGCTCCAGAGCCAAAGGGAGCCTCAACGTGAGAACTGGCCTCCAGGTTAGGCCCTGAGTAGCCGTGCAGAAAGGGAGGCATGCAGCTCTTTCCGGGAGTTCTTAGTCGCTTTGCTTTCAAGGCAGTACACGCCCGGGGACTCCTAGGCCCCACGGGCGTGCAGCGTTTTCCCTCCAAGGTCCCTGAGTGCCTCCAGACACCTGTGGGCCGGCTGAGCAACGTCGAGGTCCATTGGTTGATTCCCTCGGAGGACCCCCGTGCGTGCCGAGTGCTGGGCAACCACACACTGCGCGTTCCTTGAGGAGCGCTACATCTCCAGAGCCCTCGAACGCCCTTCGGGACAACATGGCTGGTGGGTGCGAGGTGCCCAGGAAGACTCTGTCACGGCCCTTGTGTGAGCTGCCATGAGAGAACGCTGTGCTTGCAACACTGCGAGGCCCGCCCTCGTGCCTGAAGTCACTCTGCTCGAGGAGAAAGTCAGCACCTTAGCGTGCTGTGTGGCTCCCGGCACACCCAGCATGAAGCCATGCCTGGAAGTAAGGCCCTGGTTTGCCGTGCAGAAGCGGAGGCGTGCTGCACTTTCCAGGAGGCGGTGGCCTCTGCTCTGCATACCTTGAACGGCAGCACAGCCTTCTGGACACCTGGGAGGCTAGCCGGGGCGCCCTGTTCCCGGCAGGAACACTGAGTAACCAACCCCAGGCGCACCTGGCTCTGCTAAGCACCATCCAGGCCCGTAGCCCCTTAGAGCCCCTCTGTGCACGCCGAGCGTAGGGAAACGCACTGCCCTCTCTTTTGGAGCAGCTTGGTTTCCTCAGCACTCGCACACGTTCACGAACGCCGTTCTGCCACATCCCACATGGCGCGGAGGTCTTACGCGTTGCCCTAATCGGAGCTGCGCTCAGAGTAACCCTCGTCTTCGCATTCCATCCAGGACCTCCTGACTGAAGGCACCGTGCCTCCTAGAGGACGGCGGCTTGGGTTCTTACTGCAATTCAAGTCCTGTTCCTTCTTTGGCACTGCAGGCAGCCCCAGGCCCAGAGGAGCGGCTACGGCGTTCCTTGGTTGAGACAGTTCGCCGGATGCGGGACTCCCTCCTGCGATAAGTTGACTCGGGGAAGGAAACGCAGGGTAACCGGTGTCTCCTGGGACTCGTCAGAAACCACAGGGATGTACGCTGAGTGTGCCCATGAACACGGGGGCCTGCTGGAACTAGCCCTGCTTTCCCATTTTGAGGGCGGCATTCATGCCTGCCTTGACGCTCCCTGACATTCCCGGCTCCCGACAGGCCAGTGAGCCCTGGAAGAGTGCTTCGGGGAAAATCATGAGTTTGCTCTCTCTAAACCAGGGGCTTCCGCGGCCGCGGTGGCGGTCCGCACGGCAGGCTCCAGAGCCAAAGGGAGCCTCAACGTGAGAACTGGCCTCCAGGTTAGGCCCTGAGTAGCCGTGCAGAAAGGGAGGCATGCAGCTCTTTCCGGGAGTTCTTAGTCGCTTTGCTTTCAAGGCAGTACACGCCCGGGGACTCCTAGGCCCCAGGGGCGTGCAGCGTTTTCCCTCCAAGGTCCCTGAGTGCCTCCAGACACCTGTGGGCCGGCTGAGCAACGTCGAGGTCCATTGGTTGATTCCCTCGGAGGACCCCCGTGCGTGCCGAGTGCTGGGCAACCACACACTGCGCGTTCCTTGAGGAGCGCTACATCTCCAGAGCCCTCGAACGCCCTTCGGGACAACATGGCTGGTGGGTGCGAGGTGCCCAGGAAGACTCTGTCACGGCCCTTGTGTGAGCTGCCATGAGAGAACGCTGTGCTTGCAACACTGCGAGGCCCGCCCTCGTGCCTGAAGTCACTCTGCTCGAGGAGAAAGTCAGCACCTTAGCGTGCTGTGTGGCTCCCGGCACACCCAGCATGAAGCCATGCCTGGAAGTAAGGCCCTGGTTTGCCGTGCAGAAGCGGAGGCGTGCTGCACTTTCCAGGAGGCGGTGGCCTCTGCTCTGCATACCTTGAACGGCAGCACAGCCTTCTGGACACCTGGGAGGCTAGCCGGGGCGCCCTGTTCCCGGCAGGAACACTGAGTAACCAACCCCAGGCGCACCTGGCTCTGCTAAGCACCATCCAGGCCCGTAGCCCCTTAGAGCCCCTCTGTGCACGCCGAGCGTAGGGAAACGCACTGCCCTCTCTTTTGGAGCAGCTTGGTTTCCTCAGCACTCGCACACGTTCACGAACGCCGTTCTGCCACATCCCACATGGCGCGGAGGTCTTACGCGTTGCCCTAATCGGAGCTGCGCTCAGAGTAACCCTCGTCTTCGCATTCCATCCAGGACCTCCTGACTGAAGGCACCGTGCCTCCTAGAGGACGGCGGCTTGGGTTCTTACTGCAATTCAAGTCCTGTTCCTTCTTTGGCACTGCAGGCAGCCCCAGGCCCAGAGGAGCGGCTACGGCGTTCCTTGGTTGAGACAGTTCGCCGGATGCGGGACTCCCTCCTGCGATAAGTTGACTCGGGGAAGGAAACGCAGGGTAACCGGTGTCTCCTGGGACTCGTCAGAAACCACAGGGATGTACGCTGAGTGTGCCCATGAACACGGGGGCCTGCTGGAACTAGCCCTGCTTTCCCATTTTGAGGGCGGCATTCATGCCTGCCTTGACGCTCCCTGACATTCCCGGCTCCCGACAGGCCAGTGAGCCCTGGAAGAGTGCTTCGGGGAAAATCATGAGTTTGCTCTCTCTAAACCAGGGGCTTCCGCGGCCGCGGTGGCGGTCCGCACGGCAGGCTCCAGAGCCAAAGGGAGCCTCAACGTGAGAACTGGCCTCCAGGTTAGGCCCTGAGTAGCCGTGCAGAAAGGGAGGCATGCAGCTCTTTCCGGGAGTTCTTAGTCGCTTTGCTTTCAAGGCAGTACACGCCCGGGGACTCCTAGGCCCCAGGGGCGTGCAGCGTTTTCCCTCCAAGGTCCCTGAGTGCCTCCAGACACCTGTGGGCCGGCTGAGCAACGTCGAGGTCCATTGGTTGATTCCCTCGGAGGACCCCCGTGCGTGCCGAGTGCTGGGCAACCACACACTGCGCGTTCCTTGAGGAGCGCTACATCTCCAGAGCCCTCGAACGCCCTTCGGGACAACATGGCTGGTGGGTGCGAGGTGCCCAGGAAGACTCTGTCACGGCCCTTGTGTGAGCTGCCATGAGAGAACGCTGTGCTTGCAACACTGCGAGGCCCGCCCTCGTGCCTGAAGTCACTCTGCTCGAGGAGAAAGTCAGCACCTTAGCGTGCTGTGTGGCTCCCGGCACACCCAGCATGAAGCCATGCCTGGAAGTAAGGCCCTGGTTTGCCGTGCAGAAGCGGAGGCGTGCTGCACTTTCCAGGAGGCGGTGGCCTCTGCTCTGCATACCTTGAACGGCAGCACAGCCTTCTGGACACCTGGGAGGCTAGCCGGGGCGCCCTGTTCCCGGCAGGAACACTGAGTAACCAACCCCAGGCGCACCTGGCTCTGCTAAGCACCATCCAGGCCCGTAGCCCCTTAGAGCCCCTCTGTGCACGCCGAGCGTAGGGAAACGCACTGCCCTCTCTTTTGGAGCAGCTTGGTTTCCTCAGCACTCGCACACGTTCACGAACGCCGTTCTGCCACATCCCACATGGCGCGGAGGTCTTACGCGTTGCCCTAATCGGAGCTGCGCTCAGAGTAACCCTCGTCTTCGCATTCCATCCAGGACCTCCTGACTGAAGGCACCGTGCCTCCTAGAGGACGGCGGCTTGGGTTCTTACTGCAATTCAAGTCCTGTTCCTTCTTTGGCACTGCAGGCAGCCCCAGGCCCAGAGGAGCGGCTACGGCGTTCCTTGGTTGAGACAGTTCGCTGGATGCGGGACTCCCTCCTGCGATAAGTTGACTCGGGGAAGGAAACGCAGGGTAACCGGTGTCTCCTGGGACTCGTCAGAAACCACAGGGATGTACGCTGAGTGTGCCCATGAACACGGGGGCCTGCTGGAACTAGCCCTGCTTTCCCATTTTGAGGGCGGCATTCATGCCTGCCTTGACGCTCCCTGACATTCCCGGCTCCCGACAGGCCAGTGAGCCCTGGAAGAGTGCTTCGGGGAAAATCATGAGTTTGCTCTCTCTAAACCAGGGGCTGCCGCGGCCGCGGTGGCGGTCCGCACGGCAGGCTCCAGAGCCAAAGGGAGCCTCAACGTGAGAACTGGCCTCCAGGTTAGGCCCTGAGTAGCCGTGCAGAAAGGGAGGCATGCAGCTCTTTCCGGGAGTTCTTAGTCGCTTTGCTTTCAAGGCAGTACACGCCCGGGGACTCCTAGGCCCCACGGGCGTGCAGCGTTTTCCCTCCAAGGTCCCTGAGTGCCTCCAGACACCTGTGGGCCGGCTGAGCAACGTCGAGGTCCATTGGTTGATTCCCTCGGAGGACCCCCGTGCGTGCCGAGTGCTGGGCAACCACACACTGCGCGTTCCTTGAGGAGCGCTACATCTCCAGAGCCCTCGAACGCCCTTCGGGACAACATGGCTGGTGGGTGCGAGGTGCCCAGGAAGACTCTGTCACGGCCCTTGTGTGAGCTGCCATGAGAGAACGCTGTGCTTGCAACACTGCGAGGCCCGCCCTCGTGCCTGAAGTCACTCTGCTCGAGGAGAAAGTCAGCACCTTAGCGTGCTGTGTGGCTCCCGGCACACCCAGCATGAAGCCATGCCTGGAAGTAAGGCCCTGGTTTGCCGTGCAGAAGCGGAGGCGTGCTGCACTTTCCAGGAGGCGGTGGCCTCTGCTCTGCATACCTTGAACGGCAGCACAGCCTTCTGGACACCTGGGAGGCTAGCCGGGGCGCCCTGTTCCCGGCAGGAACACTGAGTAACCAACCCCAGGCGCACCTGGCTCTGCTAAGCACCATCCAGGCCCGTAGCCCCTTAGAGCCCCTCTGTGCACGCCGAGCGTAGGGAAACGCACTGCCCTCTCTTTTGGAGCAGCTTGGTTTCCTCAGCACTCGCACACGTTCACGAACGCCGTTCTGCCACATCCCACATGGCGCGGAGGTCTTACGCGTTGCCCTAATCGGAGCTGCGCTCAGAGTAACCCTCGTCTTCGCATTCCATCCAGGACCTCCTGACTGAAGGCACCGTGCCTCCTAGAGGACGGCGGCTTGGGTTCTTACTGCAATTCAAGTCCTGTTCCTTCTTTGGCACTGCAGGCAGCCCCAGGCCCAGAGGAGCGGCTACGGCGTTCCTTGGTTGAGACAGTTCGCCGGATGCGGGACTCCCTCCTGCGATAAGTTGACTCGGGGAAGGAAACGCAGGGTAACCGGTGTCTCCTGGGACTCGTCAGAAACCACAGGGATGTACGCTGAGTGTGCCCATGAACACGGGGGCCTGCTGGAACTAGCCCTGCTTTCCCATTTTGAGGGCGGCCTTCATGCCTGCCTTGACGCTCCCTGACATTCCCGGCTCCCGACAGGCCAGTGAGCCCTGGAAGAGTGCTTCGGGGAAAATCATGAGTTTGCTCTCTCTAAACCAGGGGCTTCCGCGGCCGCGGTGGCGGTCCGCACGGCAGGCTCCAGAGCCAAAGGGAGCCTCAACGTGAGAACTGGCCTCCAGGTTAGGCCCTGAGTAGCCGTGCAGAAAGGGAGGCATGCAGCTCTTTCCGGGAGTTCTTAGTCGCTTTGCTTTCAAGGCAGTACACGCCCGGGGACTCCTAGGCCCCAGGGGCGTGCAGCGTTTTCCCTCCAAGGTCCCTGAGTGCCTCCAGACACCTGTGGGCCGGCTGAGCAACGTCGAGGTCCATTGGTTGATTCCCTCGGAGGACCCCCGTGCGTGCCGAGTGCTGGGCAACCACACACTGCGCGTTCCTTGAGGAGCGCTACATCTCCAGAGCCCTCGAACGCCCTTCGGGACAACATGGCTGGTGGGTGCGAGGTGCCCAGGAAGACTCTGTCACGGCCCTTGTGTGAGCTGCCATGAGAGAACGCTGTGCTTGCAACACTGCGAGGCCCGCCCTCGTGCCTGAAGTCACTCTGCTCGAGGAGAAAGTCAGCACCTTAGCGTGCTGTGTGGCTCCCGGCACACCCAGCATGAAGCCATGCCTGGAAGTAAGGCCCTGGTTTGCCGTGCAGAAGCGGAGGCGTGCTGCACTTTCCAGGAGGCGGTGGCCTCTGCTCTGCATACCTTGAACGGCAGCACAGCCTTCTGGACACCTGGGAGGCTAGCCGGGGCGCCCTGTTCCCGGCAGGAACACTGAGTAACCAACCCCAGGCGCACCTGGCTCTGCTAAGCACCATCCAGGCCCGTAGCCCCTTAGAGCCCCTCTGTGCACGCCGAGCGTAGGGAAACGCACTGCCCTCTCTTTTGGAGCAGCTTGGTTTCCTCAGCACTCGCACACGTTCACGAACGCCGTTCTGCCACATCCCACATGGCGCGGAGGTCTTACGCGTTGCCCTAATCGGAGCTGCGCTCAGAGTAACCCTCGTCTTCGCATTCCATCCAGGACCTCCTGACTGAAGGCACCGTGCCTCCTAGAGGACGGCGGCTTGGGTTCTTACTGCAATTCAAGTCCTGTTCCTTCTTTGGCACTGCAGGCAGCCCCAGGCCCAGAGGAGCGGCTACGGCGTTCCTTGGTTGAGACAGTTCGCTGGATGCGGGACTCCCTCCTGCGATAAGTTGACTCGGGGAAGGAAACGCAGGGTAACCGGTGTCTCCTGGGACTCGTCAGAAACCACAGGGATGTACGCTGAGTGTGCCCATGAACACGGGGGCCTGCTGGAACTAGCCCTGCTTTCCCATTTTGAGGGCGGCCTTCATGCCTGCCTTGACGCTCCCTGACATTCCCGGCTCCCGACAGGCCAGTGAGCCCTGGAAGAGTGCTTCGGGGAAAATCATGAGTTTGCTCTCTCTAAACCAGGGGCTTCCGCGGCCGCGGTGGCGGTCCGCACGGCAGGCTCCAGAGCCAAAGGGAGCCTCAACGTGAGAACTGGCCTCCAGGTTAGGCCCTGAGTAGCCGTGCAGAAAGGGAGGCATGCAGCTCTTTCCGGGAGTTCTTAGTCGCTTTGCTTTCAAGGCAGTACACGCCCGGGGACTCCTAGGCCCCAGGGGCGTGCAGCGTTTTCCCTCCAAGGTCCCTGAGTGCCTCCAGACACCTGTGGGCCGGCTGAGCAACGTCGAGGTCCATTGGTTGATTCCCTCGGAGGACCCCCGTGCGTGCCGAGTGCTGGGCAACCACACACTGCGCGTTCCTTGAGGAGCGCTACATCTCCAGAGCCCTCGAACGCCCTTCGGGACAACATGGCTGGTGGGTGCGAGGTGCCCAGGAAGACTCTGTCACGGCCCTTGTGTGAGCTGCCATGAGAGAACGCTGTGCTTGCAACACTGCGAGGCCCGCCCTCGTGCCTGAAGTCACTCTGCTCGAGGAGAAAGTCAGCACCTTAGCGTGCTGTGTGGCTCCCGGCACACCCAGCATGAAGCCATGCCTGGAAGTAAGGCCCTGGTTTGCCGTGCAGAAGCGGAGGCGTGCTGCACTTTCCAGGAGGCGGTGGCCTCTGCTCTGCATACCTTGAACGGCAGCACAGCCTTCTGGACACCTGGGAGGCTAGCCGGGGCGCCCTGTTCCCGGCAGGAACACTGAGTAACCAACCCCAGGCGCACCTGGCTCTGCTAAGCACCATCCAGGCCCGTAGCCCCTTAGAGCCCCTCTGTGCACGCCGAGCGTAGGGAAACGCACTGCCCTCTCTTTTGGAGCAGCTTGGTTTCCTCAGCACTCGCACACGTTCACGAACGCCGTTCTGCCACATCCCACATGGCGCGGAGGTCTTACGCGTTGCCCTAATCGGAGCTGTGCTCAGAGTAACCCTCGTCTTCGCATTCCATCCAGGACCTCCTGACTGAAGGCACCGTGCCTCCTAGAGGACGGCGGCTTGGGTTCTTACTGCAATTCAAGTCCTGTTCCTTCTTTGGCACTGCAGGCAGCCCCAGGCCCAGAGGAGCGGCTACGGCGTTCCTTGGTTGAGACAGTTCGCTGGATGCGGGACTCCCTCCTGCGATAAGTTGACTCGGGGAAGGAAACGCAGGGTAACCGGTGTCTCCTGGGACTCGTCAGAAACCACAGGGATGTACGCTGAGTGTGCCCATGAACACGGGGGCCTGCTGGAACTAGCCCTGCTTTCCCATTTTGAGGGCGGCATTCATGCCTGCCTTGACGCTCCCTGACATTCCCGGCTCCCGACAGGCCAGTGAGCCCTGGAAGAGTGCTTCGGGGAAAATCATGAGTTTGCTCTCTCTAAACCAGGGGCTGCCGCGGCCGCGGTGGCGGTCCGCACGGCAGGCTCCAGAGCCAAAGGGAGCCTCAACGTGAGAACTGGCCTCCAGGTTAGGCCCTGAGTAGCCGTGCAGAAAGGGAGGCATGCAGCTCTTTCCGGGAGTTCTTAGTCGCTTTGCTTTCAAGGCAGTACACGCCCGGGGACTCCTAGGCCCCAGGGGCGTGCAGCGTTTTCCCTCCAAGGTCCCTGAGTGCCTCCAGACACCTGTGGGCCGGCTGAGCAACGTCGAGGTCCATTGGTTGATTCCCTCGGAGGACCCCCGTGCGTGCCGAGTGCTGGGCAACCACACACTGCGCGTTCCTTGAGGAGCGCTACATCTCCAGAGCCCTCGAACGCCCTTCGGGACAACATGGCTGGTGGGTGCGAGGTGCCCAGGAAGACTCTGTCACGGCCCTTGTGTGAGCTGCCATGAGAGAACGCTGTGCTTGCAACACTGCGAGGCCCGCCCTCGTGCCTGAAGTCACTCTGCTCGAGGAGAAAGTCAGCACCTTAGCGTGCTGTGTGGCTCCCGGCACACCCAGCATGAAGCCATGCCTGGAAGTAAGGCCCTGGTTTGCCGTGCAGAAGCGGAGGCGTGCTGCACTTTCCAGGAGGCGGTGGCCTCTGCTCTGCATACCTTGAACGGCAGCACAGCCTTCTGGACACCTGGGAGGCTAGCCGGGGCGCCCTGTTCCCGGCAGGAACACTGAGTAACCCCAGGCGCACCTGGCTCTGCTAAGCACCATCCAGGCCCGTAGCCCCTTAGAGCCCCTCTGTGCACGCCGAGCGTAGGGAAACGCACTGCCCTCTCTTTTGGAGCAGCTTGGTTTCCTCAGCACTCGCACACGTTCACGAACGCCGTTCTGCCACATCCCACATGGCGCGGAGGTCTTACGCGTTGCCCTAATCGGAGCTGTGCTCAGAGTAACCCTCGTCTTCGCATTCCATCCAGGACCTCCTGACTGAAGGCACCGTGCCTCCTAGAGGACGGCGGCTTGGGTTCTTACTGCAATTCAAGTCCTGTTCCTTCTTTGGCACTGCAGGCAGCCCCAGGCCCAGAGGAGCGGCTACGGCGTTCCTTGGTTTAGACAGTTCGCTGGATGCGGGATTCCCTCCTGCGATAAGTTGACTCGGGGAAGGAAACGCAGGGTAACCGGTGTCTCCTGGGACTCGTCAGAAACCACAGGGATGTACGCTGAGTGTGCCCATGAACACGGGGGCCTGCTGGAACTAGCCCTGCTTTCCCATTTTGAGGGCGGCATTCATGCCTGCCTTGACGCTCCCTGACATTCCCGGCTCCCGACAGGCCAGTGAGCCCTGGAAGAGTGCTTCGGGGAAAATCATGAGTTTGCTCTCTCTAAACCAGGGGCTGCCGCGGCCGCGGTGGCGGTCCGCACGGCAGGCTCCAGAGCCAAAGGGAGCCTCAACGTGAGAACTGGCCTCCAGGTTAGGCCCTGAGTAGCCGTGCAGAAAGGGAGGCATGCAGCTCTTTCCGGGAGTTCTTAGTCGCTTTGCTTTCAAGGCAGTACACGCCCGGGGACTCCTAGGCCCCACGGGCGTGCAGCGTTTTCCCTCCAAGGTCCCTGAGTGCCTCCAGACACCTGTGGGCCGGCTGAGCAACGTCGAGGTCCATTGGTTGATTCCCTCGGAGGACCCCCGTGCGTGCCGAGTGCTGGGCAACCACACACTGCGCGTTCCTTGAGGAGCGCTACATCTCCAGAGCCCTCGAACGCCCTTCGGGACAACATGGCTGGTGGGTGCGAGGTGCCCAGGAAGACTCTGTCACGGCCCTTGTGTGAGCTGCCATGAGAGAACGCTGTGCTTGCAACACTGCGAGGCCCGCCCTCGTGCCTGAAGTCACTCTGCTCGAGGAGAAAGTCAGCACCTTAGCGTGCTGTGTGGCTCCCGGCACACCCAGCATGAAGCCATGCCTGGAAGTAAGGCCCTGGTTTGCCGTGCAGAAGCGGAGGCGTGCTGCACTTTCCAGGAGGCGGTGGCCTCTGCTCTGCATACCTTGAACGGCAGCACAGCCTTCTGGACACCTGGGAGGCTAGCCGGGGCGCCCTGTTCCCGGCAGGAACACTGAGTAACCAACCCCAGGCGCACCTGGCTCTGCTAAGCACCATCCAGGCCCGTAGCCCCTTAGAGCCCCTCTGTGCACGCCGAGCGTAGGGAAACGCACTGCCCTCTCTTTTGGAGCAGCTTGGTTTCCTCAGCACTCGCACACGTTCACGAACGCCGTTCTGCCACATCCCACATGGCGCGGAGGTCTTACGCGTTGCCCTAATCGGAGCTGTGCTCAGAGTAACCCTCGTCTTCGCATTCCATCCAGGACCTCCTGACTGAAGGCACCGTGCCTCCTAGAGGACGGCGGCTTGGGTTCTTACTGCAATTCAAGTCCTGTTCCTTCTTTGGCACTGCAGGCAGCCCCAGGCCCAGAGGAGCGGCTACGGCGTTCCTTGGTTTAGACAGTTCGCTGGATGCGGGATTCCCTCCTGCGATAAGTTGACTCGGGGAAGGAAACGCAGGGTAACCGGTGTCTCCTGGGACTCGTCAGAAACCACAGGGATGTACGCTGAGTGTGCCCATGAACACGGGGGCCTGCTGGAACTAGCCCTGCTTTCCCATTTTGAGGGCGGCATTCATGCCTGCCTTGACGCTCCCTGACATTCCCGGCTCCCGACAGGCCAGTGAGCCCTGGAAGAGTGCTTCGGGGAAAATCATGAGTTTGCTCTCTCTAAACCAGGGGCTGCCGCGGCCGCGGTGGCGGTCCGCACGGCAGGCTCCAGAGCCAAAGGGAGCCTCAACGTGAGAACTGGCCTCCAGGTTAGGCCCTGAGTAGCCGTGCAGAAAGGGAGGCATGCAGCTCTTTCCGGGAGTTCTTAGTCGCTTTGCTTTCAAGGCAGTACACGCCCGGGGACTCCTAGGCCCCACGGGCGTGCAGCGTTTTCCCTCCAAGGTCCCTGAGTGCCTCCAGACACCTGTGGGCCGGCTGAGCAACGTCGAGGTCCATTGGTTGATTCCCTCGGAGGACCCCCGTGCGTGCCGAGTGCTGGGCAACCACACACTGCGCGTTCCTTGAGGAGCGCTACATCTCCAGAGCCCTCGAACGCCCTTCGGGACAACATGGCTGGTGGGTGCGAGGTGCCCAGGAAGACTCTGTCACGGCCCTTGTGTGAGCTGCCATGAGAGAACGCTGTGCTTGCAACACTGCGAGGCCCGCCCTCGTGCCTGAAGTCACTCTGCTCGAGGAGAAAGTCAGCACCTTAGCGTGCTGTGTGGCTCCCGGCACACCCAGCATGAAGCCATGCCTGGAAGTAAGGCCCTGGTTTGCCGTGCAGAAGCGGAGGCGTGCTGCACTTTCCAGGAGGCGGTGGCCTCTGCTCTGCATACCTTGAACGGCAGCACAGCCTTCTGGACACCTGGGAGGCTAGCCGGGGCGCCCTGTTCCCGGCAGGAACACTGAGTAACCAACCCCAGGCGCACCTGGCTCTGCTAAGCACCATCCAGGCCCGTAGCCCCTTAGAGCCCCTCTGTGCACGCCGAGCGTAGGGAAACGCACTGCCCTCTCTTTTGGAGCAGCTTGGTTTCCTCAGCACTCGCACACGTTCACGAACGCCGTTCTGCCACATCCCACATGGCGCGGAGGTCTTACGCGTTGCCCTAATCGGAGCTGCGCTCAGAGTAACCCTCGTCTTCGCATTCCATCCAGGACCTCCTGACTGAAGGCACCGTGCCTCCTAGAGGACGGCGGCTTGGGTTCTTACTGCAATTCAAGTCCTGTTCCTTCTTTGGCACTGCAGGCAGCCCCAGGCCCAGAGGAGCGGCTACGGCGTTCCTTGGTTGAGACAGTTCGCTGGATGCGGGACTCCCTCCTGCGATAAGTTGACTCGGGGAAGGAAACGCAGGGTAACCGGTGTCTCCTGGGACTCGTCAGAAACCACAGGGATGTACGCTGAGTGTGCCCATGAACACGGGGGCCTGCTGGAACTAGCCCTGCTTTCCCATTTTGAGGGCGGCCTTCATGCCTGCCTTGACGCTCCCTGACATTCCCGGCTCCCGACAGGCCAGTGAGCCCTGGAAGAGTGCTTCGGGGAAAATCATGAGTTTGCTCTCTCTAAACCAGGGGCTTCCGCGGCCGCGGTGGCGGTCCGCACGGCAGGCTCCAGAGCCAAAGGGAGCCTCAACGTGAGAACTGGCCTCCAGGTTAGGCCCTGAGTAGCCGTGCAGAAAGGGAGGCATGCAGCTCTTTCCGGGAGTTCTTAGTCGCTTTGCTTTCAAGGCAGTACACGCCCGGGGACTCCTAGGCCCCAGGGGCGTGCAGCGTTTTCCCTCCAAGGTCCCTGAGTGCCTCCAGACACCTGTGGGCCGGCTGAGCAACGTCGAGGTCCATTGGTTGATTCCCTCGGAGGACCCCCGTGCGTGCCGAGTGCTGGGCAACCACACACTGCGCGTTCCTTGAGGAGCGCTACATCTCCAGAGCCCTCGAACGCCCTTCGGGACAACATGGCTGGTGGGTGCGAGGTGCCCAGGAAGACTCTGTCACGGCCCTTGTGTGAGCTGCCATGAGAGAACGCTGTGCTTGCAACACTGCGAGGCCCGCCCTCGTGCCTGAAGTCACTCTGCTCGAGGAGAAAGTCAGCACCTTAGCGTGCTGTGTGGCTCCCGGCACACCCAGCATGAAGCCATGCCTGGAAGTAAGGCCCTGGTTTGCCGTGCAGAAGCGGAGGCGTGCTGCACTTTCCAGGAGGCGGTGGCCTCTGCTCTGCATACCTTGAACGGCAGCACAGCCTTCTGGACACCTGGGAGGCTAGCCGGGGCGCCCTGTTCCCGGCAGGAACACTGAGTAACCAACCCCAGGCGCACCTGGCTCTGCTAAGCACCATCCAGGCCCGTAGCCCCTTAGAGCCCCTCTGTGCACGCCGAGCGTAGGGAAACGCACTGCCCTCTCTTTTGGAGCAGCTTGGTTTCCTCAGCACTCGCACACGTTCACGAACGCCGTTCTGCCACATCCCACATGGCGCGGAGGTCTTACGCGTTGCCCTAATCGGAGCTGCGCTCAGAGTAACCCTCGTCTTCGCATTCCATCCAGGACCTCCTGACTGAAGGCACCGTGCCTCCTAGAGGACGGCGGCTTGGGTTCTTACTGCAATTCAAGTCCTGTTCCTTCTTTGGCACTGCAGGCAGCCCCAGGCCCAGAGGAGCGGCTACGGCGTTCCTTGGTTGAGACAGTTCGCTGGATGCGGGACTCCCTCCTGCGATAAGTTGACTCGGGGAAGGAAACGCAGGGTAACCGGTGTCTCCTGGGACTCGTCAGAAACCACAGGGATGTACGCTGAGTGTGCCCATGAACACGGGGGCCTGCTGGAACTAGCCCTGCTTTCCCATTTTGAGGGCGGCCTTCATGCCTGCCTTGACGCTCCCTGACATTCCCGGCTCCCGACAGGCCAGTGAGCCCTGGAAGAGTGCTTCGGGGAAAATCATGAGTTTGCTCTCTCTAAACCAGGGGCTGCCGCGGCCGCGGTGGCGGTCCGCACGGCAGGCTCCAGAGCCAAAGGGAGCCTCAACGTGAGAACTGGCCTCCAGGTTAGGCCCTGAGTAGCCGTGCAGAAAGGGAGGCATGCAGCTCTTTCCGGGAGTTCTTAGTCGCTTTGCTTTCAAGGCAGTACACGCCCGGGGACTCCTAGGCCCCACGGGCGTGCAGCGTTTTCCCTCCAAGGTCCCTGAGTGCCTCCAGACACCTGTGGGCCGGCTGAGCAACGTCGAGGTCCATTGGTTGATTCCCTCGGAGGACCCCCGTGCGTGCCGAGTGCTGGGCAACCACACACTGCGCGTTCCTTGAGGAGCGCTACATCTCCAGAGCCCTCGAACGCCCTTCGGGACAACATGGCTGGTGGGTGCGAGGTGCCCAGGAAGACTCTGTCACGGCCCTTGTGTGAGCTGCCATGAGAGAACGCTGTGCTTGCAACACTGCGAGGCCCGCCCTCGTGCCTGAAGTCACTCTGCTCGAGGAGAAAGTCAGCACCTTAGCGTGCTGTGTGGCTCCCGGCACACCCCGCATGAAGCCATGCCTGGAAGTAAGGCCCTGGTTTGCCGTGCAGAAGCGGAGGCGTGCTGCACTTTCCAGGAGGCGGTGGCCTCTGCTCTGCATACCTTGAACGGCAGCACAGCCTTCTGGACACCTGGGAGGCTAGCCGGGGCGCCCTGTTCCCGGCAGGAACACTGAGTAACCCCAGGCGCACCTGGCTCTGCTAAGCACCATCCAGGCCCGTAGCCCCTTAGAGCCCCTCTGTGCACGCCGAGCGTAGGGAAACGCACTGCCCTCTCTTTTGGAGCAGCTTGGTTTCCTCAGCACTCGCACACGTTCACGAACGCCGTTCTGCCACATCCCACATGGCGCGGAGGTCTTACGCGTTGCCCTAATCGGAGCTGCGCTCAGAGTAACCCTCGTCTTCGCATTCCATCCAGGACCTCCTGACTGAAGGCACCGTGCCTCCTAGAGGACGGCGGCTTGGGTTCTTACTGCAATTCAAGTCCTGTTCCTTCTTTGGCACTGCAGGCAGCCCCAGGCCCAGAGGAGCGGCTACGGCGTTCCTTGGTTGAGACAGTTCGCTGGATGCGGGACTCCCTCCTGCGATAAGTTGACTCGGGGAAGGAAACGCAGGGTAACCGGTGTCTCCTGGGACTCGTCAGAAACCACAGGGATGTACGCTGAGTGTGCCCATGAACACGGGGGCCTGCTGGAACTAGCCCTGCTTTCCCATTTTGAGGGCGGCCTTCATGCCTGCCTTGACGCTCCCTGACATTCCCGGCTCCCGACAGGCCAGTGAGCCCTGGAAGAGTGCTTCGGGGAAAATCATGAGTTTGCTCTCTCTAAACCAGGGGCTGCCGCGGCCGCGGTGGCGGTCCGCACGGCAGGCTCCAGAGCCAAAGGGAGCCTCAACGTGAGAACTGGCCTCCAGGTTAGGCCCTGAGTAGCCGTGCAGAAAGGGAGGCATGCAGCTCTTTCCGGGAGTTCTTAGTCGCTTTGCTTTCAAGGCAGTACACGCCCGGGGACTCCTAGGCCCCAGGGGCGTGCAGCGTTTTCCCTCCAAGGTCCCTGAGTGCCTCCAGACACCTGTGGGCCGGCTGAGCAACGTCGAGGTCCATTGGTTGATTCCCTCGGAGGACCCCCGTGCGTGCCGAGTGCTGGGCAACCACACACTGCGCGTTCCTTGAGGAGCGCTACATCTCCAGAGCCCTCGAACGCCCTTCGGGACAACATGGCTGGTGGGTGCGAGGTGCCCAGGAAGACTCTGTCACGGCCCTTGTGTGAGCTGCCATGAGAGAACGCTGTGCTTGCAACACTGCGAGGCCCGCCCTCGTGCCTGAAGTCACTCTGCTCGAGGAGAAAGTCAGCACCTTAGCGTGCTGTGTGGCTCCCGGCACACCCCGCATGAAGCCATGCCTGGAAGTAAGGCCCTGGTTTGCCGTGCAGAAGCGGAGGCGTGCTGCACTTTCCAGGAGGCGGTGGCCTCTGCTCTGCATACCTTGAACGGCAGCACAGCCTTCTGGACACCTGGGAGGCTAGCCGGGGCGCCCTGTTCCCGGCAGGAACACTGAGTAACCCCAGGCGCACCTGGCTCTGCTAAGCACCATCCAGGCCCGTAGCCCCTTAGAGCCCCTCTGTGCACGCCGAGCGTAGGGAAACGCACTGCCCTCTCTTTTGGAGCAGCTTGGTTTCCTCAGCACTCGCACACGTTCACGAACGCCGTTCTGCCACATCCCACATGGCGCGGAGGTCTTACGCGTTGCCCTAATCGGAGCTGCGCTCAGAGTAACCCTCGTCTTCGCATTCCATCCAGGACCTCCTGACTGAAGGCACCGTGCCTCCTAGAGGACGGCGGCTTGGGTTCTTACTGCAATTCAAGTCCTGTTCCTTCTTTGGCACTGCAGGCAGCCCCAGGCCCAGAGGAGCGGCTACGGCGTTCCTTGGTTGAGACAGTTCGCTGGATGCGGGACTCCCTCCTGCGATAAGTTGACTCGGGGAAGGAAACGCAGGGTAACCGGTGTCTCCTGGGACTCGTCAGAAACCACAGGGATGTACGCTGAGTGTGCCCATGAACACGGGGGCCTGCTGGAACTAGCCCTGCTTTCCCATTTTGAGGGCGGCCTTCATGCCTGCCTTGACGCTCCCTGACATTCCCGGCTCCCGACAGGCCAGTGAGCCCTGGAAGAGTGCTTCGGGGAAAATCATGAGTTTGCTCTCTCTAAACCAGGGGCTTCCGCGGCCGCGGTGGCGGTCCGCACGGCAGGCTCCAGAGCCAAAGGGAGCCTCAACGTGAGAACTGGCCTCCAGGTTAGGCCCTGAGTAGCCGTGCAGAAAGGGAGGCATGCAGCTCTTTCCGGGAGTTCTTAGTCGCTTTGCTTTCAAGGCAGTACACGCCCGGGGACTCCTAGGCCCCACGGGCGTGCAGCGTTTTCCCTCCAAGGTCCCTGAGTGCCTCCAGACACCTGTGGGCCGGCTGAGCAACGTCGAGGTCCATTGGTTGATTCCCTCGGAGGACCCCCGTGCGTGCCGAGTGCTGGGCAACCACACACTGCGCGTTCCTTGAGGAGCGCTACATCTCCAGAGCCCTCGAACGCCCTTCGGGACAACATGGCTGGTGGGTGCGAGGTGCCCAGGAAGACTCTGTCACGGCCCTTGTGTGAGCTGCCATGAGAGAACGCTGTGCTTGCAACACTGCGAGGCCCGCCCTCGTGCCTGAAGTCACTCTGCTCGAGGAGAAAGTCAGCACCTTAGCGTGCTGTGTGGCTCCCGGCACACCCAGCATGAAGCCATGCCTGGAAGTAAGGCCCTGGTTTGCCGTGCAGAAGCGGAGGCGTGCTGCACTTTCCAGGAGGCGGTGGCCTCTGCTCTGCATACCTTGAACGGCAGCACAGCCTTCTGGACACCTGGGAGGCTAGCCGGGGCGCCCTGTTCCCGGCAGGAACACTGAGTAACCCCAGGCGCACCTGGCTCTGCTAAGCACCATCCAGGCCCGTAGCCCCTTAGAGCCCCTCTGTGCACGCCGAGCGTAGGGAAACGCACTGCCCTCTCTTTTGGAGCAGCTTGGTTTCCTCAGCACTCGCACACGTTCACGAACGCCGTTCTGCCACATCCCACATGGCGCGGAGGTCTTACGCGTTGCCCTAATCGGAGCTGCGCTCAGAGTAACCCTCGTCTTCGCATTCCATCCAGGACCTCCTGACTGAAGGCACCGTGCCTCCTAGAGGACGGCGGCTTGGGTTCTTACTGCAATTCAAGTCCTGTTCCTTCTTTGGCACTGCAGGCAGCCCCAGGCCCAGAGGAGCGGCTACGGCGTTCCTTGGTTTAGACAGTTCGCTGGATGCGGGATTCCCTCCTGCGATAAGTTGACTCGGGGAAGGAAACGCAGGGTAACCGGTGTCTCCTGGGACTCGTCAGAAACCACAGGGATGTACGCTGAGTGTGCCCATGAACACGGGGGCCTGCTGGAACTAGCCCTGCTTTCCCATTTTGAGGGCGGCCTTCATGCCTGCCTTGACGCTCCCTGACATTCCCGGCTCCCGACAGGCCAGTGAGCCCTGGAAGAGTGCTTCGGGGAAAATCATGAGTTTGCTCTCTCTAAACCAGGGGCTGCCGCGGCCGCGGTGGCGGTCCGCACGGCAGGCTCCAGAGCCAAAGGGAGCCTCAACGTGAGAACTGGCCTCCAGGTTAGGCCCTGAGTAGCCGTGCAGAAAGGGAGGCATGCAGCTCTTTCCGGGAGTTCTTAGTCGCTTTGCTTTCAAGGCAGTACACGCCCGGGGACTCCTAGGCCCCACGGGCGTGCAGCGTTTTCCCTCCAAGGTCCCTGAGTGCCTCCAGACACCTGTGGGCCGGCTGAGCAACGTCGAGGTCCATTGGTTGATTCCCTCGGAGGACCCCCGTGCGTGCCGAGTGCTGGGCAACCACACACTGCGCGTTCCTTGAGGAGCGCTACATCTCCAGAGCCCTCGAACGCCCTTCGGGACAACATGGCTGGTGGGTGCGAGGTGCCCAGGAAGACTCTGTCACGGCCCTTGTGTGAGCTGCCATGAGAGAACGCTGTGCTTGCAACACTGCGAGGCCCGCCCTCGTGCCTGAAGTCACTCTGCTCGAGGAGAAAGTCAGCACCTTAGCGTGCTGTGTGGCTCCCGGCACACCCAGCATGAAGCCATGCCTGGAAGTAAGGCCCTGGTTTGCCGTGCAGAAGCGGAGGCGTGCTGCACTTTCCAGGAGGCGGTGGCCTCTGCTCTGCATACCTTGAACGGCAGCACAGCCTTCTGGACACCTGGGAGGCTAGCCGGGGCGCCCTGTTCCCGGCAGGAACACTGAGTAACCAACCCCAGGCGCACCTGGCTCTGCTAAGCACCATCCAGGCCCGTAGCCCCTTAGAGCCCCTCTGTGCACGCCGAGCGTAGGGAAACGCACTGCCCTCTCTTTTGGAGCAGCTTGGTTTCCTCAGCACTCGCACACGTTCACGAACGCCGTTCTGCCACATCCCACATGGCGCGGAGGTCTTACGCGTTGCCCTAATCGGAGCTGCGCTCAGAGTAACCCTCGTCTTCGCATTCCATCCAGGACCTCCTGACTGAAGGCACCGTGCCTCCTAGAGGACGGCGGCTTGGGTTCTTACTGCAATTCAAGTCCTGTTCCTTCTTTGGCACTGCAGGCAGCCCCAGGCCCAGAGGAGCGGCTACGGCGTTCCTTGGTTGAGACAGTTCGCTGGATGCGGGACTCCCTCCTGCGATAAGTTGACTCGGGGAAGGAAACGCAGGGTAACCGGTGTCTCCTGGGACTCGTCAGAAACCACAGGGATGTACGCTGAGTGTGCCCATGAACACGGGGGCCTGCTGGAACTAGCCCTGCTTTCCCATTTTGAGGGCGGCCTTCATGCCTGCCTTGACGCTCCCTGACATTCCCGGCTCCCGACAGGCCAGTGAGCCCTGGAAGAGTGCTTCGGGGAAAATCATGAGTTTGCTCTCTCTAAACCAGGGGCTGCCGCGGCCGCGGTGGCGGTCCGCACGGCAGGCTCCAGAGCCAAAGGGAGCCTCAACGTGAGAACTGGCCTCCAGGTTAGGCCCTGAGTAGCCGTGCAGAAAGGGAGGCATGCAGCTCTTTCCGGGAGTTCTTAGTCGCTTTGCTTTCAAGGCAGTACACGCCCGGGGACTCCTAGGCCCCAGGGGCGTGCAGCGTTTTCCCTCCAAGGTCCCTGAGTGCCTCCAGACACCTGTGGGCCGGCTGAGCAACGTCGAGGTCCATTGGTTGATTCCCTCGGAGGACCCCCGTGCGTGCCGAGTGCTGGGCAACCACACACTGCGCGTTCCTTGAGGAGCGCTACATCTCCAGAGCCCTCGAACGCCCTTCGGGACAACATGGCTGGTGGGTGCGAGGTGCCCAGGAAGACTCTGTCACGGCCCTTGTGTGAGCTGCCATGAGAGAACGCTGTGCTTGCAACACTGCGAGGCCCGCCCTCGTGCCTGAAGTCACTCTGCTCGAGGAGAAAGTCAGCACCTTAGCGTGCTGTGTGGCTCCCGGCACACCCCGCATGAAGCCATGCCTGGAAGTAAGGCCCTGGTTTGCCGTGCAGAAGCGGAGGCGTGCTGCACTTTCCAGGAGGCGGTGGCCTCTGCTCTGCATACCTTGAACGGCAGCACAGCCTTCTGGACACCTGGGAGGCTAGCCGGGGCGCCCTGTTCCCGGCAGGAACACTGAGTAACCCCAGGCGCACCTGGCTCTGCTAAGCACCATCCAGGCCCGTAGCCCCTTAGAGCCCCTCTGTGCACGCCGAGCGTAGGGAAACGCACTGCCCTCTCTTTTGGAGCAGCTTGGTTTCCTCAGCACTCGCACACGTTCACGAACGCCGTTCTGCCACATCCCACATGGCGCGGAGGTCTTACGCGTTGCCCTAATCGGAGCTGCGCTCAGAGTAACCCTCGTCTTCGCATTCCATCCAGGACCTCCTGACTGAAGGCACCGTGCCTCCTAGAGGACGGCGGCTTGGGTTCTTACTGCAATTCAAGTCCTGTTCCTTCTTTGGCACTGCAGGCAGCCCCAGGCCCAGAGGAGCGGCTACGGCGTTCCTTGGTTGAGACAGTTCGCTGGATGCGGGACTCCCTCCTGCGATAAGTTGACTCGGGGAAGGAAACGCAGGGTAACCGGTGTCTCCTGGGACTCGTCAGAAACCACAGGGATGTACGCTGAGTGTGCCCATGAACACGGGGGCCTGCTGGAACTAGCCCTGCTTTCCCATTTTGAGGGCGGCCTTCATGCCTGCCTTGACGCTCCCTGACATTCCCGGCTCCCGACAGGCCAGTGAGCCCTGGAAGAGTGCTTCGGGGAAAATCATGAGTTTGCTCTCTCTAAACCAGGGGCTGCCGCGGCCGCGGTGGCGGTCCGCACGGCAGGCTCCAGAGCCAAAGGGAGCCTCAACGTGAGAACTGGCCTCCAGGTTAGGCCCTGAGTAGCCGTGCAGAAAGGGAGGCATGCAGCTCTTTCCGGGAGTTCTTAGTCGCTTTGCTTTCAAGGCAGTACACGCCCGGGGACTCCTAGGCCCCAGGGGCGTGCAGCGTTTTCCCTCCAAGGTCCCTGAGTGCCTCCAGACACCTGTGGGCCGGCTGAGCAACGTCGAGGTCCATTGGTTGATTCCCTCGGAGGACCCCCGTGCGTGCCGAGTGCTGGGCAACCACACACTGCGCGTTCCTTGAGGAGCGCTACATCTCCAGAGCCCTCGAACGCCCTTCGGGACAACATGGCTGGTGGGTGCGAGGTGCCCAGGAAGACTCTGTCACGGCCCTTGTGTGAGCTGCCATGAGAGAACGCTGTGCTTGCAACACTGCGAGGCCCGCCCTCGTGCCTGAAGTCACTCTGCTCGAGGAGAAAGTCAGCACCTTAGCGTGCTGTGTGGCTCCCGGCACACCCCGCATGAAGCCATGCCTGGAAGTAAGGCCCTGGTTTGCCGTGCAGAAGCGGAGGCGTGCTGCACTTTCCAGGAGGCGGTGGCCTCTGCTCTGCATACCTTGAACGGCAGCACAGCCTTCTGGACACCTGGGAGGCTAGCCGGGGCGCCCTGTTCCCGGCAGGAACACTGAGTAACCCCAGGCGCACCTGGCTCTGCTAAGCACCATCCAGGCCCGTAGCCCCTTAGAGCCCCTCTGTGCACGCCGAGCGTAGGGAAACGCACTGCCCTCTCTTTTGGAGCAGCTTGGTTTCCTCAGCACTCGCACACGTTCACGAACGCCGTTCTGCCACATCCCACATGGCGCGGAGGTCTTACGCGTTGCCCTAATCGGAGCTGCGCTCAGAGTAACCCTCGTCTTCGCATTCCATCCAGGACCTCCTGACTGAAGGCACCGTGCCTCCTAGAGGACGGCGGCTTGGGTTCTTACTGCAATTCAAGTCCTGTTCCTTCTTTGGCACTGCAGGCAGCCCCAGGCCCAGAGGAGCGGCTACGGCGTTCCTTGGTTGAGACAGTTCGCTGGATGCGGGACTCCCTCCTGCGATAAGTTGACTCGGGGAAGGAAACGCAGGGTAACCGGTGTCTCCTGGGACTCGTCAGAAACCACAGGGATGTACGCTGAGTGTGCCCATGAACACGGGGGCCTGCTGGAACTAGCCCTGCTTTCCCATTTTGAGGGCGGCCTTCATGCCTGCCTTGACGCTCCCTGACATTCCCGGCTCCCGACAGGCCAGTGAGCCCTGGAAGAGTGCTTCGGGGAAAATCATGAGTTTGCTCTCTCTAAACCAGGGGCTTCCGCGGCCGCGGTGGCGGTCCGCACGGCAGGCTCCAGAGCCAAAGGGAGCCTCAACGTGAGAACTGGCCTCCAGGTTAGGCCCTGAGTAGCCGTGCAGAAAGGGAGGCATGCAGCTCTTTCCGGGAGTTCTTAGTCGCTTTGCTTTCAAGGCAGTACACGCCCGGGGACTCCTAGGCCCCACGGGCGTGCAGCGTTTTCCCTCCAAGGTCCCTGAGTGCCTCCAGACACCTGTGGGCCGGCTGAGCAACGTCGAGGTCCATTGGTTGATTCCCTCGGAGGACCCCCGTGCGTGCCGAGTGCTGGGCAACCACACACTGCGCGTTCCTTGAGGAGCGCTACATCTCCAGAGCCCTCGAACGCCCTTCGGGACAACATGGCTGGTGGGTGCGAGGTGCCCAGGAAGACTCTGTCATGGCCCTTGTGTGAGCTGCCATGAGAGAACGCTGTGCTTGCAACACTGCGAGGCCCGCCCTCGTGCCTGAAGTCACTCTGCTCGAGGAGAAAGTCAGCACCTTAGCGTGCTGTGTGGCTCCCGGCACACCCAGCATGAAGCCATGCCTGGAAGTAAGGCCCTGGTTTGCCGTGCAGAAGCGGAGGCGTGCTGCACTTTCCAGGAGGCGGTGGCCTCTGCTCTGCATACCTTGAACGGCAGCACAGCCTTCTGGACACCTGGGAGGCTAGCCGGGGCGCCCTGTTCCCGGCAGGAACACTGAGTAACCCCAGGCGCACCTGGCTCTGCTAAGCACCATCCAGGCCCGTAGCCCCTTAGAGCCCCTCTGTGCACGCCGAGCGTAGGGAAACGCACTGCCCTCTCTTTTGGAGCAGCTTGGTTTCCTCAGCACTCGCACACGTTCACGAACGCCGTTCTGCCACATCCCACATGGCGCGGAGGTCTTACGCGTTGCCCTAATCGGAGCTGTGCTCAGAGTAACCCTCGTCTTCGCATTCCATCCAGGACCTCCTGACTGAAGGCACCGTGCCTCCTAGAGGACGGCGGCTTGGGTTCTTACTGCAATTCAAGTCCTGTTCCTTCTTTGGCACTGCAGGCAGCCCCAGGCCCAGAGGAGCGGCTACGGCGTTCCTTGGTTTAGACAGTTCGCTGGATGCGGGATTCCCTCCTGCGATAAGTTGACTCGGGGAAGGAAACGCAGGGTAACCGGTGTCTCCTGGGACTCGTCAGAAACCACAGGGATGTACGCTGAGTGTGCCCATGAACACGGGGGCCTGCTGGAACTAGCCCTGCTTTCCCATTTTGAGGGCGGCCTTCATGCCTGCCTTGACGCTCCCTGACATTCCCGGCTCCCGACAGGCCAGTGAGCCCTGGAAGAGTGCTTCGGGGAAAATCATGAGTTTGCTCTCTCTAAACCAGGGGCTGCCGCGGCCGCGGTGGCGGTCCGCACGGCAGGCTCCAGAGCCAAAGGGAGCCTCAACGTGAGAACTGGCCTCCAGGTTAGGCCCTGAGTAGCCGTGCAGAAAGGGAGGCATGCAGCTCTTTCCGGGAGTTCTTAGTCGCTTTGCTTTCAAGGCAGTACACGCCCGGGGACTCCTAGGCCCCACGGGCGTGCAGCGTTTTCCCTCCAAGGTCCCTGAGTGCCTCCAGACACCTGTGGGCCGGCTGAGCAACGTCGAGGTCCATTGGTTGATTCCCTCGGAGGACCCCCGTGCGTGCCGAGTGCTGGGCAACCACACACTGCGCGTTCCTTGAGGAGCGCTACATCTCCAGAGCCCTCGAACGCCCTTCGGGACAACATGGCTGGTGGGTGCGAGGTGCCCAGGAAGACTCTGTCACGGCCCTTGTGTGAGCTGCCATGAGAGAACGCTGTGCTTGCAACACTGCGAGGCCCGCCCTCGTGCCTGAAGTCACTCTGCTCGAGGAGAAAGTCAGCACCTTAGCGTGCTGTGTGGCTCCCGGCACACCCAGCATGAAGCCATGCCTGGAAGTAAGGCCCTGGTTTGCCGTGCAGAAGCGGAGGCGTGCTGCACTTTCCAGGAGGCGGTGGCCTCTGCTCTGCATACCTTGAACGGCAGCACAGCCTTCTGGACACCTGGGAGGCTAGCCGGGGCGCCCTGTTCCCGGCAGGAACACTGAGTAACCAACCCCAGGCGCACCTGGCTCTGCTAAGCACCATCCAGGCCCGTAGCCCCTTAGAGCCCCTCTGTGCACGCCGAGCGTAGGGAAACGCACTGCCCTCTCTTTTGGAGCAGCTTGGTTTCCTCAGCACTCGCACACGTTCACGAACGCCGTTCTGCCACATCCCACATGGCGCGGAGGTCTTACGCGTTGCCCTAATCGGAGCTGCGCTCAGAGTAACCCTCGTCTTCGCATTCCATCCAGGACCTCCTGACTGAAGGCACCGTGCCTCCTAGAGGACGGCGGCTTGGGTTCTTACTGCAATTCAAGTCCTGTTCCTTCTTTGGCACTGCAGGCAGCCCCAGGCCCAGAGGAGCGGCTACGGCGTTCCTTGGTTGAGACAGTTCGCTGGATGCGGGACTCCCTCCTGCGATAAGTTGACTCGGGGAAGGAAACGCAGGGTAACCGGTGTCTCCTGGGACTCGTCAGAAACCACAGGGATGTACGCTGAGTGTGCCCATGAACACGGGGGCCTGCTGGAACTAGCCCTGCTTTCCCATTTTGAGGGCGGCCTTCATGCCTGCCTTGACGCTCCCTGACATTCCCGGCTCCCGACAGGCCAGTGAGCCCTGGAAGAGTGCTTCGGGGAAAATCATGAGTTTGCTCTCTCTAAACCAGGGGCTGCCGCGGCCGCGGTGGCGGTCCGCACGGCAGGCTCCAGAGCCAAAGGGAGCCTCAACGTGAGAACTGGCCTCCAGGTTAGGCCCTGAGTAGCCGTGCAGAAAGGGAGGCATGCAGCTCTTTCCGGGAGTTCTTAGTCGCTTTGCTTTCAAGGCAGTACACGCCCGGGGACTCCTAGGCCCCAGGGGCGTGCAGCGTTTTCCCTCCAAGGTCCCTGAGTGCCTCCAGACACCTGTGGGCCGGCTGAGCAACGTCGAGGTCCATTGGTTGATTCCCTCGGAGGACCCCCGTGCGTGCCGAGTGCTGGGCAACCACACACTGCGCGTTCCTTGAGGAGCGCTACATCTCCAGAGCCCTCGAACGCCCTTCGGGACAACATGGCTGGTGGGTGCGAGGTGCCCAGGAAGACTCTGTCACGGCCCTTGTGTGAGCTGCCATGAGAGAACGCTGTGCTTGCAACACTGCGAGGCCCGCCCTCGTGCCTGAAGTCACTCTGCTCGAGGAGAAAGTCAGCACCTTAGCGTGCTGTGTGGCTCCCGGCACACCCCGCATGAAGCCATGCCTGGAAGTAAGGCCCTGGTTTGCCGTGCAGAAGCGGAGGCGTGCTGCACTTTCCAGGAGGCGGTGGCCTCTGCTCTGCATACCTTGAACGGCAGCACAGCCTTCTGGACACCTGGGAGGCTAGCCGGGGCGCCCTGTTCCCGGCAGGAACACTGAGTAACCCCAGGCGCACCTGGCTCTGCTAAGCACCATCCAGGCCCGTAGCCCCTTAGAGCCCCTCTGTGCACGCCGAGCGTAGGGAAACGCACTGCCCTCTCTTTTGGAGCAGCTTGGTTTCCTCAGCACTCGCACACGTTCACGAACGCCGTTCTGCCACATCCCACATGGCGCGGAGGTCTTACGCGTTGCCCTAATCGGAGCTGCGCTCAGAGTAACCCTCGTCTTCGCATTCCATCCAGGACCTCCTGACTGAAGGCACCGTGCCTCCTAGAGGACGGCGGCTTGGGTTCTTACTGCAATTCAAGTCCTGTTCCTTCTTTGGCACTGCAGGCAGCCCCAGGCCCAGAGGAGCGGCTACGGCGTTCCTTGGTTGAGACAGTTCGCCGGATGCGGGACTCCCTCCTGCGATAAGTTGACTCGGGGAAGGAAACGCAGGGTAACCGGTGTCTCCTGGGACTCGTCAGAAACCACAGGGATGTACGCTGAGTGTGCCCATGAACACGGGGGCCTGCTGGAACTAGCCCTGCTTTCCCATTTTGAGGGCGGCCTTCATGCCTGCCTTGACGCTCCCTGACATTCCCGGCTCCCGACAGGCCAGTGAGCCCTGGAAGAGTGCTTCGGGGAAAATCATGAGTTTGCTCTCTCTAAACCAGGGGCTTCCGCGGCCGCGGTGGCGGTCCGCACGGCAGGCTCCAGAGCCAAAGGGAGCCTCAACGTGAGAACTGGCCTCCAGGTTAGGCCCTGAGTAGCCGTGCAGAAAGGGAGGCATGCAGCTCTTTCCGGGAGTTCTTAGTCGCTTTGCTTTCAAGGCAGTACACGCCCGGGGACTCCTAGGCCCCAGGGGCGTGCAGCGTTTTCCCTCCAAGGTCCCTGAGTGCCTCCAGACACCTGTGGGCCGGCTGAGCAACGTCGAGGTCCATTGGTTGATTCCCTCGGAGGACCCCCGTGCGTGCCGAGTGCTGGGCAACCACACACTGCGCGTTCCTTGAGGAGCGCTACATCTCCAGAGCCCTCGAACGCCCTTCGGGACAACATGGCTGGTGGGTGCGAGGTGCCCAGGAAGACTCTGTCATGGCCCTTGTGTGAGCTGCCATGAGAGAACGCTGTGCTTGCAACACTGCGAGGCCCGCCCTCGTGCCTGAAGTCACTCTGCTCGAGGAGAAAGTCAGCACCTTAGCGTGCTGTGTGGCTCCCGGCACACCCAGCATGAAGCCATGCCTGGAAGTAAGGCCCTGGTTTGCCGTGCAGAAGCGGAGGCGTGCTGCACTTTCCAGGAGGCGGTGGCCTCTGCTCTGCATACCTTGAACGGCAGCACAGCCTTCTGGACACCTGGGAGGCTAGCCGGGGCGCCCTGTTCCTGACAGGAACACTGAGTAACCCCAGGCGCACCTGGCTCTGCTAAGCACCATCCAGGCCCGTAGCCCCTTAGAGCCCCTCTGTGCACGCCGAGCGTAGGGAAACGCACTGCCCTCTCTTTTGGAGCAGCTTGGTTTCCTCAGCACTCGCACACGTTCACGAACGCCGTTCTGCCACATCCCACATGGCGCGGAGGTCTTACGCGTTGCCCTAATCGGAGCTGTGCTCAGAGTAACCCTCGTCTTCGCATTCCATCCAGGACCTCCTGACTGAAGGCACCGTGCCTCCTAGAGGACGGCGGCTTGGGTTCTTACTGCAATTCAAGTCCTGTTCCTTCTTTGGCACTGCAGGCAGCCCCAGGCCCAGAGGAGCGGCTACGGCGTTCCTTGGTTTAGAAAGTTCGCTGGATGCGGGATTCCCTCCTGCGATAAGTTGACTCGGGGAAGGAAACGCAGGGTAACCGGTGTCTCCTGGGACTCGTCAGAAACCACAGGGATGTACGCTGAGTGTGCCCATGAACACGGGGGCCTGCTGGAACTAGCCCTGCTTTCCCATTTTGAGGGCGGCCTTCATGCCTGCCTTGACGCTCCCTGACATTCCCGGCTCCCGACAGGCCAGTGAGCCCTGGAAGAGTGCTTCGGGGAAAATCATGAGTTTGCTCTCTCTAAACCAGGGGCTGCCGCGGCCGCGGTGGCGGTCCGCACGGCAGGCTCCAGAGCCAAAGGGAGCCTCAACGTGAGAACTGGCCTCCAGGTTAGGCCCTGAGTAGCCGTGCAGAAAGGGAGGCATGCAGCTCTTTCCGGGAGTTCTTAGTCGCTTTGCTTTCAAGGCAGTACACGCCCGGGGACTCCTAGGCCCCACGGGCGTGCAGCGTTTTCCCTCCAAGGTCCCTGAGTGCCTCCAGACACCTGTGGGCCGGCTGAGCAACGTCGAGGTCCATTGGTTGATTCCCTCGGAGGACCCCCGTGCGTGCCGAGTGCTGGGCAACCACACACTGCGCGTTCCTTGAGGAGCGCTACATCTCCAGAGCCCTCGAACGCCCTTCGGGACAACATGGCTGGTGGGTGCGAGGTGCCCAGGAAGACTCTGTCACGGCCCTTGTGTGAGCTGCCATGAGAGAACGCTGTGCTTGCAACACTGCGAGGCCCGCCCTCGTGCCTGAAGTCACTCTGCTCGAGGAGAAAGTCAGCACCTTAGCGTGCTGTGTGGCTCCCGGCACACCCAGCATGAAGCCATGCCTGGAAGTAAGGCCCTGGTTTGCCGTGCAGAAGCGGAGGCGTGCTGCACTTTCCAGGAGGCGGTGGCCTCTGCTCTGCATACCTTGAACGGCAGCACAGCCTTCTGGACACCTGGGAGGCTAGCCGGGGCGCCCTGTTCCCGGCAGGAACACTGAGTAACCAACCCCAGGCGCACCTGGCTCTGCTAAGCACCATCCAGGCCCGTAGCCCCTTAGAGCCCCTCTGTGCACGCCGAGCGTAGGGAAACGCACTGCCCTCTCTTTTGGAGCAGCTTGGTTTCCTCAGCACTCGCACACGTTCACGAACGCCGTTCTGCCACATCCCACATGGCGCGGAGGTCTTACGCGTTGCCCTAATCGGAGCTGCGCTCAGAGTAACCCTCGTCTTCGCATTCCATCCAGGACCTCCTGACTGAAGGCACCGTGCCTCCTAGAGGACGGCGGCTTGGGTTCTTACTGCAATTCAAGTCCTGTTCCTTCTTTGGCACTGCAGGCAGCCCCAGGCCCAGAGGAGCGGCTACGGCGTTCCTTGGTTGAGACAGTTCGCCGGATGCGGGACTCCCTCCTGCGATAAGTTGACTCGGGGAAGGAAACGCAGGGTAACCGGTGTCTCCTGGGACTCGTCAGAAACCACAGGGATGTACGCTGAGTGTGCCCATGAACACGGGGGCCTGCTGGAACTAGCCCTGCTTTCCCATTTTGAGGGCGGCCTTCATGCCTGCCTTGACGCTCCCTGACATTCCCGGCTCCCGACAGGCCAGTGAGCCCTGGAAGAGTGCTTCGGGGAAAATCATGAGTTTGCTCTCTCTAAACCAGGGGCTTCCGCGGCCGCGGTGGCGGTCCGCACGGCAGGCTCCAGAGCCAAAGGGAGCCTCAACGTGAGAACTGGCCTCCAGGTTAGGCCCTGAGTAGCCGTGCAGAAAGGGAGGCATGCAGCTCTTTCCGGGAGTTCTTAGTCGCTTTGCTTTCAAGGCAGTACACGCCCGGGGACTCCTAGGCCCCAGGGGCGTGCAGCGTTTTCCCTCCAAGGTCCCTGAGTGCCTCCAGACACCTGTGGGCCGGCTGAGCAACGTCGAGGTCCATTGGTTGATTCCCTCGGAGGACCCCCGTGCGTGCCGAGTGCTGGGCAACCACACACTGCGCGTTCCTTGAGGAGCGCTACATCTCCAGAGCCCTCGAACGCCCTTCGGGACAACATGGCTGGTGGGTGCGAGGTGCCCAGGAAGACTCTGTCACGGCCCTTGTGTGAGCTGCCATGAGAGAACGCTGTGCTTGCAACACTGCGAGGCCCGCCCTCGTGCCTGAAGTCACTCTGCTCGAGGAGAAAGTCAGCACCTTAGCGTGCTGTGTGGCTCCCGGCACACCCAGCATGAAGCCATGCCTGGAAGTAAGGCCCTGGTTTGCCGTGCAGAAGCGGAGGCGTGCTGCACTTTCCAGGAGGCGGTGGCCTCTGCTCTGCATACCTTGAACGGCAGCACAGCCTTCTGGACACCTGGGAGGCTAGCCGGGGCGCCCTGTTCCCGGCAGGAACACTGAGTAACCAACCCCAGGCGCACCTGGCTCTGCTAAGCACCATCCAGGCCCGTAGCCCCTTAGAGCCCCTCTGTGCACGCCGAGCGTAGGGAAACGCACTGCCCTCTCTTTTGGAGCAGCTTGGTTTCCTCAGCACTCGCACACGTTCACGAACGCCGTTCTGCCACATCCCACATGGCGCGGAGGTCTTACGCGTTGCCCTAATCGGAGCTGCGCTCAGAGTAACCCTCGTCTTCGCATTCCATCCAGGACCTCCTGACTGAAGGCACCGTGCCTCCTAGAGGACGGCGGCTTGGGTTCTTACTGCAATTCAAGTCCTGTTCCTTCTTTGGCACTGCAGGCAGCCCCAGGCCCAGAGGAGCGGCTACGGCGTTCCTTGGTTGAGACAGTTCGCCGGATGCGGGACTCCCTCCTGCGATAAGTTGACTCGGGGAAGGAAACGCAGGGTAACCGGTGTCTCCTGGGACTCGTCAGAAACCACAGGGATGTACGCTGAGTGTGCCCATGAACACGGGGGCCTGCTGGAACTAGCCCTGCTTTCCCATTTTGAGGGCGGCCTTCATGCCTGCCTTGACGCTCCCTGACATTCCCGGCTCCCGACAGGCCAGTGAGCCCTGGAAGAGTGCTTCGGGGAAAATCATGAGTTTGCTCTCTCTAAACCAGGGGCTTCCGCGGCCGCGGTGGCGGTCCGCACGGCAGGCTCCAGAGCCAAAGGGAGCCTCAACGTGAGAACTGGCCTCCAGGTTAGGCCCTGAGTAGCCGTGCAGAAAGGGAGGCATGCAGCTCTTTCCGGGAGTTCTTAGTCGCTTTGCTTTCAAGGCAGTACACGCCCGGGGACTCCTAGGCCCCAGGGGCGTGCAGCGTTTTCCCTCCAAGGTCCCTGAGTGCCTCCAGACACCTGTGGGCCGGCTGAGCAACGTCGAGGTCCATTGGTTGATTCCCTCGGAGGACCCCCGTGCGTGCCGAGTGCTGGGCAACCACACACTGCGCGTTCCTTGAGGAGCGCTACATCTCCAGAGCCCTCGAACGCCCTTCGGGACAACATGGCTGGTGGGTGCGAGGTGCCCAGGAAGACTCTGTCACGGCCCTTGTGTGAGCTGCCATGAGAGAACGCTGTGCTTGCAACACTGCGAGGCCCGCCCTCGTGCCTGAAGTCACTCTGCTCGAGGAGAAAGTCAGCACCTTAGCGTGCTGTGTGGCTCCCGGCACACCCCGCATGAAGCCATGCCTGGAAGTAAGGCCCTGGTTTGCCGTGCAGAAGCGGAGGCGTGCTGCACTTTCCAGGAGGCGGTGGCCTCTGCTCTGCATACCTTGAACGGCAGCACAGCCTTCTGGACACCTGGGAGGCTAGCCGGGGCGCCCTGTTCCCGGCAGGAACACTGAGTAACCAACCCCAGGCGCACCTGGCTCTGCTAAGCACCATCCAGGCCCGTAGCCCCTTAGAGCCCCTCTGTGCACGCCGAGCGTAGGGAAACGCACTGCCCTCTCTTTTGGAGCAGCTTGGTTTCCTCAGCACTCGCACACGTTCACGAACGCCGTTCTGCCACATCCCACATGGCGCGGAGGTCTTACGCGTTGCCCTAATCGGAGCTGCGCTCAGAGTAACCCTCGTCTTCGCATTCCATCCAGGACCTCCTGACTGAAGGCACCGTGCCTCCTAGAGGACGGCGGCTTGGGTTCTTACTGCAATTCAAGTCCTGTTCCTTCTTTGGCACTGCAGGCAGCCCCAGGCCCAGAGGAGCGGCTACGGCGTTCCTTGGTTGAGACAGTTCGCCGGATGCGGGACTCCCTCCTGCGATAAGTTGACTCGGGGAAGGAAACGCAGGGTAACCGGTGTCTCCTGGGACTCGTCAGAAACCACAGGGATGTACGCTGAGTGTGCCCATGAACACGGGGGCCTGCTGGAACTAGCCCTGCTTTCCCATTTTGAGGGCGGCCTTCATGCCTGCCTTGACGCTCCCTGACATTCCCGGCTCCCGACAGGCCAGTGAGCCCTGGAAGAGTGCTTCGGGGAAAATCATGAGTTTGCTCTCTCTAAACCAGGGGCTTCCGCGGCCGCGGTGGCGGTCCGCACGGCAGGCTCCAGAGCCAAAGGGAGCCTCAACGTGAGAACTGGCCTCCAGGTTAGGCCCTGAGTAGCCGTGCAGAAAGGGAGGCATGCAGCTCTTTCCGGGAGTTCTTAGTCGCTTTGCTTTCAAGGCAGTACACGCCCGGGGACTCCTAGGCCCCAGGGGCGTGCAGCGTTTTCCCTCCAAGGTCCCTGAGTGCCTCCAGACACCTGTGGGCCGGCTGAGCAACGTCGAGGTCCATTGGTTGATTCCCTCGGAGGACCCCCGTGCGTGCCGAGTGCTGGGCAACCACACACTGCGCGTTCCTTGAGGAGCGCTACATCTCCAGAGCCCTCGAACGCCCTTCGGGACAACATGGCTGGTGGGTGCGAGGTGCCCAGGAAGACTCTGTCACGGCCCTTGTGTGAGCTGCCATGAGAGAACGCTGTGCTTGCAACACTGCGAGGCCCGCCCTCGTGCCTGAAGTCACTCTGCTCGAGGAGAAAGTCAGCACCTTAGCGTGCTGTGTGGCTCCCGGCACACCCAGCATGAAGCCATGCCTGGAAGTAAGGCCCTGGTTTGCCGTGCAGAAGCGGAGGCGTGCTGCACTTTCCAGGAGGCGGTGGCCTCTGCTCTGCATACCTTGAACGGCAGCACAGCCTTCTGGACACCTGGGAGGCTAGCCGGGGCGCCCTGTTCCCGGCAGGAACACTGAGTAACCAACCCCAGGCGCACCTGGCTCTGCTAAGCACCATCCAGGCCCGTAGCCCCTTAGAGCCCCTCTGTGCACGCCGAGCGTAGGGAAACGCACTGCCCTCTCTTTTGGAGCAGCTTGGTTTCCTCAGCACTCGCACACGTTCACGAACGCCGTTCTGCCACATCCCACATGGCGCGGAGGTCTTACGCGTTGCCCTAATCGGAGCTGCGCTCAGAGTAACCCTCGTCTTCGCATTCCATCCAGGACCTCCTGACTGAAGGCACCGTGCCTCCTAGAGGACGGCGGCTTGGGTTCTTACTGCAATTCAAGTCCTGTTCCTTCTTTGGCACTGCAGGCAGCCCCAGGCCCAGAGGAGCGGCTACGGCGTTCCTTGGTTGAGACAGTTCGCCGGATGCGGGACTCCCTCCTGCGATAAGTTGACTCGGGGAAGGAAACGCAGGGTAACCGGTGTCTCCTGGGACTCGTCAGAAACCACAGGGATGTACGCTGAGTGTGCCCATGAACACGGGGGCCTGCTGGAACTAGCCCTGCTTTCCCATTTTGAGGGCGGCATTCATGCCTGCCTTGACGCTCCCTGACATTCCCGGCTCCCGACAGGCCAGTGAGCCCTGGAAGAGTGCTTCGGGGAAAATCATGAGTTTGCTCTCTCTAAACCAGGGGCTTCCGCGGCCGCGGTGGCGGTCCGCACGGCAGGCTCCAGAGCCAAAGGGAGCCTCAACGTGAGAACTGGCCTCCAGGTTAGGCCCTGAGTAGCCGTGCAGAAAGGGAGGCATGCAGCTCTTTCCGGGAGTTCTTAGTCGCTTTGCTTTCAAGGCAGTACACGCCCGGGGACTCCTAGGCCCCACGGGCGTGCAGCGTTTTCCCTCCAAGGTCCCTGAGTGCCTCCAGACACCTGTGGGCCGGCTGAGCAACGTCGAGGTCCATTGGTTGATTCCCTCGGAGGACCCCCGTGCGTGCCGAGTGCTGGGCAACCACACACTGCGCGTTCCTTGAGGAGCGCTACATCTCCAGAGCCCTCGAACGCCCTTCGGGACAACATGGCTGGTGGGTGCGAGGTGCCCAGGAAGACTCTGTCACGGCCCTTGTGTGAGCTGCCATGAGAGAACGCTGTGCTTGCAACACTGCGAGGCCCGCCCTCGTGCCTGAAGTCACTCTGCTCGAGGAGAAAGTCAGCACCTTAGCGTGCTGTGTGGCTCCCGGCACACCCAGCATGAAGCCATGCCTGGAAGTAAGGCCCTGGTTTGCCGTGCAGAAGCGGAGGCGTGCTGCACTTTCCAGGAGGCGGTGGCCTCTGCTCTGCATACCTTGAACGGCAGCACAGCCTTCTGGACACCTGGGAGGCTAGCCGGGGCGCCCTGTTCCCGGCAGGAACACTGAGTAACCAACCCCAGGCGCACCTGGCTCTGCTAAGCACCATCCAGGCCCGTAGCCCCTTAGAGCCCCTCTGTGCACGCCGAGCGTAGGGAAACGCACTGCCCTCTCTTTTGGAGCAGCTTGGTTTCCTCAGCACTCGCACACGTTCACGAACGCCGTTCTGCCACATCCCACATGGCGCGGAGGTCTTACGCGTTGCCCTAATCGGAGCTGCGCTCAGAGTAACCCTCGTCTTCGCATTCCATCCAGGACCTCCTGACTGAAGGCACCGTGCCTCCTAGAGGACGGCGGCTTGGGTTCTTACTGCAATTCAAGTCCTGTTCCTTCTTTGGCACTGCAGGCAGCCCCAGGCCCAGAGGAGCGGCTACGGCGTTCCTTGGTTGAGACAGTTCGCTGGATGCGGGACTCCCTCCTGCGATAAGTTGACTCGGGGAAGGAAACGCAGGGTAACCGGTGTCTCCTGGGACTCGTCAGAAACCACAGGGATGTACGCTGAGTGTGCCCATGAACACGGGGGCCTGCTGGAACTAGCCCTGCTTTCCCATTTTGAGGGCGGCATTCATGCCTGCCTTGACGCTCCCTGACATTCCCGGCTCCCGACAGGCCAGTGAGCCCTGGAAGAGTGCTTCGGGGAAAATCATGAGTTTGCTCTCTCTAAACCAGGGGCTGCCGCGGCCGCGGTGGCGGTCCGCACGGCAGGCTCCAGAGCCAAAGGGAGCCTCAACGTGAGAACTGGCCTCCAGGTTAGGCCCTGAGTAGCCGTGCAGAAAGGGAGGCATGCAGCTCTTTCCGGGAGTTCTTAGTCGCTTTGCTTTCAAGGCAGTACACGCCCGGGGACTCCTAGGCCCCACGGGCGTGCAGCGTTTTCCCTCCAAGGTCCCTGAGTGCCTCCAGACACCTGTGGGCCGGCTGAGCAACGTCGAGGTCCATTGGTTGATTCCCTCGGAGGACCCCCGTGCGTGCCGAGTGCTGGGCAACCACACACTGCGCGTTCCTTGAGGAGCGCTACATCTCCAGAGCCCTCGAACGCCCTTCGGGACAACATGGCTGGTGGGTGCGAGGTGCCCAGGAAGACTCTGTCACGGCCCTTGTGTGAGCTGCCATGAGAGAACGCTGTGCTTGCAACACTGCGAGGCCCGCCCTCGTGCCTGAAGTCACTCTGCTCGAGGAGAAAGTCAGCACCTTAGCGTGCTGTGTGGCTCCCGGCACACCCAGCATGAAGCCATGCCTGGAAGTAAGGCCCTGGTTTGCCGTGCAGAAGCGGAGGCGTGCTGCACTTTCCAGGAGGCGGTGGCCTCTGCTCTGCATACCTTGAACGGCAGCACAGCCTTCTGGACACCTGGGAGGCTAGCCGGGGCGCCCTGTTCCCGGCAGGAACACTGAGTAACCAACCCCAGGCGCACCTGGCTCTGCTAAGCACCATCCAGGCCCGTAGCCCCTTAGAGCCCCTCTGTGCACGCCGAGCGTAGGGAAACGCACTGCCCTCTCTTTTGGAGCAGCTTGGTTTCCTCAGCACTCGCACACGTTCACGAACGCCGTTCTGCCACATCCCACATGGCGCGGAGGTCTTACGCGTTGCCCTAATCGGAGCTGCGCTCAGAGTAACCCTCGTCTTCGCATTCCATCCAGGACCTCCTGACTGAAGGCACCGTGCCTCCTAGAGGACGGCGGCTTGGGTTCTTACTGCAATTCAAGTCCTGTTCCTTCTTTGGCACTGCAGGCAGCCCCAGGCCCAGAGGAGCGGCTACGGCGTTCCTTGGTTGAGACAGTTCGCTGGATGCGAGACTCCCTCCTGCGATAAGTTGACTCGGGGAAGGAAACGCAGGGTAACCGGTGTCTCCTGGGACTCGTCAGAAACCACAGGGATGTACGCTGAGTGTGCCCATGAACACGGGGGCCTGCTGGAACTAGCCCTGCTTTCCCATTTTGAGGGCGGCCTTCATGCCTGCCTTGACGCTCCCTGACATTCCCGGCTCCCGACAGGCCAGTGAGCCCTGGAAGAGTGCTTCGGGGAAAATCATGAGTTTGCTCTCTCTAAACCAGGGGCTTCCGCGGCCGCGGTGGCGGTCCGCACGGCAGGCTCCAGAGCCAAAGGGAGCCTCAACGTGAGAACTGGCCTCCAGGTTAGGCCCTGAGTAGCCGTGCAGAAAGGGAGGCATGCAGCTCTTTCCGGGAGTTCTTAGTCGCTTTGCTTTCAAGGCAGTACACGCCCGGGGACTCCTAGGCCCCAGGGGCGTGCAGCGTTTTCCCTCCAAGGTCCCTGAGTGCCTCCAGACACCTGTGGGCCGGCTGAGCAACGTCGAGGTCCATTGGTTGATTCCCTCGGAGGACCCCCGTGCGTGCCGAGTGCTGGGCAACCACACACTGCGCGTTCCTTGAGGAGCGCTACATCTCCAGAGCCCTCGAACGCCCTTCGGGACAACATGGCTGGTGGGTGCGAGGTGCCCAGGAAGACTCTGTCACGGCCCTTGTGTGAGCTGCCATGAGAGAACGCTGTGCTTGCAACACTGCGAGGCCCGCCCTCGTGCCTGAAGTCACTCTGCTCGAGGAGAAAGTCAGCACCTTAGCGTGCTGTGTGGCTCCCGGCACACCCAGCATGAAGCCATGCCTGGAAGTAAGGCCCTGGTTTGCCGTGCAGAAGCGGAGGCGTGCTGCACTTTCCAGGAGGCGGTGGCCTCTGCTCTGCATACCTTGAACGGCAGCACAGCCTTCTGGACACCTGGGAGGCTAGCCGGGGCGCCCTGTTCCCGGCAGGAACACTGAGTAACCAACCCCAGGCGCACCTGGCTCTGCTAAGCACCATCCAGGCCCGTAGCCCCTTAGAGCCCCTCTGTGAACGCCGAGCGTAGGGAAACGCACTGCCCTCTCTTTTGGAGCAGCTTGGTTTCCTCAGCACTCGCACACGTTCACGAACGCCGTTCTGCCACATCCCACATGGCGCGGAGGTCTTACGCGTTGCCCTAATCGGAGCTGCGCTCAGAGTAACCCTCGTCTTCGCATTCCATCCAGGACCTCCTGACTGAAGGCACCGTGCCTCCTAGAGGACGGCGGCTTGGGTTCTTACTGCAATTCAAGTCCTGTTCCTTCTTTGGCACTGCAGGCAGCCCCAGGCCCAGAGGAGCGGCTACGGCGTTCCTTGGTTGAGACAGTTCGCTGGATGCGGGACTCCCTCCTGCGATAAGTTGACTCGGGGAAGGAAACGCAGGGTAACCGGTGTCTCCTGGGACTCGTCAGAAACCACAGGGATGTACGCTGAGTGTGCCCATGAACACGGGGGCCTGCTGGAACTAGCCCTGCTTTCCCATTTTGAGGGCGGCCTTCATGCCTGCCTTGACGCTCCCTGACATTCCCGGCTCCCGACAGGCCAGTGAGCCCTGGAAGAGTGCTTCGGGGAAAATCATGAGTTTGCTCTCTCTAAACCAGGGGCTGCCGCGGCCGCGGTGGCGGTCCGCACGGCAGGCTCCAGAGCCAAAGGGAGCCTCAACGTGAGAACTGGCCTCCAGGTTAGGCCCTGAGTAGCCGTGCAGAAAGGGAGGCATGCAGCTCTTTCCGGGAGTTCTTAGTCGCTTTGCTTTCAAGGCAGTACACGCCCGGGGACTCCTAGGCCCCAGGGGCGTGCAGCGTTTTCCCTCCAAGGTCCCTGAGTGCCTCCAGACACCTGTGGGCCGGCTGAGCAACGTCGAGGTCCATTGGTTGATTCCCTCGGAGGACCCCCGTGCGTGCCGAGTGCTGGGCAACCACACACTGCGCGTTCCTTGAGGAGCGCTACCTCTCCAGAGCCCTCGAACGCCCTTCGGGACAACATGGCTGGTGGGTGCGAGGTGCCCAGGAAGACTCTGTCACGGCCCTTGTGTGAGCTGCCATGAGAGAACGCTGTGCTTGCAACACTGCGAGGCCCGCCCTCGTGCCTGAAGTCACTCTGCTCGAGGAGAAAGTCAGCACCTTAGCGTGCTGTGTGGCTCCCGGCACACCCCGCATGAAGCCATGCCTGGAAGTAAGGCCCTGGTTTGCCGTGCAGAAGCGGAGGCGTGCTGCACTTTCCAGGAGGCGGTGGCCTCTGCTCTGCATACCTTGAACGGCAGCACAGCCTTCTGGACACCTGGGAGGCTAGCCGGGGCGCCCTGTTCCCGGCAGGAACACTGAGTAACCCCAGGCGCACCTGGCTCTGCTAAGCACCATCCAGGCCCGTAGCCCCTTAGAGCCCCTCTGTGCACGCCGAGCGTAGGGAAACGCACTGCCCTCTCTTTTGGAGCAGCTTGGTTTCCTCAGCACTCGCACACGTTCACGAACGCCGTTCTGCCACATCCCACATGGCGCGGAGGTCTTACGCGTTGCCCTAATCGGAGCTGCGCTCAGAGTAACCCTCGTCTTCGCATTCCATCCAGGACCTCCTGACTGAAGGCACCGTGCCTCCTAGAGGACGGCGGCTTGGGTTCTTACTGCAATTCAAGTCCTGTTCCTTCTTTGGCACTGCAGGCAGCCCCAGGCCCAGAGGAGCGGCTACGGCGTTCCTTGGTTGAGACAGTTCGCTGGATGCGGGACTCCCTCCTGCGATAAGTTGACTCGGGGAAGGAAACGCAGGGTAACCGGTGTCTCCTGGGACTCGTCAGAAACCACAGGGATGTACGCTGAGTGTGCCCATGAACACGGGGGCCTGCTGGAACTAGCCCTGCTTTCCCATTTTGAGGGCGGCCTTCATGCCTGCCTTGACGCTCCCTGACATTCCCGGCTCCCGACAGGCCAGTGAGCCCTGGAAGAGTGCTTCGGGGAAAATCATGAGTTTGCTCTCTCTAAACCAGGGGCTGCCGCGGCCGCGGTGGCGGTCCGCACGGCAGGCTCCAGAGCCAAAGGGAGCCTCAACGTGAGAACTGGCCTCCAGGTTAGGCCCTGAGTAGCCGTGCAGAAAGGGAGGCATGCAGCTCTTTCCGGGAGTTCTTAGTCGCTTTGCTTTCAAGGCAGTACACGCCCGGGGACTCCTAGGCCCCAGGGGCGTGCAGCGTTTTCCCTCCAAGGTCCCTGAGTGCCTCCAGACACCTGTGGGCCGGCTGAGCAACGTCGAGGTCCATTGGTTGATTCCCTCGGAGGACCCCCGTGCGTGCCGAGTGCTGGGCAACCACACACTGCGCGTTCCTTGAGGAGCGCTACCTCTCCAGAGCCCTCGAACGCCCTTCGGGACAACATGGCTGGTGGGTGCGAGGTGCCCAGGAAGACTCTGTCACGGCCCTTGTGTGAGCTGCCATGAGAGAACGCTGTGCTTGCAACACTGCGAGGCCCGCCCTCGTGCCTGAAGTCACTCTGCTCGAGGAGAAAGTCAGCACCTTAGCGTGCTGTGTGGCTCCCGGCACACCCCGCATGAAGCCATGCCTGGAAGTAAGGCCCTGGTTTGCCGTGCAGAAGCGGAGGCGTGCTGCACTTTCCAGGAGGCGGTGGCCTCTGCTCTGCATACCTTGAACGGCAGCACAGCCTTCTGGACACCTGGGAGGCTAGCCGGGGCGCCCTGTTCCCGGCAGGAACACTGAGTAACCCCAGGCGCACCTGGCTCTGCTAAGCACCATCCAGGCCCGTAGCCCCTTAGAGCCCCTCTGTGCACGCCGAGCGTAGGGAAACGCACTGCCCTCTCTTTTGGAGCAGCTTGGTTTCCTCAGCACTCGCACACGTTCACGAACGCCGTTCTGCCACATCCCACATGGCGCGGAGGTCTTACGCGTTGCCCTAATCGGAGCTGCGCTCAGAGTAACCCTCGTCTTCGCATTCCATCCAGGACCTCCTGACTGAAGGCACCGTGCCTCCTAGAGGACGGCGGCTTGGGTTCTTACTGCAATTCAAGTCCTGTTCCTTCTTTGGCACTGCAGGCAGCCCCAGGCCCAGAGGAGCGGCTACGGCGTTCCTTGGTTGAGACAGTTCGCTGGATGCGGGACTCCCTCCTGCGATAAGTTGACTCGGGGAAGGAAACGCAGGGTAACCGGTGTCTCCTGGGACTCGTCAGAAACCACAGGGATGTACGCTGAGTGTGCCCATGAACACGGGGGCCTGCTGGAACTAGCCCTGCTTTCCCATTTTGAGGGCGGCCTTCATGCCTGCCTTGACGCTCCCTGACATTCCCGGCTCCCGACAGGCCAGTGAGCCCTGGAAGAGTGCTTCGGGGAAAATCATGAGTTTGCTCTCTCTAAACCAGGGGCTGCCGCGGCCGCGGTGGCGGTCCGCACGGCAGGCTCCAGAGCCAAAGGGAGCCTCAACGTGAGAACTGGCCTCCAGGTTAGGCCCTGAGTAGCCGTGCAGAAAGGGAGGCATGCAGCTCTTTCCGGGAGTTCTTAGTCGCTTTGCTTTCAAGGCAGTACACGCCCGGGGACTCCTAGGCCCCAGGGGCGTGCAGCGTTTTCCCTCCAAGGTCCCTGAGTGCCTCCAGACACCTGTGGGCCGGCTGAGCAACGTCGAGGTCCATTGGTTGATTCCCTCGGAGGACCCCCGTGCGTGCCGAGTGCCGGGCAACCACACACTGCGCGTTCCTTGAGGAGCGCTACATCTCCAGAGCCCTCGAACGCCCTTCGGGACAACATGGCTGGTGGGTGCGAGGTGCCCAGGAAGACTCTGTCACGGCCCTTGTGTGAGCTGCCATGAGAGAACGCTGTGCTTGCAACACTGCGAGGCCCGCCCTCGTGCCTGAAGTCACTCTGCTCGAGGAGAAAGTCAGCACCTTAGCGTGCTGTGTGGCTCCCGGCACACCCCGCATGAAGCCATGCCTGGAAGTAAGGCCCTGGTTTGCCGTGCAGAAGCGGAGGCGTGCTGCACTTTCCAGGAGGCGGTGGCCTCTGCTCTGCATACCTTGAACGGCAGCACAGCCTTCTGGACACCTGGGAGGCTAGCCGGGGCGCCCTGTTCCCGGCAGGAACACTGAGTAACCCCAGGCGCACCTGGCTCTGCTAAGCACCATCCAGGCCCGTAGCCCCTTAGAGCCCCTCTGTGCACGCCGAGCGTAGGGAAACGCACTGCCCTCTCTTTTGGAGCAGCTTGGTTTCCTCAGCACTCGCACACGTTCACGAACGCCGTTCTGCCACATCCCACATGGCGCGGAGGTCTTACGCGTTGCCCTAATCGGAGCTGCGCTCAGAGTAACCCTCGTCTTCGCATTCCATCCAGGACCTCCTGACTGAAGGCACCGTGCCTCCTAGAGGACGGCGGCTTGGGTTCTTACTGCAATTCAAGTCCTGTTCCTTCTTTGGCACTGCAGGCAGCCCCAGGCCCAGAGGAGCGGCTACGGCGTTCCTTGGTTGAGACAGTTCGCTGGATGCGGGACTCCCTCCTGCGATAAGTTGACTCGGGGAAGGAAACGCAGGGTAACCGGTGTCTCCTGGGACTCGTCAGAAACCACAGGGATGTACGCTGAGTGTGCCCATGAACACGGGGGCCTGCTGGAACTAGCCCTGCTTTCCCATTTTGAGGGCGGCATTCATGCCTGCCTTGACGCTCCCTGACATTCCCGGCTCCCGACAGGCCAGTGAGCCCTGGAAGAGTGCTTCGGGGAAAATCATGAGTTTGCTCTCTCTAAACCAGGGGCTGCCGCGGCCGCGGTGGCGGTCCGCACGGCAGGCTCCAGAGCCAAAGGGAGCCTCAACGTGAGAACTGGCCTCCAGGTTAGGCCCTGAGTAGCCGTGCAGAAAGGGAGGCATGCAGCTCTTTCCGGGAGTTCTTAGTCGCTTTGCTTTCAAGGCAGTACACGCCCGGGGACTCCTAGGCCCCAGGGGCGTGCAGCGTTTTCCCTCCAAGGTCCCTGAGTGCCTCCAGACACCTGTGGGCCGGCTGAGCAACGTCGAGGTCCATTGGTTGATTCCCTCGGAGGACCCCCGTGCGTGCCGAGTGCTGGGCAACCACACACTGCGCGTTCCTTGAGGAGCGCTACATCTCCAGAGCCCTCGAACGCCCTTCGGGACAACATGGCTGGTGGGTGCGAGGTGCCCAGGAAGACTCTGTCACGGCCCTTGTGTGAGCTGCCATGAGAGAACGCTGTGCTTGCAACACTGCGAGGCCCGCCCTCGTGCCTGAAGTCACTCTGCTCGAGGAGAAAGTCAGCACCTTAGCGTGCTGTGTGGCTCCCGGCACACCCCGCATGAAGCCATGCCTGGAAGTAAGGCCCTGGTTTGCCGTGCAGAAGCGGAGGCGTGCTGCACTTTCCAGGAGGCGGTGGCCTCTGCTCTGCATACCTTGAACGGCAGCACAGCCTTCTGGACACCTGGGAGGCTAGCCGGGGCGCCCTGTTCCCGGCAGGAACACTGAGTAACCAACCCCAGGCGCACCTGGCTCTGCTAAGCACCATCCAGGCCCGTAGCCCCTTAGAGCCCCTCTGTGCACGCCGAGCGTAGGGAAACGCACTGCCCTCTCTTTTGGAGCAGCTTGGTTTCCTCAGCACTCGCACACGTTCACGAACGCCGTTCTGCCACATCCCACATGGCGCGGAGGTCTTACGCGTTGCCCTAATCGGAGCTGCGCTCAGAGTAACCCTCGTCTTCGCATTCCATCCAGGACCTCCTGACTGAAGGCACCGTGCCTCCTAGAGGACGGCGGCTTGGGTTCTTACTGCAATTCAAGTCCTGTTCCTTCTTTGGCACTGCAGGCAGCCCCAGGCCCAGAGGAGCGGCTACGGCGTTCCTTGGTTGAGACAGTTCGCTGGATGCGGGACTCCCTCCTGCGATAAGTTGACTCGGGGAAGGAAACGCAGGGTAACCGGTGTCTCCTGGGACTCGTCAGAAACCACAGGGATGTACGCTGAGTGTGCCCATGAACACGGGGGCCTGCTGGAACTAGCCCTGCTTTCCCATTTTGAGGGCGGCCTTCATGCCTGCCTTGACGCTCCCTGACATTCCCGGCTCCCGACAGGCCAGTGAGCCCTGGAAGAGTGCTTCGGGGAAAATCATGAGTTTGCTCTCTCTAAACCAGGGGCTGCCGCGGCCGCGGTGGCGGTCCGCACGGCAGGCTCCAGAGCCAAAGGGAGCCTCAACGTGAGAACTGGCCTCCAGGTTAGGCCCTGAGTAGCCGTGCAGAAAGGGAGGCATGCAGCTCTTTCCGGGAGTTCTTAGTCGCTTTGCTTTCAAGGCAGTACACGCCCGGGGACTCCTAGGCCCCAGGGGCGTGCAGCGTTTTCCCTCCAAGGTCCCTGAGTGCCTCCAGACACGTGTGGGCCGGCTGAGCAACGTCGAGGTCCATTGGTTGATTCCCTCGGAGGACCCCCGTGCGTGCCGAGTGCTGGGCAACCACACACTGCGCGTTCCTTGAGGAGCGCTACATCTCCAGAGCCCTCGAACGCCCTTCGGGACAACATGGCTGGTGGGTGCGAGGTGCCCAGGAAGACTCTGTCACGGCCCTTGTGTGAGCTGCCATGAGAGAACGCTGTGCTTGCAACACTGCGAGGCCCGCCCTCGTGCCTGAAGTCACTCTGCTCGAGCAGAAAGTCAGCACCTTAGCGTGCTGTGTGGCTCCCGGCACACCCCGCATGAAGCCATGCCTGGAAGTAAGGCCCTGGTTTGCCGTGCAGAAGCGGAGGCGTGCTGCACTTTCCAGGAGGCGGTGGCCTCTGCTCTGCATACCTTGAACGGCAGCACAGCCTTCTGGACACCTGGGAGGCTAGCCGGGGCGCCCTGTTCCCGGCAGGAACACTGAGTAACCCCAGGCGCACCTGGCTCTGCTAAGCACCATCCAGGCCCGTAGCCCCTTAGAGCCCCTCTGTGCACGCCGAGCGTAGGGAAACGCACTGCCCTCTCTTTTGGAGCAGCTTGGTTTCCTCAGCACTCGCACACGTTCACGAACGCCGTTCTGCCACATCCCACATGGCGCGGAGGTCTTACGCGTTGCCCTAATCGGAGCTGCGCTCAGAGTAACCCTCGTCTTCGCATTCCATCCAGGACCTCCTGACTGAAGGCACCGTGCCTCCTAGAGGACGGCGGCTTGGGTTCTTACTGCAATTCAAGTCCTGTTCCTTCTTTGGCACTGCAGGCAGCCCCAGGCCCAGAGGAGCGGCTACGGCGTTCCTTGGTTGAGACAGTTCGCTGGATGCGGGACTCCCTCCTGCGATAAGTTGACTCGGGGAAGGAAACGCAGGGTAACCGGTGTCTCCTGGGACTCGTCAGAAACCACAGGGATGTACGCTGAGTGTGCCCATGAACACGGGGGCCTGCTGGAACTAGCCCTGCTTTCCCATTTTGAGGGCGGCATTCATGCCTGCCTTGACGCTCCCTGACATTCCCGGCTCCCGACAGGCCAGTGAGCCCTGGAAGAGTGCTTCGGGGAAAATCATGAGTTTGCTCTCTCTAAACCAGGGGCTGCCGCGGCCGCGGTGGCGGTCCGCACGGCAGGCTCCAGAGCCAAAGGGAGCCTCAACGTGAGAACTGGCCTCCAGGTTAGGCCCTGAGTAGCCGTGCAGAAAGGGAGGCATGCAGCTCTTTCCGGGAGTTCTTAGTCGCTTTGCTTTCAAGGCAGTACACGCCCGGGGACTCCTAGGCCCCAGGGGCGTGCAGCGTTTTCCCTCCAAGGTCCCTGAGTGCCTCCAGACACCTGTGGGCCGGCTGAGCAACGTCGAGGTCCATTGGTTGATTCCCTCGGAGGACCCCCGTGCGTGCCGAGTGCTGGGCAACCACACACTGCGCGTTCCTTGAGGAGCGCTACATCTCCAGAGCCCTCGAACGCCCTTCGGGACAACATGGCTGGTGGGTGCGAGGTGCCCAGGAAGACTCTGTCACGGCCCTTGTGTGAGCTGCCATGAGAGAACGCTGTGCTTGCAACACTGCGAGGCCCGCCCTCGTGCCTGAAGTCACTCTGCTCGAGGAGAAAGTCAGCACCTTAGCGTGCTGTGTGGCTCCCGGCACACCCAGCATGAAGCCATGCCTGGAAGTAAGGCCCTGGTTTGCCGTGCAGAAGCGGAGGCGTGCTGCACTTTCCAGGAGGCGGTGGCCTCTGCTCTGCATACCTTGAACGGCAGCACAGCCTTCTGGACACCTGGGAGGCTAGCCGGGGCGCCCTGTTCCCGGCAGGAACACTGAGTAACCCCAGGCGCACCTGGCTCTGCTAAGCACCATCCAGGCCCGTAGCCCCTTAGAGCCCCTCTGTGCACGCCGAGCGTAGGGAAACGCACTGCCCTCTCTTTTGGAGCAGCTTGGTTTCCTCAGCACTCGCACACGTTCACGAACGCCGTTCTGCCACATCCCACATGGCGCGGAGGTCTTACGCGTTGCCCTAATCGGAGCTGCGCTCAGAGTAACCCTCGTCTTCGCATTCCATCCAGGACCTCCTGACTGAAGGCACCGTGCCTCCTAGAGGACGGCGGCTTGGGTTCTTACTGCAATTCAAGTCCTGTTCCTTCTTTGGCACTGCAGGCAGCCCCAGGCCCAGAGGAGCGGCTACGGCGTTCCTTGGTGAGACAGTTCGCTGGATGCGGGACTCCCTCCTGCGATAAGTTGACTCGGGGAAGGAAACGCAGGGTAACCGGTGTCCTGGGACTCGTCAGAAACCACAGGGATGTACGCTGAGTGTGCCCATGAACACGGGGGCCTGCTGTAACTAGCCCTGCTTTCCCATTTTGAGGGCGGCATTCATGCCTGCCTTGACGCTCCCTGACATTCCCGGCTCCCGACAGGCCAGTGAGCCCTGGAAGAGTGCTTCGGGGAAAATCATGAGTTTGCTCTCTCTAAACCAGGGGCTGCCGCGGCCGCGGTGGCGGTCCGCACGGCAGGCTCCAGAGCCAAAGGGAGCCTCAACGTGAGAACTGGCCTCCAGGTTAGGCCCTGAGTAGCCGTGCAGAAAGGGAGGCATGCAGCTCTTTCCGGGAGTTCTTAGTCGCTTTGCTTTCAAGGCAGTACACGCCCGGGGACTCCTAGGCCCCACGGGCGTGCAGCGTTTTCCCTCCAAGGTCCCTGAGTGCCTCCAGACACCTGTGGGCCGGCTGAGCAACGTCGAGGTCCATTGGTTGATTCCCTCGGAGGACCCCCGTGCGTGCCGAGTGCTGGGCAACCACACACTGCGCGCTCCTTGAGGAGCGCTACATCTCCAGAGCCCTCGAACGCCCTTCGGGACAACATGGCTGGTGGGTGCGAGGTGCCCAGGAAGACTCTGTCACGGCCCTTGTGTGAGCTGCCATGAGAGAACGCTGTGCTTGCAACACTGCGAGGCCCGCCCTCGTGCCTGAAGTCACTCTGCTCGAGCAGAAAGTCAGCACCTTAGCGTGCTGTGTGGCTCCCGGCACACCCCGCATGAAGCCATGCCTGGAAGTAAGGCCCTGGTTTGCCGTGCAGAAGCGGAGGCGTGCTGCACTTTCCAGGAGGCGGTGGCCTCTGCTCTGCATACCTTGAACGGCAGCACAGCCTTCTGGACACCTGGGAGGCTAGCCGGGGCGCCCTGTTCCCGGCAGGAACACTGAGTAACCCCAGGCGCACCTGGCTCTGCTAAGCACCATCCAGGCCCGTAGCCCCTTAGAGCCCCTCTGTGCACGCCGAGCGTAGGGAAACGCACTGCCCTCTCTTTTGGAGCAGCTTGGTTTCCTCAGCACTCGCACACGTTCACGAACGCCGTTCTGCCACATCCCACATGGCGCGGAGGTCTTACGCGTTGCCCTAATCGGAGCTGCGCTCAGAGTAACCCTCGTCTTCGCATTCCATCCAGGACCTCCTGACTGAAGGCACCGTGCCTCCTAGAGGACGGCGGCTTGGGTTCTTACTGCAATTCAAGTCCTGTTCCTTCTTTGGCACTGCAGGCAGCCCCAGGCCCAGAGGAGCGGCTACGGCGTTCCTTGGTTGAGACAGTTCGCTGGATGCGGGACTCCCTCCTGCGATAAGTTGACTCGGGGAAGGAAACGCAGGGTAACCGGTGTCTCCTGGGACTCGTCAGAAACCACAGGGATGTACGCTGAGTGTGCCCATGAACACGGGGGCCTGCTGGAACTAGCCCTGCTTTCCCATTTTGAGGGCGGCATTCATGCCTGCCTTGACGCTCCCTGACATTCCCGGCTCCCGACAGGCCAGTGAGCCCTGGAAGAGTGCTTCGGGGAAAATCATGAGTTTGCTCTCTCTAAACCAGGGGCTGCCGCGGCCGCGGTGGCGGTCCGCACGGCAGGCTCCAGAGCCAAAGGGAGCCTCAACGTGAGAACTGGCCTCCAGGTTAGGCCCTGAGTAGCCGTGCAGAAAGGGAGGCATGCAGCTCTTTCCGGGAGTTCTTAGTCGCTTTGCTTTCAAGGCAGTACACGCCCGGGGACTCCTAGGCCCCAGGGGCGTGCAGCGTTTTCCCTCCAAGGTCCCTGAGTGCCTCCAGACACCTGTGGGCCGGCTGAGCAACGTCGAGGTCCATTGGTTGATTCCCTCGGAGGACCCCCGTGCGTGCCGAGTGCTGGGCAACCACACACTGCGCGTTCCTTGAGGAGCGCTACCTCTCCAGAGCCCTCGAACGCCCTTCGGGACAACATGGCTGGTGGGTGCGAGGTGCCCAGGAAGACTCTGTCACGGCCCTTGTGTGAGCTGCCATGAGAGAACGCTGTGCTTGCAACACTGCGAGGCCCGCCCTCGTGCCTGAAGTCACTCTGCTCGAGCAGAAAGTCAGCACCTTAGCGTGCTGTGTGGCTCCCGGCACACCCCGCATGAAGCCATGCCTGGAAGTAAGGCCCTGGTTTGCCGTGCAGAAGCGGAGGCGTGCTGCACTTTCCAGGAGGCGGTGGCCTCTGCTCTGCATACCTTGAACGGCAGCACAGCCTTCTGGACACCTGGGAGGCTAGCCGGGGCGCCCTGTTCCCGGCAGGAACACTGAGTAACCCCAGGCGCACCTGGCTCTGCTAAGCACCATCCAGGCCCGTAGCCCCTTAGAGCCCCTCTGTGCACGCCGAGCGTAGGGAAACGCACTGCCCTCTCTTTTGGAGCAGCTTGGTTTCCTCAGCACTCGCACACGTTCACGAACGCCGTTCTGCCACATCCCACATGGCGCGGAGGTCTTACGCGTTGCCCTAATCGGAGCTGCGCTCAGAGTAACCCTCGTCTTCGCATTCCATCCAGGACCTCCTGACTGAAGGCACCGTGCCTCCTAGAGGACGGCGGCTTGGGTTCTTACTGCAATTCAAGTCCTGTTCCTTCTTTGGCACTGCAGGCAGCCCCAGGCCCAGAGGAGCGGCTACGGCGTTCCTTGGTTGAGACAGTTCGCTGGATGCGGGACTCCCTCCTGCGATAAGTTGACTCGGGGAAGGAAACGCAGGGTAACCGGTGTCTCCTGGGACTCGTCAGAAACCACAGGGATGTACGCTGAGTGTGCCCATGAACACGGGGGCCTGCTGGAACTAGCCCTGCTTTCCCATTTTGAGGGCGGCATTCATGCCTGCCTTGACGCTCCCTGACATTCCCGGCTCCCGACAGGCCAGTGAGCCCTGGAAGAGTGCTTCGGGGAAAATCATGAGTTTGCTCTCTCTAAACCAGGGGCTGCCGCGGCCGCGGTGGCGGTCCGCACGGCAGGCTCCAGAGCCAAAGGGAGCCTCAACGTGAGAACTGGCCTCCAGGTTAGGCCCTGAGTAGCCGTGCAGAAAGGGAGGCATGCAGCTCTTTCCGGGAGTTCTTAGTCGCTTTGCTTTCAAGGCAGTACACGCCCGGGGACTCCTAGGCCCCACGGGCGTGCAGCGTTTTCCCTCCAAGGTCCCTGAGTGCCTCCAGACACCTGTGGGCCGGCTGAGCAACGTCGAGGTCCATTGGTTGATTCCCTCGGAGGACCCCCGTGCGTGCCGAGTGCTGGGCAACCACACACTGCGCGTTCCTTGAGGAGCGCTACATCTCCAGAGCCCTCGAACGCCCTTCGGGACAACATGGCTGGTGGGTGCGAGGTGCCCAGGAAGACTCTGTCACGGCCCTTGTGTGAGCTGCCATGAGAGAACGCTGTGCTTGCAACACTGCGAGGCCCGCCCTCGTGCCTGAAGTCACTCTGCTCGAGGAGAAAGTCAGCACCTTAGCGTGCTGTGTGGCTCCCGGCACACCCCGCATGAAGCCATGCCTGGAAGTAAGGCCCTGGTTTGCCGTGCAGAAGCGGAGGCGTGCTGCACTTTCCAGGAGGCGGTGGCCTCTGCTCTGCATACCTTGAACGGCAGCACAGCCTTCTGGACACCTGGGAGGCTAGCCGGGGCGCCCTGTTCCCGGCAGGAACACTGAGTAACCCCAGGCGCACCTGGCTCTGCTAAGCACCATCCAGGCCCGTAGCCCCTTAGAGCCCCTCTGTGCACGCCGAGCGTAGGGAAACGCACTGCCCTCTCTTTTGGAGCAGCTTGGTTTCCTCAGCACTCGCACACGTTCACGAACGCCGTTCTGCCACATCCCACATGGCGCGGAGGTCTTACGCGTTGCCCTAATCGGAGCTGCGCTCAGAGTAACCCTCGTCTTCGCATTCCATCCAGGACCTCCTGACTGAAGGCACCGTGCCTCCTAGAGGACGGCGGCTTGGGTTCTTACTGCAATTCAAGTCCTGTTCCTTCTTTGGCACTGCAGGCAGCCCCAGGCCCAGAGGAGCGGCTACGGCGTTCCTTGGTTGAGACAGTTCGCTGGATGCGGGACTCCCTCCTGCGATAAGTTGACTCGGGGAAGGAAACGCAGGGTAACCGGTGTCTCCTGGGACTCGTCAGAAACCACAGGGATGTACGCTGAGTGTGCCCATGAACACGGGGGCCTGCTGGAACTAGCCCTGCTTTCCCATTTTGAGGGCGGCATTCATGCCTGCCTTGACGCTCCCTGACATTCCCGGCTCCCGACAGGCCAGTGAGCCCTGGAAGAGTGCTTCGGGGAAAATCATGAGTTTGCTCTCTCTAAACCAGGGGCTGCCGCGGCCGCGGTGGCGGTCCGCACGGCAGGCTCCAGAGCCAAAGGGAGCCTCAACGTGAGAACTGGCCTCCAGGTTAGGCCCTGAGTAGCCGTGCAGAAAGGGAGGCATGCAGCTCTTTCCGGGAGTTCTTAGTCGCTTTGCTTTCAAGGCAGTACACGCCCGGGGACTCCTAGGCCCCAGGGGCGTGCAGCGTTTTCCCTCCAAGGTCCCTGGGTGCCTCCAGACACCTGTGGGCCGGCTGAGCAACGTCGAGGTCCATTGGTTGATTCCCTCGGAGGACCCCCGTGCGTGCCGAGTGCTGGGCAACCACACACTGCGCGTTCCTTGAGGAGCGCTACCTCTCCAGAGCCCTCGAACGCCCTTCGGGACAACATGGCTGGTGGGTGCGAGGTGCCCAGGAAGACTCTGTCACGGCCCTTGTGTGAGCTGCCATGAGAGAACGCTGTGCTTGCAACACTGCGAGGCCCGCCCTCGTGCCTGAAGTCACTCTGCTCGAGGAGAAAGTCAGCACCTTAGCGTGCTGTGTGGCTCCCGGCACACCCAGCATGAAGCCATGCCTGGAAGTAAGGCCCTGGTTTGCCGTGCAGAAGCGGAGGCGTGCTGCACTTTCCAGGAGGCGGTGGCCTCTGCTCTGCATACCTTGAACGGCAGCACAGCCTTCTGGACACCTGGGAGGCTAGCCGGGGCGCCCTGTTCCCGGCAGGAACACTGAGTAACCCCAGGCGCACCTGGCTCTGCTAAGCACCATCCAGGCCCGTAGCCCCTTAGAGCCCCTCTGTGCACGCCGAGCGTAGGGAAACGCACTGCCCTCTCTTTTGGAGCAGCTTGGTTTCCTCAGCACTCGCACACGTTCACGAACGCCGTTCTGCCACATCCCACATGGCGCGGAGGTCTTACGCGTTGCCCTAATCGGAGCTGCGCTCAGAGTAACCCTCGTCTTCGCATTCCATCCAGGACCTCCTGACTGAAGGCACCGTGCCTCCTAGAGGACGGCGGCTTGGGTTCTTACTGCAATTCAAGTCCTGTTCCTTCTTTGGCACTGCAGGCAGCCCCAGGCCCAGAGGAGCGGCTACGGCGTTCCTTGGTTGAGACAGTTCGCTGGATGCGGGACTCCCTCCTGCGATAAGTTGACTCGGGGAAGGAAACGCAGGGTAACCGGTGTCTCCTGGGACTCGTCAGAAACCACAGGGATGTACGCTGAGTGTGCCCATGAACACGGGGGCCTGCTGGAACTAGCCCTGCTTTCCCATTTTGAGGGCGGCCTTCATGCCTGCCTTGACGCTCCCTGACATTCCCGGCTCCCGACAGGCCAGTGAGCCCTGGAAGAGTGCTTCGGGGAAAATCATGAGTTTGCTCTCTCTAAACCAGGGGCTGCCGCGGCCGCGGTGGCGGTCCGCACGGCAGGCTCCAGAGCCAAAGGGAGCCTCAACGTGAGAACTGGCCTCCAGGTTAGGCCCTGAGTAGCCGTGCAGAAAGGGAGGCATGCAGCTCTTTCCGGGAGTTCTTAGTCGCTTTGCTTTCAAGGCAGTACACACCCGGGGACTCCTAGGCCCCAGGGGCGTGCAGCGTTTTCCCTCCAAGGTCCCTGAGTGCCTCCAGACACCTGTGGGCCGGCTGAGCAACGTCGAGGTCCATTGGTTGATTCCCTCGGAGGACCCCCGTGCGTGCCGAGTGCTGGGCAACCACACACTGCGCGTTCCTTGAGGAGCGCTACATCTCCAGAGCCCTCGAACGCCCTTCGGGACAACATGGCTGGTGGGTGCGAGGTGCCCAGGAAGACTCTGTCACGGCCCTTGTGTGAGCTGCCATGAGAGAACGCTGTGCTTGCAACACTGCGAGGCCCGCCCTCGTGCCTGAAGTCACTCTGCTCGAGGAGAAAGTCAGCACCTTAGCGTGCTGTGTGGCTCCCGGCACACCCCGCATGAAGCCATGCCTGGAAGTAAGGCCCTGGTTTGCCGTGCAGAAGCGGAGGCGTGCTGCACTTTCCAGGAGGCGGTGGCCTCTGCTCTGCATACCTTGAACGGCAGCACAGCCTTCTGGACACCTGGGAGGCTAGCCGGGGCGCCCTGTTCCCGGCAGGAACACTGAGTAACCAACCCCAGGCGCACCTGGCTCTGCTAAGCACCATCCAGGCCCGTAGCCCCTTAGAGCCCCTCTGTGCACGCCGAGCGTAGGGAAACGCACTGCCCTCTCTTTTGGAGCAGCTTGGTTTCCTCAGCACTCGCACACGTTCACGAACGCCGTTCTGCCACATCCCACATGGCGCGGAGGTCTTACGCGTTGCCCTAATCGGAGCTGCGCTCAGAGTAACCCTCGTCTTCGCATTCCATCCAGGACCTCCTGACTGAAGGCACCGTGCCTCCTAGAGGACGGCGGCTTGGGTTCTTACTGCAATTCAAGTCCTGTTCCTTCTTTGGCACTGCAGGCAGCCCCAGGCCCAGAGGAGCGGCTACGGCGTTCCTTGGTTTAGACAGTTCGCTGGATGCGGGACTCCCTCCTGCGATAAGTTGACTCGGGGAAGGAAACGCAGGGTAACCGGTGTCTCCTGGGACTCGTCAGAAACCACAGGGATGTACGCTGAGTGTGCCCATGAACACGGGGGCCTGCTGGAACTAGCCCTGCTTTCCCATTTTGAGGGCGGCATTCATGCCTGCCTTGACGCTCCCTGACATTCCCGGCTCCCGACAGGCCAGTGAGCCCTGGAAGAGTGCTTCGGGGAAAATCATGAGTTTGCTCTCTCTAAACCAGGGGCTGCCGCGGCCGCGGTGGCGGTCCGCACGGCAGGCTCCAGAGCCAAAGGGAGCCTCAACGTGAGAACTGGCCTCCAGGTTAGGCCCTGAGTAGCCGTGCAGAAAGGGAGGCATGCAGCTCTTTCCGGGAGTTCTTAGTCGCTTTGCTTTCAAGGCAGTACACGCCCGGGGACTCCTAGGCCCCACGGGCGTGCAGCGTTTTCCCTCCAAGGTCCCTGAGTGCCTCCAGACACCTGTGGGCCGGCTGAGCAACGTCGAGGTCCATTGGTTGATTCCCTCGGAGGACCCCCGTGCGTGCCGAGTGCTGGGCAACCACACACTGCGCGTTCCTTGAGGAGCGCTACATCTCCAGAGCCCTCGAACGCCCTTCGGGACAACATGGCTGGTGGGTGCGAGGTGCCCAGGAAGACTCTGTCACGGCCCTTGTGTGAGCTGCCATGAGAGAACGCTGTGCTTGCAACACTGCGAGGCCCGCCCTCGTGCCTGAAGTCACTCTGCTCGAGGAGAAAGTCAGCACCTTAGCGTGCTGTGTGGCTCCCGGCACACCCCGCATGAAGCCATGCCTGGAAGTAAGGCCCTGGTTTGCCGTGCAGAAGCGGAGGCGTGCTGCACTTTCCAGGAGGCGGTGGCCTCTGCTCTGCATACCTTGAACGGCAGCACAGCCTTCTGGACACCTGGGAGGCTAGCCGGGGCGCCCTGTTCCCGGCAGGAACACTGAGTAACCCCAGGCGCACCTGGCTCTGCTAAGCACCATCCAGGCCCGTAGCCCCTTAGAGCCCCTCTGTGCACGCCGAGCGTAGGGAAACGCACTGCCCTCTCTTTTGGAGCAGCTTGGTTTCCTCAGCACTCGCACACGTTCACGAACGCCGTTCTGCCACATCCCACATGGCGCGGAGGTCTTACGCGTTGCCCTAATCGGAGCTGCGCTCAGAGTAACCCTCGTCTTCGCATTCCATCCAGGACCTCCTGACTGAAGGCACCGTGCCTCCTAGAGGACGGCGGCTTGGGTTCTTACTGCAATTCAAGTCCTGTTCCTTCTTTGGCACTGCAGGCAGCCCCAGGCCCAGAGGAGCGGCTACGGCGTTCCTTGGTTGAGACAGTTCGCTGGATGCGGGACTCCCTCCTGCGATAAGTTGACTCGGGGAAGGAAACGCAGGGTAACCGGTGTCTCCTGGGACTCGTCAGAAACCACAGGGATGTACGCTGAGTGTGCCCATGAACACGGGGGCCTGCTGGAACTAGCCCTGCTTTCCCATTTTGAGGGCGGCCTTCATGCCTGCCTTGACGCTCCCTGACATTCCCGGCTCCCGACAGGCCAGTGAGCCCTGGAAGAGTGCTTCGGGGAAAATCATGAGTTTGCTCTCTCTAAACCAGGGGCTGCCGCGGCCGCGGTGGCGGTCCGCACGGCAGGCTCCAGAGCCAAAGGGAGCCTCAACGTGAGAACTGGCCTCCAGGTTAGGCCCTGAGTAGCCGTGCAGAAAGGGAGGCATGCAGCTCTTTCCGGGAGTTCTTAGTCGCTTTGCTTTCAAGGCAGTACACGCCCGGGGACTCCTAGGCCCCAGGGGCGTGCAGCGTTTTCCCTCCAAGGTCCCTGAGTGCCTCCAGACACCTGTGGGCCGGCTGAGCAACGTCGAGGTCCATTGGTTGATTCCCTCGGAGGACCCCCGTGCGTGCCGAGTGCTGGGCAACCACACACTGCGCGTTCCTTGAGGAGCGCTACATCTCCAGAGCCCTCGAACGCCCTTCGGGACAACATGGCTGGTGGGTGCGAGGTGCCCAGGAAGACTCTGTCACGGCCCTTGTGTGAGCTGCCATGAGAGAACGCTGTGCTTGCAACACTGCGAGGCCCGCCCTCGTGCCTGAAGTCACTCTGCTCGAGGAGAAAGTCAGCACCTTAGCGTGCTGTGTGGCTCCCGGCACACCCCGCATGAAGCCATGCCTGGAAGTAAGGCCCTGGTTTGCCGTGCAGAAGCGGAGGCGTGCTGCACTTTCCAGGAGGCGGTGGCCTCTGCTCTGCATACCTTGAACGGCAGCACAGCCTTCTGGACACCTGGGAGGCTAGCCGGGGCGCCCTGTTCCCGGCAGGAACACTGAGTAACCCCAGGCGCACCTGGCTCTGCTAAGCACCATCCAGGCCCGTAGCCCCTTAGAGCCCCTCTGTGCACGCCGAGCGTAGGGAAACGCACTGCCCTCTCTTTTGGAGCAGCTTGGTTTCCTCAGCACTCGCACACGTTCACGAACGCCGTTCTGCCACATCCCACATGGCGCGGAGGTCTTACGCGTTGCCCTAATCGGAGCTGCGCTCAGAGTAACCCTCGTCTTCGCATTCCATCCAGGACCTCCTGACTGAAGGCACCGTGCCTCCTAGAGGACGGCGGCTTGGGTTCTTACTGCAATTCAAGTCCTGTTCCTTCTTTGGCACTGCAGGCAGCCCCAGGCCCAGAGGAGCGGCTACGGCGTTCCTTGGTTGAGACAGTTCGCCGGATGCGGGACTCCCTCGTGCGATAAGTTGACTCGGGGAAGGAAACGCAGGGTAACCGGTGTCTCCTGGGACTCGTCAGAAACCACAGGGATGTACGCTGAGTGTGCCCATGAACACGGGGGCCTGCTGGAACTAGCCCTGCTTTCCCATTTTGAGGGCGGCATTCATGCCTGCCTTGACCCTCCCTGACATTCCCGGCTCCCGACAGGCCAGTGAGCCCTGGAAGAGTGCTTCGGGGAAAATCATGAGTTTGCTCTCTCTAAACCAGGGGCTGCCGCGGCCGCGGTGGCGGTCCGCACGGCAGGCTCCAGAGCCAAAGGGAGCCTCAACGTGAGAACTGGCCTCCAGGTTAGGCCCTGAGTAGCCGTGCAGAAAGGGAGGCATGCAGCTCTTTCCGGGAGTTCTTAGTCGCTTTGCTTTCAAGGCAGTACACGCCCGGGGACTCCTAGGCCCCACGGGCGTGCAGCGTTTTCCCTCCAAGGTCCCTGAGTGCCTCCAGACACCTGTGGGCCGGCTGAGCAACGTCGAGGTCCATTGGTTGATTCCCTCGGAGGACCCCCGTGCGTGCCGAGTGCTGGGCAACCACACACTGCGCGTTCCTTGAGGAGCGCTACATCTCCAGAGCCCTCGAACGCCCTTCGGGACAACATGGCTGGTGGGTGCGAGGTGCCCAGGAAGACTCTGTCACGGCCCTTGTGTGAGCTGCCATGAGAGAACGCTGTGCTTGCAACACTGCGAGGCCCGCCCTCGTGCCTGAAGTCACTCTGCTCGAGGAGAAAGTCAGCACCTTAGCGTGCTGTGTGGCTCCCGGCACACCCCGCATGAAGCCATGCCTGGAAGTAAGGCCCTGGTTTGCCGTGCAGAAGCGGAGGCGTGCTGCACTTTCCAGGAGGCGGTGGCCTCTGCTCTGCATACCTTGAACGGCAGCACAGCCTTCTGGACACCTGGGAGGCTAGCCGGGGCGCCCTGTTCCCGGCAGGAACACTGAGTAACCCCAGGCGCACCTGGCTCTGCTAAGCACCATCCAGGCCCGTAGCCCCTTAGAGCCCCTCTGTGCACGCCGAGCGTAGGGAAACGCACTGCCCTCTCTTTTGGAGCAGCTTGGTTTCCTCAGCACTCGCACACGTTCACGAACGCCGTTCTGCCACATCCCACATGGCGCGGAGGTCTTACGCGTTGCCCTAATCGGAGCTGCGCTCAGAGTAACCCTCGTCTTCGCATTCCATCCAGGACCTCCTGACTGAAGGCACCGTGCCTCCTAGAGGACGGCGGCTTGGGTTCTTACTGCAATTCAAGTCCTGTTCCTTCTTTGGCACTGCAGGCAGCCCCAGGCCCAGAGGAGCGGCTACGGCGTTCCTTGGTTGAGACAGTTCGCTGGATGCGGGACTCCCTCCTGCGATAAGTTGACTCGGGGAAGGAAACGCAGGGTAACCGGTGTCTCCTGGGACTCGTCAGAAACCACAGGGATGTACGCTGAGTGTGCCCATGAACACGGGGGCCTGCTGGAACTAGCCCTGCTTTCCCATTTTGAGGGCGGCCTTCATGCCTGCCTTGACGCTCCCTGACATTCCCGGCTCCCGACAGGCCAGTGAGCCCTGGAAGAGTGCTTCGGGGAAAATCATGAGTTTGCTCTCTCTAAACCAGGGGCTGCCGCGGCCGCGGTGGCGGTCCGCACGGCAGGCTCCAGAGCCAAAGGGAGCCTCAACGTGAGAACTGGCCTCCAGGTTAGGCCCTGAGTAGCCGTGCAGAAAGGGAGGCATGCAGCTCTTTCCGGGAGTTCTTAGTCGCTTTGCTTTCAAGGCAGTACACGCCCGGGGACTCCTAGGCCCCACGGGCGTGCAGCGTTTTCCCTCCAAGGTCCCTGAGTGCCTCCAGACACCTGTGGGCCGGCTGAGCAACGTCGAGGTCCATTGGTTGATTCCCTCGGAGGACCCCCGTGCGTGCCGAGTGCTGGGCAACCACACACTGCGCGTTCCTTGAGGAGCGCTACATCTCCAGAGCCCTCGAACGCCCTTCGGGACAACATGGCTGGTGGGTGCGAGGTGCCCAGGAAGACTCTGTCATGGCCCTTGTGTGAGCTGCCATGAGAGAACGCTGTGCTTGCAACACTGCGAGGCCCGCCCTCGTGCCTGAAGTCACTCTGCTCGAGGAGAAAGTCAGCACCTTAGCGTGCTGTGTGGCTCCCGGCACACCCAGCATGAAGCCATGCCTGGAAGTAAGGCCCTGGTTTGCCGTGCAGAAGCGGAGGCGTGCTGCACTTTCCAGGAGGCGGTGGCCTCTGCTCTGCATACCTTGAACGGCAGCACAGCCTTCTGGACACCTGGGAGGCTAGCCGGGGCGCCCTGTTCCCGGCAGGAACACTGAGTAACCAACCCCAGGCGCACCTGGCTCTGCTAAGCACCATCCAGGCCCGTAGCCCCTTAGAGCCCCTCTGTGCACGCCGAGCGTAGGGAAACGCACTGCCCTCTCTTTTGGAGCAGCTTGGTTTCCTCAGCACTCGCACACGTTCACGAACGCCGTTCTGCCACATCCCACATGGCGCGGAGGTCTTACGCGTTGCCCTAATCGGAGCTGCGCTCAGAGTAACCCTCGTCTTCGCATTCCATCCAGGACCTCCTGACTGAAGGCACCGTGCCTCCTAGAGGACGGCGGCTTGGGTTCTTACTGCAATTCAAGTCCTGTTCCTTCTTTGGCACTGCAGGCAGCCCCAGGCCCAGAGGAGCGGCTACGGCGTTCCTTGGTTGAGACAGTTCGCTGGATGCGGGACTCCCTCCTGCGATAAGTTGACTCGGGGAAGGAAACGCAGGGTAACCGGTGTCTCCTGGGACTCGTCAGAAACCACAGGGATGTACGCTGAGTGTGCCCATGAACACGGGGGCCTGCTGGAACTAGCCCTGCTTTCCCATTTTGAGGGCGGCCTTCATGCCTGCCTTGACGCTCCCTGACATTCCCGGCTCCCGACAGGCCAGTGAGCCCTGGAAGAGTGCTTCGGGGAAAATCATGAGTTTGCTCTCTCTAAACCAGGGGCTTCCGCGGCCGCGGTGGCGGTCCACACGGCAGGCTCCAGAGCCAAAGGGAGCCTCAACGTGAGAACTGGCCTCCAGGTTAGGCCCTGAGTAGCCGTGCAGAAAGGGAGGCATGCAGCTCTTTCCGGGAGTTCTTAGTCGCTTTGCTTTCAAGGCAGTACACGCCCGGGGACTCCTAGGCCCCAGGGGCGTGCAGCGTTTTCCCTCCAAGGTCCCTGAGTGCCTCCAGACACGTGTGGGCCGGCTGAGCAACGTCGAGGTCCATTGGTTGATTCCCTCGGAGGACCCCCGTGCGTGCCGAGTGCTGGGCAACCACACACTGCGCGTTCCTTGAGGAGCGCTACATCTCCAGAGCCCTCGAACGCCCTTCGGGACAACATGGCTGGTGGGTGCGAGGTGCCCAGGAAGACTCTGTCATGGCCCTTGTGTGAGCTGCCATGAGAGAACGCTGTGCTTGCAACACTGCGAGGCCCGCCCTCGTGCCTGAAGTCACTCTGCTCGAGGAGAAAGTCAGCACCTTAGCGTGCTGTGTGGCTCCCGGCACACCCCGCATGAAGCCATGCCTGGAAGTAAGGCCCTGGTTTGCCGTGCAGAAGCGGAGGCGTGCTGCACTTTCCAGGAGGCGGTGGCCTCTGCTCTGCATACCTTGAACGGCAGCACAGCCTTCTGGACACCTGGGAGGCTAGCCGGGGCGCCCTGTTCCCGGCAGGAACACTGAGTAACCCCAGGCGCACCTGGCTCTGCTAAGCACCATCCAGGCCCGTAGCCCCTTAGAGCCCCTCTGTGCACGCCGAGCGTAGGGAAACGCACTGCCCTCTCTTTTGGAGCAGCTTGGTTTCCTCAGCACTCGCACACGTTCACGAACGCCGTTCTGCCACATCCCACATGGCGCGGAGGTCTTACGCGTTGCCCTAATCGGAGCTGCGCTCAGAGTAACCCTCGTCTTCGCATTCCATCCAGGACCTCCTGACTGAAGGCACCGTGCCTCCTAGAGGACGGCGGCTTGGGTTCTTACTGCAATTCAAGTCCTGTTCCTTCTTTGGCACTGCAGGCAGCCCCAGGCCCAGAGGAGCGGCTACGGCGTTCCTTGGTTGAGACAGTTCGCTGGATGCGGGACTCCCTCCTGCGATAAGTTGACTCGGGGAAGGAAACGCAGGGTAACCGGTGTCTCCTGGGACTCGTCAGAAACCACAGGGATGTGCGCTGAGTGTGCTCATGAACACGGGGGCCTGCTGGAACTAGCCCTGCTTTCCCATTTTGAGGGCGGCCTTCATGCCTGCCTTGACGCTCCCTGACATTCCCGGCTCCCGACAGGCCAGTGAGCCCTGGAAGAGTGCTTCGGGGAAAATCATGAGTTTGCTCTCTCTAAACCAGGGGCTGCCGCGGCCGCGGTGGCGGTCCGCACGGCAGGCTCCAGAGCCAAAGGGAGCCTCAACGTGAGAACTGGCCTCCAGGTTAGGCCCTGAGTAGCCGTGCAGAAAGGGAGGCATGCAGCTCTTTCCGGGAGTTCTTAGTCGCTTTGCTTTCAAGGCAGTACACGCCCGGGGACTCCTAGGCCCCAGGGGCGTGCAGCGTTTTCCCTCCAAGGTCCCTGAGTGCCTCCAGACACCTGTGGGCCGGCTGAGCAACGTCGAGGTCCATTGGTTGATTCCCTCGGAGGACCCCCGTGCGTGCCGAGTGCTGGGCAACCACACACTGCGCGTTCCTTGAGGAGCGCTACATCTCCAGAGCCCTCGAACGCCCTTCGGGACAACATGGCTGGTGGGTGCGAGGTGCCCAGGAAGACTCTGTCATGGCCCTTGTGTGAGCTGCCATGAGAGAACGCTGTGCTTGCAACACTGCGAGGCCCGCCCTCGTGCCTGAAGTCACTCTGCTCGAGGAGAAAGTCAGCACCTTAGCGTGCTGTGTGGCTCCCGGCACACCCAGCATGAAGCCATGCCTGGAAGTAAGGCCCTGGTTTGCCGTGCAGAAGCGGAGGCGTGCTGCACTTTCCAGGAGGCGGTGGCCTCTGCTCTGCATACCTTGAACGGCAGCACAGCCTTCTGGACACCTGGGAGGCTAGCCGGGGCGCCCTGTTCCCGACAGGAACACTGAGTAACCCCAGGCGCACCTGGCTCTGCTAAGCACCATCCAGGCCCGTAGCCCCTTAGAGCCCCTCTGTGCACGCCGAGCGTAGGGAAACGCACTGCCCTCTCTTTTGGAGCAGCTTGGTTTCCTCAGCACTCGCACACGTTCACGAACGCCGTTCTGCCACATCCCACATGGCGCGGAGGTCTTACGCGTTGCCCTAATCGGAGCTGCGCTCAGAGTAACCCTCGTCTTCGCATTCCATCCAGGACCTCCTGACTGAAGGCACCGTGCCTCCTAGAGGACGGCGGCTTGGGTTCTTACTGCAATTCAAGTCCTGTTCCTTCTTTGGCACTGCAGGCAGCCCCAGGCCCAGAGGAGCGGCTACGGCGTTCCTTGGTTGAGACAGTTCGCTGGATGCGGGACTCCCTCCTGCGATAAGTTGACTCGGGGAAGGAAACGCAGGGTAACCGGTGTCTCCTGGGACTCGTCAGAAACCACAGGGATGTACGCTGAGTGTGCCCATGAACACGGGGGCCTGCTGGAACTAGCCCTGCTTTCCCATTTTGAGGGCGGCATTCATGCCTGCCTTGACGCTCCCTGACATTCCCGGCTCCCGACAGGCCAGTGAGCCCTGGAAGAGTGCTTCGGGGAAAATCATGAGTTTGCTCTCTCTAAACCAGGGGCTGCCGCGGCCGCGGTGGCGGTCCGCACGGCAGGCTCCAGAGCCAAAGGGAGCCTCAACGTGAGAACTGGCCTCCAGGTTAGGCCCTGAGTAGCCGTGCAGAAAGGGAGGCATGCAGCTCTTTCCGGGAGTTCTTAGTCGCTTTGCTTTCAAGGCAGTACACGCCCGGGGACTCCTAGGCCCCACGGGCGTGCAGCGTTTTCCCTCCAAGGTCCCTGAGTGCCTCCAGACACCTGTGGGCCGGCTGAGCAACGTCGAGGTCCATTGGTTGATTCCCTCGGAGGACCCCCGTGCGTGCCGAGTGCTGGGCAACCACACACTGCGCGTTCCTTGAGGAGCGCTACATCTCCAGAGCCCTCGAACGCCCTTCGGGACAACATGGCTGGTGGGTGCGAGGTGCCCAGGAAGACTCTGTCACGGCCCTTGTGTGAGCTGCCATGAGAGAACGCTGTGCTTGCAACACTGCGAGGCCCGCCCTCGTGCCTGAAGTCACTCTGCTCGAGGAGAAAGTCAGCACCTTAGCGTGCTGTGTGGCTCCCGGCACACCCAGCATGAAGCCATGCCTGGAAGTAAGGCCCTGGTTTGCCGTGCAGAAGCGGAGGCGTGCTGCACTTTCCAGGAGGCGGTGGCCTCTGCTCTGCATACCTTGAACGGCAGCACAGCCTTCTGGACACCTGGGAGGCTAGCCGGGGCGCCCTGTTCCCGGCAGGAACACTGAGTAACCCCAGGCGCACCTGGCTCTGCTAAGCACCATCCAGGCCCGTAGCCCCTTAGAGCCCCTCTGTGCACGCCGAGCGTAGGGAAACGCACTGCCCTCTCTTTTGGAGCAGCTTGGTTTCCTCAGCACTCGCACACGTTCACGAACGCCGTTCTGCCACATCCCACATGGCGCGGAGGTCTTACGCGTTGCCCTAATCGGAGCTGCGCTCAGAGTAACCCTCGTCTTCGCATTCCATCCAGGACCTCCTGACTGAAGGCACCGTGCCTCCTAGAGGACGGCGGCTTGGGTTCTTACTGCAATTCAAGTCCTGTTCCTTCTTTGGCACTGCAGGCAGCCCCAGGCCCAGAGGAGCGGCTACGGCGTTCCTTGGTTGAGACAGTTCGCTGGATGCGGGACTCCCTCCTGCGATAAGTTGACTCGGGGAAGGAAACGCAGGGTAACCGGTGTCTCCTGGGACTCGTCAGAAACCACAGGGATGTACGCTGAGTGTGCCCATGAACACGGGGGCCTGCTGGAACTAGCCCTGCTTTCCCATTTTGAGGGCGGCATTCATGCCTGCCTTGACGCTCCCTGACATTCCCGGCTCCCGACAGGCCAGTGAGCCCTGGAAGAGTGCTTCGGGGAAAATCATGAGTTTGCTCTCTCTAAACCAGGGGCTGCCGCGGCCGCGGTGGCGGTCCGCACGGCAGGCTCCAGAGCCAAAGGGAGCCTCAACGTGAGAACTGGCCTCCAGGTTAGGCCCTGAGTAGCCGTGCAGAAAGGGAGGCATGCAGCTCTTTCCGGGAGTTCTTAGTCGCTTTGCTTTCAAGGCAGTACACGCCCGGGGACTCCTAGGCCCCAGGGGCGTGCAGCGTTTTCCCTCCAAGGTCCCTGAGTGCCTCCAGACACCTGTGGGCCGGCTGAGCAACGTCGAGGTCCATTGGTTGATTCCCTCGGAGGACCCCCGTGCGTGCCGAGTGCTGGGCAACCACACACTGCGCGTTCCTTGAGGAGCGCTACATCTCCAGAGCCCTCGAACGCCCTTCGGGACAACATGGCTGGTGGGTGCGAGGTGCCCAGGAAGACTCTGTCACGGCCCTTGTGTGAGCTGCCATGAGAGAACGCTGTGCTTGCAACACTGCGAGGCCCGCCCTCGTGCCTGAAGTCACTCTGCTCGAGGAGAAAGTCAGCACCTTAGCGTGCTGTGTGGCTCCCGGCACACCCCGCATGAAGCCATGCCTGGAAGTAAGGCCCTGGTTTGCCGTGCAGAAGCGGAGGCGTGCTGCACTTTCCAGGAGGCGGTGGCCTCTGCTCTGCATACCTTGAACGGCAGCACAGCCTTCTGGACACCTGGGAGGCTAGCCGGGGCGCCCTGTTCCTGACAGGAACACTGAGTAACCCCAGGCGCACCTGGCTCTGCTAAGCACCATCCAGGCCCGTAGCCCCTTAGAGCCCCTCTGTGCACGCCGAGCGTAGGGAAACGCACTGCCCTCTCTTTTGGAGCAGCTTGGTTTCCTCAGCACTCGCACACGTTCACGAACGCCGTTCTGCCACATCCCACATGGCGCGGAGGTCTTACGCGTTGCCCTAATCGGAGCTGCGCTCAGAGTAACCCTCGTCTTCGCATTCCATCCAGGACCTCCTGACTGAAGGCACCGTGCCTCCTAGAGGACGGCGGCTTGGGTTCTTACTGCAATTCAAGTCCTGTTCCTTCTTTGGCACTGCAGGCAGCCCCAGGCCCAGAGGAGCGGCTACGGCGTTCCTTGGTTGAGACAGTTCGCTGGATGCGGGACTCCCTCCTGCGATAAGTTGACTCGGGGAAGGAAACGCAGGGTAACCGGTGTCTCCTGGGACTCGTCAGAAACCACAGGGATGTACGCTGAGTGTGCCCATGAACACGGGGGCCTGCTGGAACTAGCCCTGCTTTCCCATTTTGAGGGCGGCATTCATGCCTGCCTTGACGCTCCCTGACATTCCCGGCTCCCGACAGGCCAGTGAGCCCTGGAAGAGTGCTTCGGGGAAAATCATGAGTTTGCTCTCTCTAAACCAGGGGCTGCCGCGGCCGCGGTGGCGGTCCGCACGGCAGGCTCCAGAGCCAAAGGGAGCCTCAACGTGAGAACTGGCCTCCAGGTTAGGCCCTGAGTAGCCGTGCAGAAAGGGAGGCATGCAGCTCTTTCCGGGAGTTCTTAGTCGCTTTGCTTTCAAGGCAGTACACGCCCGGGGACTCCTAGGCCCCACGGGCGTGCAGCGTTTTCCCTCCAAGGTCCCTGAGTGCCTCCAGACACCTGTGGGCCGGCTGAGCAACGTCGAGGTCCATTGGTTGATTCCCTCGGAGGACCCCCGTGCGTGCCGAGTGCTGGGCAACCACACACTGCGCGTTCCTTGAGGAGCGCTACATCTCCAGAGCCCTCGAACGCCCTTCGGGACAACATGGCTGGTGGGTGCGAGGTGCCCAGGAAGACTCTGTCATGGCCCTTGTGTGAGCTGCCATGAGAGAACGCTGTGCTTGCAACACTGCGAGGCCCGCCCTCGTGCCTGAAGTCACTCTGCTCGAGGAGAAAGTCAGCACCTTAGCGTGCTGTGTGGCTCCCGGCACACCCAGCATGAAGCCATGCCTGGAAGTAAGGCCCTGGTTTGCCGTGCAGAAGCGGAGGCGTGCTGCACTTTCCAGGAGGCGGTGGCCTCTGCTCTGCATACCTTGAACGGCAGCACAGCCTTCTGGACACCTGGGAGGCTAGCCGGGGCGCCCTGTTCCCGGCAGGAACACTGAGTAACCAACCCCAGGCGCACCTGGCTCTGCTAAGCACCATCCAGGCCCGTAGCCCCTTAGAGCCCCTCTGTGCACGCCGAGCGTAGGGAAACGCACTGCCCTCTCTTTTGGAGCAGCTTGGTTTCCTCAGCACTCGCACACGTTCACGAACGCCGTTCTGCCACATCCCACATGGCGCGGAGGTCTTACGCGTTGCCCTAATCGGAGCTGCGCTCAGAGTAACCCTCGTCTTCGCATTCCATCCAGGACCTCCTGACTGAAGGCACCGTGCCTCCTAGAGGACGGCGGCTTGGGTTCTTACTGCAATTCAAGTCCTGTTCCTTCTTTGGCACTGCAGGCAGCCCCAGGCCCAGAGGAGCGGCTACGGCGTTCCTTGGTTGAGACAGTTCGCTGGATGCGGGACTCCCTCCTGCGATAAGTTGACTCGGGGAAGGAAACGCAAGGTAACCGGTGTCTCCTGGGACTCGTCAGAAACCACAGGGATGTACGCTGAGTGTGCCCATGAACACGGGGGCCTGCTGGAACTAGCCCTGCTTTCCCATTTTGAGGGCGGCCTTCATGCCTGCCTTGACGCTCCCTGACATTCCCGGCTCCCGACAGGCCAGTGAGCCCTGGAAGAGTGCTTCGGGGAAAATCATGAGTTTGCTCTCTCTAAACCAGGGGCTGCCGCGGCCGTGGTGGCGGTCCGCACGGCAGGCTCCAGAGCCAAAGGGAGCCTCAACGTGAGAACTGGCCTCCAGGTTAGGCCCTGAGTAGCCGTGCAGAAAGGGAGGCATGCAGCTCTTTCCGGGAGTTCTTAGTCGCTTTGCTTTCAAGGCAGTACACGCCCGGGGACTCCTAGGCCCCAGGGGCGTGCAGCGTTTTCCCTCCAAGGTCCCTGAGTGCCTCCAGACACGTGTTGGCCGGCTGAGCAACGTCGAGGTCCATTGGTTGATTCCCTCGGAGGACCCCCGTGCGTGCCGAGTGCTGGGCAACCACACACTGCGCGTTCCTTGAGGAGCGCTACATCTCCAGAGCCCTCGAACGCCCTTCGGGACAACATGGCTGGTGGGTGCGAGGTGCCCAGGAAGACTCTGTCATGGCCCTTGTGTGAGCTGCCATGAGAGAACGCTGTGCTTGCAACACTGCGAGGCCCGCCCTCGTGCCTGAAGTCACTCTGCTCGAGGAGAAAGTCAGCACCTTAGCGTGCTGTGTGGCTCCCGGCACACCCCGCATGAAGCCATGCCTGGAAGTAAGGCCCTGGTTTGCCGTGCAGAAGCGGAGGCGTGCTGCACTTTCCAGGAGGCGGTGGCCTCTGCTCTGCATACCTTGAATGGCAGCACAGCCTTCTGGACACCTGGGAGGCTAGCCGGGGCGCCCTGTTCCCGGCAGGAACACTGAGTAACCCCAGGCGCACCTGGCTCTGCTAAGCACCATCCAGGCCCGTAGCCCCTTAGAGCCCCTCTGTGCACGCCGAGCGTAGGGAAACGCACTGCCCTCTCTTTTGGAGCAGCTTGGTTTCCTCAGCACTCGCACACGTTCACGAACGCCGTTCTGCCACATCCCACATGGCGCGGAGGTCTTACGCGTTGCCCTAATCGGAGCTGCGCTCAGAGTAACCCTCGTCTTCGCATTCCATCCAGGACCTCCTGACTGAAGGCACCGTGCCTCCTAGAGGACGGCGGCTTGGGTTCTTACTGCAATTCAAGTCCTGTTCCTTCTTTGGCACTGCAGGCAGCCCCAGGCCCAGAGGAGCGGCTACGGCGTTCCTTGGTTGAGACAGTTCGCTGGATGCGGGACTCCCTCCTGCGATAAGTTGACTCGGGGAAGGAAACGCAGGGTAACCGGTGTCTCCTGGGACTCGTCAGAAACCACAGGGATGTGCGCTGAGTGTGCTCATGAACACGGGGGCCTGCTGGAACTAGCCCTGCTTTCCCATTTTGAGGGCGGCCTTCATGCCTGCCTTGACGCTCCCTGACATTCCCGGCTCCCGACAGGCCAGTGAGCCCTGGAAGAGTGCTTCGGGGAAAATCATGAGTTTGCTCTCTCTAAACCAGGGGCTGCCGCGGCCGCGGTGGCGGTCCGCACGGCAGGCTCCAGAGCCAAAGGGAGCCTCAACGTGAGAACTGGCCTCCAGGTTAGGCCCTGAGTAGCCGTGCAGAAAGGGAGGCATGCAGCTCTTTCCGGGAGTTCTTAGTCGCTTTGCTTTCAAGGCAGTACACGCCCGGGGACTCCTAGGCCCCACGGGCGTGCAGCGTTTTCCCTCCAAGGTCCCTGAGTGCCTCCAGACACCTGTGGGCCGGCTGAGCAACGTCGAGGTCCATTGGTTGATTCCCTCGGAGGACCCCCGTGCGTGCCGAGTGCTGGGCAACCACACACTGCGCGTTCCTTGAGGAGCGCTACATCTCCAGAGCCCTCGAACGCCCTTCGGGACAACATGGCTGGTGGGTGCGAGGTGCCCAGGAAGACTCTGTCATGGCCCTTGTGTGAGCTGCCATGAGAGAACGCTGTGCTTGCAACACTGCGAGGCCCGCCCTCGTGCCTGAAGTCACTCTGCTCGAGGAGAAAGTCAGCACCTTAGCGTGCTGTGTGGCTCCCGGCACACCCAGCATGAAGCCATGCCTGGAAGTAAGGCCCTGGTTTGCCGTGCAGAAGCGGAGGCGTGCTGCACTTTCCAGGAGGCGGTGGCCTCTGCTCTGCATACCTTGAACGGCAGCACAGCCTTCTGGACACCTGGGAGGCTAGCCGGGGCGCCCTGTTCCCGGCAGGAACACTGAGTAACCAACCCCAGGCGCACCTGGCTCTGCTAAGCACCATCCAGGCCCGTAGCCCCTTAGAGCCCCTCTGTGCACGCCGAGCGTAGGGAAACGCACTGCCCTCTCTTTTGGAGCAGCTTGGTTTCCTCAGCACTCGCACACGTTCACGAACGCCGTTCTGCCACATCCCACATGGCGCGGAGGTCTTACGCGTTGCCCTAATCGGAGCTGCGCTCAGAGTAACCCTCGTCTTCGCATTCCATCCAGGACCTCCTGACTGAAGGCACCGTGCCTCCTAGAGGACGGCGGCTTGGGTTCTTACTGCAATTCAAGTCCTGTTCCTTCTTTGGCACTGCAGGCAGCCCCAGGCCCAGAGGAGCGGCTACGGCGTTCCTTGGTTGAGACAGTTCGCTGGATGCGGGACTCCCTCCTGCGATAAGTTGACTCGGGGAAGGAAACGCAGGGTAACCGGTGTCTCCTGGGACTCGTCAGAAACCACAGGGATGTACGCTGAGTGTGCCCATGAACACGGGGGCCTGCTGGAACTAGCCCTGCTTTCCCATTTTGAGGGCGGCCTTCATGCCTGCCTTGACGCTCCCTGACATTCCCGGCTCCCGACAGGCCAGTGAGCCCTGGAAGAGTGCTTCGGGGAAAATCATGAGTTTGCTCTCTCTAAACCAGGGGCTTCCGCGGCCGCGGTGGCGGTCCACACGGCAGGCTCCAGAGCCAAAGGGAGCCTCAACGTGAGAACTGGCCTCCAGGTTAGGCCCTGAGTAGCCGTGCAGAAAGGGAGGCATGCAGCTCTTTCCGGGAGTTCTTAGTCGCTTTGCTTTCAAGGCAGTACACGCCCGGGGACTCCTAGGCCCCAGGGGCGTGCAGCGTTTTCCCTCCAAGGTCCCTGAGTGCCTCCAGACACGTGTGGGCCGGCTGAGCAACGTCGAGGTCCATTGGTTGATTCCCTCGGAGGACCCCCGTGCGTGCCGAGTGCTGGGCAACCACACACTGCGCGTTCCTTGAGGAGCGCTACATCTCCAGAGCCCTCGAACGCCCTTCGGGACAACATGGCTGGTGGGTGCGAGGTGCCCAGGAAGACTCTGTCATGGCCCTTGTGTGAGCTGCCATGAGAGAACGCTGTGCTTGCAACACTGCGAGGCCCGCCCTCGTGCCTGAAGTCACTCTGCTCGAGGAGAAAGTCAGCACCTTAGCGTGCTGTGTGGCTCCCGGCACACCCCGCATGAAGCCATGCCTGGAAGTAAGGCCCTGGTTTGCCGTGCAGAAGCGGAGGCGTGCTGCACTTTCCAGGAGGCGGTGGCCTCTGCTCTGCATACCTTGAACGGCAGCACAGCCTTCTGGACACCTGGGAGGCTAGCCGGGGCGCCCTGTTCCCGGCAGGAACACTGAGTAACCCCAGGCGCACCTGGCTCTGCTAAGCACCATCCAGGCCCGTAGCCCCTTAGAGCCCCTCTGTGCACGCCGAGCGTAGGGAAACGCACTGCCCTCTCTTTTGGAGCAGCTTGGTTTCCTCAGCACTCGCACACGTTCACGAACGCCGTTCTGCCACATCCCACATGGCGCGGAGGTCTTACGCGTTGCCCTAATCGGAGCTGCGCTCAGAGTAACCCTCGTCTTCGCATTCCATCCAGGACCTCCTGACTGAAGGCACCGTGCCTCCTAGAGGACGGCGGCTTGGGTTCTTACTGCAATTCAAGTCCTGTTCCTTCTTTGGCACTGCAGGCAGCCCCAGGCCCAGAGGAGCGGCTACGGCGTTCCTTGGTTGAGACAGTTCGCTGGATGCGGGACTCCCTCCTGCGATAAGTTGACTCGGGGAAGGAAACGCAGGGTAACCGGTGTCTCCTGGGACTCGTCAGAAACCACAGGGATGTGCGCTGAGTGTGCTCATGAACACGGGGGCCTGCTGGAACTAGCCCTGCTTTCCCATTTTGAGGGCGGCCTTCATGCCTGCCTTGACGCTCCCTGACATTCCCGGCTCCCGACAGGCCAGTGAGCCCTGGAAGAGTGCTTCGGGGAAAATCATGAGTTTGCTCTCTCTAAACCAGGGGCTGCCGCGGCCGCGGTGGCGGTCCGCACGGCAGGCTCCAGAGCCAAAGGGAGCCTCAACGTGAGAACTGGCCTCCAGGTTAGGCCCTGAGTAGCCGTGCAGAAAGGGAGGCATGCAGCTCTTTCCGGGAGTTCTTAGTCGCTTTGCTTTCAAGGCAGTACACGCCCGGGGACTCCTAGGCCCCAGGGGCGTGCAGCGTTTTCCCTCCAAGGTCCCTGAGTGCCTCCAGACACCTGTGGGCCGGCTGAGCAACGTCGAGGTCCATTGGTTGATTCCCTCGGAGGACCCCCGTGCGTGCCGAGTGCTGGGCAACCACACACTGCGCGTTCCTTGAGGAGCGCTACATCTCCAGAGCCCTCGAACGCCCTTCGGGACAACATGGCTGGTGGGTGCGAGGTGCTCAGGAAGACTCTGTCATGGCCCTTGTGTGAGCTGCCATGAGAGAACGCTGTGCTTGCAACACTGCGAGGCCCGCCCTCGTGCCTGAAGTCACTCTGCTCGAGGAGAAAGTCAGCACCTTAGCGTGCTGTGTGGCTCCCGGCACACCCAGCATGAAGCCATGCCTGGAAGTAAGGCCCTGGTTTGCCGTGCAGAAGCGGAGGCGTGCTGCACTTTCCAGGAGGCGGTGGCCTCTGCTCTGCATACCTTGAACGGCAGCACAGCCTTCTGGACACCTGGGAGGCTAGCCGGGGCGCCCTGTTCCCGACAGGAACACTGAGTAACCCCAGGCGCACCTGGCTCTGCTAAGCACCATCCAGGCCCGTAGCCCCTTAGAGCCCCTCTGTGCACGCCGAGCGTAGGGAAACGCACTGCCCTCTCTTTTGGAGCAGCTTGGTTTCCTCAGCACTCGCACACGTTCACGAACGCCGTTCTGCCACATCCCACATGGCGCGGAGGTCTTACGCGTTGCCCTAATCGGAGCTGCGCTCAGAGTAACCCTCGTCTTCGCATTCCATCCAGGACCTCCTGACTGAAGGCACCGTGCCTCCTAGAGGACGGCGGCTTGGGTTCTTACTGCAATTCAAGTCCTGTTCCTTCTTTGGCACTGCAGGCAGCCCCAGGCCCAGAGGAGCGGCTACGGCGTTCCTTGGTTGAGACAGTTCGCTGGATGCGGGACTCCCTCCTGCGATAAGTTGACTCGGGGAAGGAAACGCAGGGTAACCGGTGTCTCCTGGGACTCGTCAGAAACCACAGGGATGTACGCTGAGTGTGCCCATGAACACGGGGGCCTGCTGGAACTAGCCCTGCTTTCCCATTTTGAGGGCGGCATTCATGCCTGCCTTGACGCTCCCTGACATTCCCGGCTCCCGACAGGCCAGTGAGCCCTGGAAGAGTGCTTCGGGGAAAATCATGAGTTTGCTCTCTCTAAACCAGGGGCTGCCGCGGCCGCGGTGGCGGTCCGCACGGCAGGCTCCAGAGCCAAAGGGAGCCTCAACGTGAGAACTGGCCTCCAGGTTAGGCCCTGAGTAGCCGTGCAGAAAGGGAGGCATGCAGCTCTTTCCGGGAGTTCTTAGTCGCTTTGCTTTCAAGGCAGTACACGCCCGGGGACTCCTAGGCCCCACGGGCGTGCAGCGTTTTCCCTCCAAGGTCCCTGAGTGCCTCCAGACACCTGTGGGCCGGCTGAGCAACGTCGAGGTCCATTGGTTGATTCCCTCGGAGGACCCCCGTGCGTGCCGAGTGCTGGGCAACCACACACTGCGCGTTCCTTGAGGAGCGCTACATCTCCAGAGCCCTCGAACGCCCTTCGGGACAACATGGCTGGTGGGTGCGAGGTGCCCAGGAAGACTCTGTCACGGCCCTTGTGTGAGCTGCCATGAGAGAACGCTGTGCTTGCAACACTGCGAGGCCCGCCCTCGTGCCTGAAGTCACTCTGCTCGAGGAGAAAGTCAGCACCTTAGCGTGCTGTGTGGCTCCCGGCACACCCAGCATGAAGCCATGCCTGGAAGTAAGGCCCTGGTTTGCCGTGCAGAAGCGGAGGCGTGCTGCACTTTCCAGGAGGCGGTGGCCTCTGCTCTGCATACCTTGAACGGCAGCACAGCCTTCTGGACACCTGGGAGGCTAGCCGGGGCGCCCTGTTCCCGGCAGGAACACTGAGTAACCCCAGGCGCACCTGGCTCTGCTAAGCACCATCCAGGCCCGTAGCCCCTTAGAGCCCCTCTGTGCACGCCGAGCGTAGGGAAACGCACTGCCCTCTCTTTTGGAGCAGCTTGGTTTCCTCAGCACTCGCACACGTTCACGAACGCCGTTCTGCCACATCCCACATGGCGCGGAGGTCTTACGCGTTGCCCTAATCGGAGCTGCGCTCAGAGTAACCCTCGTCTTCGCATTCCATCCAGGACCTCCTGACTGAAGGCACCGTGCCTCCTAGAGGACGGCGGCTTGGGTTCTTACTGCAATTCAAGTCCTGTTCCTTCTTTGGCACTGCAGGCAGCCCCAGGCCCAGAGGAGCGGCTACGGCGTTCCTTGGTTGAGACAGTTCGCTGGATGCGGGACTCCCTCCTGCGATAAGTTGACTCGGGGAAGGAAACGCAGGGTAACCGGTGTCTCCTGGGACTCGTCAGAAACCACAGGGATGTACGCTGAGTGTGCCCATGAACACGGGGGCCTGCTGGAACTAGCCCTGCTTTCCCATTTTGAGGGCGGCATTCATGCCTGCCTTGACGCTCCCTGACATTCCCGGCTCCCGACAGGCCAGTGAGCCCTGGAAGAGTGCTTCGGGGAAAATCATGAGTTTGCTCTCTCTAAACCAGGGGCTGCCGCGGCCGCGGTGGCGGTCCGCACGGCAGGCTCCAGAGCCAAAGGGAGCCTCAACGTGAGAACTGGCCTCCAGGTTAGGCCCTGAGTAGCCGTGCAGAAAGGGAGGCATGCAGCTCTTTCCGGGAGTTCTTAGTCGCTTTGCTTTCAAGGCAGTACACGCCCGGGGACTCCTAGGCCCCAGGGGCGTGCAGCGTTTTCCCTCCAAGGTCCCTGAGTGCCTCCAGACACCTGTGGGCCGGCTGAGCAACGTCGAGGTCCATTGGTTGATTCCCTCGGAGGACCCCCGTGCGTGCCGAGTGCTGGGCAACCACACACTGCGCGTTCCTTGAGGAGCGCTACATCTCCAGAGCCCTCGAACGCCCTTCGGGACAACATGGCTGGTGGGTGCGAGGTGCCCAGGAAGACTCTGTCACGGCCCTTGTGTGAGCTGCCATGAGAGAACGCTGTGCTTGCAACACTGTGAGGCCCGCCCTCGTGCCTGAAGTCACTCTGCTCGAGGAGAAAGTCAGCACCTTAGCGTGCTGTGTGGCTCCCGGCACACCCCGCATGAAGCCATGCCTGGAAGTAAGGCCCTGGTTTGCCGTGCAGAAGCGGAGGCGTGCTGCACTTTCCAGGAGGCGGTGGCCTCTGCTCTGCATACCTTGAACGGCAGCACAGCCTTCTGGACACCTGGGAGGCTAGCCGGGGCGCCCTGTTCCTGACAGGAACACTGAGTAACCCCAGGCGCACCTGGCTCTGCTAAGCACCATCCAGGCCCGTAGCCCCTTAGAGCCCCTCTGTGCACGCCGAGCGTAGGGAAACGCACTGCCCTCTCTTTTGGAGCAGCTTGGTTTCCTCAGCACTCGCACACGTTCACGAACGCCGTTCTGCCACATCCCACATGGCGCGGAGGTCTTACGCGTTGCCCTAATCGGAGCTGCGCTCAGAGTAACCCTCGTCTTCGCATTCCATCCAGGACCTCCTGACTGAAGGCACCGTGCCTCCTAGAGGACGGCGGCTTGGGTTCTTACTGCAATTCAAGTCCTGTTCCTTCTTTGGCACTGCAGGCAGCCCCAGGCCCAGAGGAGCGGCTACGGCGTTCCTTGGTTGAGACAGTTCGCTGGATGCGGGACTCCCTCCTGCGATAAGTTGACTCGGGGAAGGAAACGCAGGGTAACCGGTGTCTCCTGGGACTCGTCAGAAACCACAGGGATGTACGCTGAGTGTGCCCATGAACACGGGGGCCTGCTGGAACTAGCCCTGCTTTCCCATTTTGAGGGCGGCCTTCATGCCTGCCTTGACGCTCCCTGACATTCCCGGCTCCCGACAGGCCAGTGAGCCCTGGAAGAGTGCTTCGGGGAAAATCATGAGTTTGCTCTCTCTAAACCAGGGGCTTCCGCGGCCGCGGTGGCGGTCCGCACGGCAGGCTCCAGAGCCAAAGGGAGCCTCAACGTGAGAACTGGCCTCCAGGTTAGGCCCTGAGTAGCCGTGCAGAAAGGGAGGCATGCAGCTCTTTCCGGGAGTTCTTAGTCGCTTTGCTTTCAAGGCAGTACACGCCCGGGGACTCCTAGGCCCCACGGGCGTGCAGCGTTTTCCCTCCAAGGTCCCTGAGTGCCTCCAGACACCTGTGGGCCGGCTGAGCAACGTCGAGGTCCATTGGTTGATTCCCTCGGAGGACCCCCGTGCGTGCCGAGTGCTGGGCAACCACACACTGCGCGTTCCTTGAGGAGCGCTACATCTCCAGAGCCCTCGAACGCCCTTCGGGACAACATGGCTGGTGGGTGCGAGGTGCCCAGGAAGACTCTGTCATGGCCCTTGTGTGAGCTGCCATGAGAGAACGCTGTGCTTGCAACACTGCGAGGCCCGCCCTCGTGCCTGAAGTCACTCTGCTCGAGGAGAAAGTCAGCACCTTAGCGTGCTGTGTGGCTCCCGGCACACCCAGCATGAAGCCATGCCTGGAAGTAAGGCCCTGGTTTGCCGTGCAGAAGCGGAGGCGTGCTGCACTTTCCAGGAGGCGGTGGCCTCTGCTCTGCATACCTTGAACGGCAGCACAGCCTTCTGGACACCTGGGAGGCTAGCCGGGGCGCCCTGTTCCCGGCAGGAACACTGAGTAACCCCAGGTGCACCTGGCTCTGCTAAGCACCATCCAGGCCCGTAGCCCCTTAGAGCCCCTCTGTGCACGCCGAGCATAGGGAAACGCACTGCCCTCTCTTTTGGAGCAGCTTGGTTTCCTCAGCACTCGCACACGTTCACGAACGCCGTTCTGCCACATCCCACATGGCGCGGAGGTCTTACGCGTTGCCCTAATCGGAGCTGCGCTCAGAGTAACCCTCGTCTTCGCATTCCATCCAGGACCTCCTGACTGAAGGCACCGTGCCTCCTAGAGGACGGCGGCTTGGGTTCTTACTGCAATTCAAGTCCTGTTCCTTCTTTGGCACTGCAGGCAGCCCCAGGCCCAGAGGAGCGGCTACGGCGTTCCTTGGTTGAGACAGTTCGCTGGATGCGGGACTCCCTCCTGCGATAAGTTGACTCGGGGAAGGAAACGCAGGGTAACCGGTGTCTCCTGGGACTCGTCAGAAACCACAGGGATGTACGCTGAGTGTGCCCATGAACACGGGGGCCTGCTGGAACTAGCCCTGCTTTCCCATTTTGAGGGCGGCATTCATGCCTGCCTTGACGCTCCCTGACATTCCCGGCTCCCGACAGGCCAGTGAGCCCTGGAAGAGTGCTTCGGGGAAAATCATGAGTTTGCTCTCTCTAAACCAGGGGCTGCCGCGGCCGCGGTGGCGGTCCGCACGGCAGGCTCCAGAGCCAAAGGGAGCCTCAACGTGAGAACTGGCCTCCAGGTTAGGCCCTGAGTAGCCGTGCAGAAAGGGAGGCATGCAGCTCTTTCCGGGAGTTCTTAGTCGCTTTGCTTTCAAGGCAGTACATGCCCGGGGACTCCTAGGCCCCAGGGGCGTGCAGCGTTTTCCCTCCAAGGTCCCTGAGTGCCTCCAGACACCTGTGGGCCGGCTGAGCAACGTCGAGGTCCATTGGTTGATTCCCTCGGAGGACCCCCGTGCGTGCCGAGTGCTGGGCAACCACACACTGCGCGTTCCTTGAGGAGCGCTACATCTCCAGAGCCCTCGAACGCCCTTCGGGACAACATGGCTGGTGGGTGCGAGGTGCCCAGGAAGACTCTGTCACGGCCCTTGTGTGAGCTGCCATGAGAGAACGCTGTGCTTGCAACACTGCGAGGCCCGCCCTCGTGCCTGAAGTCACTCTGCTCGAGGAGAAAGTCAGCACCTTAGCGTGCTGTGTGGCTCCCGGCACACCCCGCATGAAGCCATGCCTGGAAGTAAGGCCCTGGTTTGCCGTGCAGAAGCGGAGGCGTGCTGCACTTTCCAGGAGGCGGTGGCCTCTGCTCTGCATACCTTGAACGGCAGCACAGCCTTCTGGACACCTGGGAGGCTAGCCGGGGCGCCCTGTTCCCGGCAGGAACACTGAGTAACCCCAGGCGCACCTGGCTCTGCTAAGCACCATCCAGGCCCGTAGCCCCTTAGAGCCCCTCTGTGCACGCCGAGCGTAGGGAAACGCACTGCCCTCTCTTTTGGAGCAGCTTGGTTTCCTCAGCACTCGCACACGTTCACGAACGCCGTTCTGCCACATCCCACATGGCGCGGAGGTCTTACGCGTTGCCCTAATCGGAGCTGCGCTCAGAGTAACCCTCGTCTTCGCATTCCATCCAGGACCTCCTGACTGAAGGCACCGTGCCTCCTAGAGGACGGCGGCTTGGGTTCTTACTGCAATTCAAGTCCTGTTCCTTCTTTGGCACTGCAGGCAGCCCCAGGCCCAGAGGAGCGGCTACGGCGTTCCTTGGTTGAGACAGTTCGCTGGATGCGGGACTCCCTCCTGCGATAAGTTGACTCGGGGAAGGAAACGCAGGGTAACCGGTGTCTCCTGGGACTCGTCAGAAACCACAGGGATGTACGCTGAGTGTGCCCATGAACACGGGGGCCTGCTGGAACTAGCCCTGCTTTCCCATTTTGAGGGCGGCATTCATGCCTGCCTTGACGCTCCCTGACATTCCCGGCTCCCGACAGGCCAGTGAGCCCTGGAAGAGTGCTTCGGGGAAAATCATGAGTTTGCTCTCTCTAAACCAGGGGCTGCCGCGGCCGCGGTGGCGGTCCGCACGGCAGGCTCCAGAGCCAAAGGGAGCCTCAACGTGAGAACTGGCCTCCAGGTTAGGCCCTGAGTAGCCGTGCAGAAAGGGAGGCATGCAGCTCTTTCCGGGAGTTCTTAGTCGCTTTGCTTTCAAGGCAGTACACGCCCGGGGACTCCTAGGCCCCAGGGGCGTGCAGCGTTTTCCCTCCAAGGTCCCTGAGTGCCTCCAGACACCTGTGGGCCGGCTGAGCAACGTCGAGGTCCATTGGTTGATTCCCTCGGAGGACCCCCGTGCGTGCCGAGTGCTGGGCAACCACACACTGCGCGTTCCTTGAGGAGCGCTACATCTCCAGAGCCCTCGAACGCCCTTCGGGACAACATGGCTGGTGGGTGCGAGGTGCCCAGGAAGACTCTGTCACGGCCCTTGTGTGAGCTGCCATGAGAGAACGCTGTGCTTGCAACACTGCGAGGCCCGCCCTCGTGCCTGAAGTCACTCTGCTCGAGGAGAAAGTCAGCACCTTAGCGTGCTGTGTGGCTCCCGGCACACCCAGCATGAAGCCATGCCTGGAAGTAAGGCCCTGGTTTGCCGTGCAGAAGCGGAGGCGTGCTGCACTTTCCAGGAGGCGGTGGCCTCTGCTCTGCATACCTTGAACGGCAGCACAGCCTTCTGGACACCTGGGAGGCTAGCCGGGGCGCCCTGTTCCCGGCAGGAACACTGAGTAACCCCAGGCGCACCTGGCTCTGCTAAGCACCATCCAGGCCCGTAGCCCCTTAGAGCCCCTCTGTGCACGCCGAGCGTAGGGAAACGCACTGCCCTCTCTTTTGGAGCAGCTTGGTTTCCTCAGCACTCGCACACGTTCACGAACGCCGTTCTGCCACATCCCACATGGCGCGGAGGTCTTACGCGTTGCCCTAATCGGAGCTGCGCTCAGAGTAACCCTCGTCTTCGCATTCCATCCAGGACCTCCTGACTGAAGGCACCGTGCCTCCTAGAGGACGGCGGCTTGGGTTCTTACTGCAATTCAAGTCCTGTTCCTTCTTTGGCACTGCAGGCAGCCCCAGGCCCAGAGGAGCGGCTACGGCGTTCCTTGGTTGAGACAGTTCGCTGGATGCGGGACTCCCTCCTGCGATAAGTTGACTCGGGGAAGGAAACGCAGGGTAACCGGTGTCTCCTGGGACTCGTCAGAAACCACAGGGATGTACGCTGAGTGTGCCCATGAACACGGGGGCCTGCTGGAACTAGCCCTGCTTTCCCATTTTGAGGGCGGCCTTCATGCCTGCCTTGACGCTCCCTGACATTCCCGGCTCCCGACAGGCCAGTGAGCCCTGGAAGAGTGCTTCGGGGAAAATCATGAGTTTGCTCTCTCTAAACCAGGGGCTGCCGCGGCCGCGGTGGCGGTCCGCACGGCAGGCTCCAGAGCCAAAGGGAGCCTCAACGTGAGAACTGGCCTCCAGGTTAGGCCCTGAGTAGCCGTGCAGAAAGGGAGGCATGCAGCTCTTTCCGGGAGTTCTTAGTCGCTTTGCTTTCAAGGCAGTACACGCCCGGGGACTCCTAGGCCCCAGGGGCGTGCAGCGTTTTCCCTCCAAGGTCCCTGAGTGCCTCCAGACACCTGTGGGCCGGCTGAGCAACGTCGAGGTCCATTGGTTGATTCCCTCGGAGGACCCCCGTGCGTGCCGAGTGCTGGGCAACCACACACTGCGCGTTCCTTGAGGAGCGCTACATCTCCAGAGCCCTCGAACGCCCTTCGGGACAACATGGCTGGTGGGTGCGAGGTGCCCAGGAAGACTCTGTCACGGCCCTTGTGTGAGCTGCCATGAGAGAACGCTGTGCTTGCAACACTGCGAGGCCCGCCCTCGTGCCTGAAGTCACTCTGCTCGAGGAGAAAGTCAGCACCTTAGCGTGCTGTGTGGCTCCCGGCACACCCAGCATGAAGCCATGCCTGGAAGTAAGGCCCTGGTTTGCCGTGCAGAAGCGGAGGCGTGCTGCACTTTCCAGGAGGCGGTGGCCTCTGCTCTGCATACCTTGAACGGCAGCACAGCCTTCTGGACACCTGGGAGGCTAGCCGGGGCGCCCTGTTCCCGGCAGGAACACTGAGTAACCAACCCCAGGCGCACCTGGCTCTGCTAAGCACCATCCAGGCCCGTAGCCCCTTAGAGCCCCTCTGTGCACGCCGAGCGTAGGGAAACGCACTGCCCTCTCTTTTGGAGCAGCTTGGTTTCCTCAGCACTCGCACACGTTCACGAACGCCGTTCTGCCACATCCCACATGGCGCGGAGGTCTTACGCGTTGCCCTAATCGGAGCTGCGCTCAGAGTAACCCTCGTCTTCGCATTCCATCCAGGACCTCCTGACTGAAGGCACCGTGCCTCCTAGAGGACGGCGGCTTGGGTTCTTACTGCAATTCAAGTCCTGTTCCTTCTTTGGCACTGCAGGCAGCCCCAGGCCCAGAGGAGCGGCTACGGCGTTCCTTGGTTGAGACAGTTCGCTGGATGCGGGACTCCCTCCTGCGATAAGTTGACTCGGGGAAGGAAACGCAGGGTAACCGGTGTCTCCTGGGACTCGTCAGAAACCACAGGGATGTACGCTGAGTGTGCCCATGAACACGGAGGCCTGCTGGAACTAGCCCTGCTTTCCCATTTTGAGGGCGGCATTCATGCCTGCCTTGACGCTCCCTGACATTCCCGGCTCCCGACAGGCCAGTGAGCCCTGGAAGAGTGCTTCGGGGAAAATCATGAGTTTGCTCTCTCTAAACCAGGGGCTGCCGCGGCCGCGGTGGCGGTCCGCACGGCAGGCTCCAGAGCCAAAGGGAGCCTCAACGTGAGAACTGGCCTCCAGGTTAGGCCCTGAGTAGCCGTGCAGAAAGGGAGGCATGCAGCTCTTTCCGGGAGTTCTTAGTCGCTTTGCTTTCAAGGCAGTACACGCCCGGGGACTCCTAGGCCCCAGGGGCGTGCAGCGTTTTCCCTCCAAGGTCCCTGAGTGCCTCCAGACACCTGTGGGCCGGCTGAGCAACGTCGAGGTCCATTGGTTGATTCCCTCGGAGGACCCCCGTGCGTGCCGAGTCCTGGGCAACCACACACTGCGTGTTCCTTGAGGAGCGCTACCTCTCCAGAGCCCTCGAACGCCCTTCGGGACAACATGGCTGGTGGGTGCGAGGTGCCCAGGAAGACTCTGTCACGGCCCTTGTGTGAGCTGCCATGAGAGAACGCTGTGCTTGCAACACTGCGAGGCCCGCCCTCGTGCCTGAAGTCACTCTGCTCGGGGAGAAAGTCAGCACCTTAGCGTGCTGTGTGGCTCCCGGCACACCCAGCATGAAGCCATGCCTGGAAGTAAGGCCCTGGTTTGCCGTGCAGAAGCGGAGGCGTGCTGCACTTTCCAGGAGGCGGTGGCCTCTGCTCTGCATACCTTGAACGGCAGCACAGCCTTCTGGACACCTGGGAGGCTAGCCGGGGCGCCCTGTTCCCGGCAGGAACACTGAGTAACCCCAGGCGCACCTGGCTCTGCTAAGCACCATCCAGGCCCGTAGCCCCTTAGAGCCCCTCTGTGCACGCCGAGCGTAGGGAAACGCACTGCCCTCTCTTTTGGAGCAGCTTGGTTTCCTCAGCACTCGCACACGTTCACGAACGCCGTTCTGCCACATCCCACATGGCGCGGAGGTCTTACGCGTTGCCCTAATCGGAGCTGCGCTCAGAGTAACCCTCGTCTTCGCATTCCATCCAGGACCTCCTGACTGAAGGCACCGTGCCTCCTAGAGGACGGCGGCTTGGGTTCTTACTGCAATTCAAGTCCTGTTCCTTCTTTGGCACTGCAGGCAGCCCCAGGCCCAGAGGAGCGGCTACGGCGTTCCTTGGTTGAGACAGTTCGCTGGATGCGGGACTCCCTCCTGCGATAAGTTGACTCGGGGAAGGAAACGCAGGGTAACCGGTGTCTCCTGGGACTCGTCAGAAACCACAGGGATGTACGCTGAGTGTGCCCATGAACACGGGGGCCTGCTGGAACTAGCCCTGCTTTCCCATTTTGAGGGCGGCCTTCATGCCTGCCTTGACGCTCCCTGACATTCCCGGCTCCCGACAGGCCAGTGAGCCCTGGAAGAGTGCTTCGGGGAAAATCATGAGTTTGCTCTCTCTAAACCAGGGGCTGCCGCGGCCGCGGTGGCGGTCCGCACGGCAGGCTCCAGAGCCAAAGGGAGCCTCAACGTGAGAACTGGCCTCCAGGTTAGGCCCTGAGTAGCCGTGCAGAAAGGGAGGCATGCAGCTCTTTCCGGGAGTTCTTAGTCGCTTTGCTTTCAAGGCAGTACACGCCCGGGGACTCCTAGGCCCCAGGGGCGTGCAGCGTTTTCCCTCCAAGGTCCCTGAGTGCCTCCAGACACCTGTGGGCCGGCTGAGCAACGTCGAGGTCCATTGGTTGATTCCCTCGGAGGACCCCCGTGCGTGCCGAGTGCTGGGCAACCACACACTGCGCGTTCCTTGAGGAGCGCTACATCTCCAGAGCCCTCGAACGCCCTTCGGGACAACATGGCTGGTGGGTGCGAGGTGCCCAGGAAGACTCTGTCACGGCCCTTGTGTGAGCTGCCATGAGAGAACGCTGTGCTTGCAACACTGCGAGGCCCGCCCTCGTGCCTGAAGTCACTCTGCTCGAGGAGAAAGTCAGCACCTTAGCGTGCTGTGTGGCTCCCGGCACACCCAGCATGAAGCCATGCCTGGAAGTAAGGCCCTGGTTTGCCGTGCAGAAGCGGAGGCGTGCTGCACTTTCCAGGAGGTGGTGGCCTCTGCTCTGCATACCTTGAACGGCAGCACAGCCTTCTGGACACCTGGGAGGCTAGCCGGGGCGCCCTGTTCCCGGCAGGAACACTGAGTAACCAACCCCAGGCGCACCTGGCTCTGCTAAGCACCATCCAGGCCCGTAGCCCCTTAGAGCCCCTCTGTGCACGCCGAGCGTAGGGAAACGCACTGCCCTCTCTTTTGGAGCAGCTTGGTTTCCTCAGCACTCGCACACGTTCACGAACGCCGTTCTGCCACATCCCACATGGCGCGGAGGTCTTACGCGTTGCCCTAATCGGAGCTGCGCTCAGAGTAACCCTCGTCTTCGCATTCCATCCAGGACCTCCTGACTGAAGGCACCGTGCCTCCTAGAGGACGGCGGCTTGGGTTCTTACTGCAATTCAAGTCCTGTTCCTTCTTTGGCACTGCAGGCAGCCCCAGGCCCAGAGGAGCGGCTACGGCGTTCCTTGGTTGAGACAGTTCGCTGGATGCGGGACTCCCTCCTGCGATAAGTTGACTCGGGGAAGGAAACGCAGGGTAACCGGTGTCTCCTGGGACTCGTCAGAAACCACAGGGATGTACGCTGAGTGTGCCCATGAACACGGGGGCCTGCTGGAACTAGCCCTGCTTTCCCATTTTGAGGGCGGCCTTCATGCCTGCCTTGACGCTCCCTGACATTCCCGGCTCCCGACAGGCCAGTGAGCCCTGGAAGAGTGCTTCGGGGAAAATCATGAGTTTGCTCTCTCTAAACCAGGGGCTTCCGCGGCCGCGGTGGCGGTCCGCACGGCAGGCTCCAGAGCCAAAGGGAGCCTCAACGTGAGAACTGGCCTCCAGGTTAGGCCCTGAGTAGCCGTGCAGAAAGGGAGGCATGCAGCTCTTTCCGGGAGTTCTTAGTCGCTTTGCTTTCAAGGCAGTACACGCCCGGGGACTCCTAGGCCCCAGGGGCGTGCAGCGTTTTCCCTCCAAGGTCCCTGAGTGCCTCCAGACACCTGTGGGCCGGCTGAGCAACGTCGAGGTCCATTGGTTGATTCCCTCGGAGGACCCCCGTGCGTGCCGAGTGCTGGGCAACCACACACTGCGCGTTCCTTGAGGAGCGCTACATCTCCAGAGCCCTCGAACGCCCTTCGGGACAACATGGCTGGTGGGTGCGAGGTGCCCAGGAAGACTCTGTCACGGCCCTTGTGTGAGCTGCCATGAGAGAACGCTGTGCTTGCAACACTGCGAGGCCCGCCCTCGTGCCTGAAGTCACTCTGCTCGAGGAGAAAGTCAGCACCTTAGCGTGCTGTGTGGCTCCCGGCACACCCAGCATGAAGCCATGCCTGGAAGTAAGGCCCTGGTTTGCCGTGCAGAAGCGGAGGCGTGCTGCACTTTCCAGGAGGTGGTGGCCTCTGCTCTGCATACCTTGAACGGCAGCACAGCCTTCTGGACACCTGGGAGGCTAGCCGGGGCGCCCTGTTCCCGGCAGGAACACTGAGTAACCCCAGGCGCACCTGGCTCTGCTAAGCACCATCCAGGCCCGTAGCCCCTTAGAGCCCCTCTGTGCACGCCGAGCGTAGGGAAACGCACTGCCCTCTCTTTTGGAGCAGCTTGGTTTCCTCAGCACTCGCACACGTTCACGAACGCCGTTCTGCCACATCCCACATGGCGCGGAGGTCTTACGCGTTGCCCTAATCGGAGCTGCGCTCAGAGTAACCCTCGTCTTCGCATTCCATCCAGGACCTCCTGACTGAAGGCACCGTGCCTCCTAGAGGACGGCGGCTTGGGTTCTTACTGCAATTCAAGTCCTGTTCCTTCTTTGGCACTGCAGGCAGCCCCAGGCCCAGAGGAGCGGCTACGGCGTTCCTTGGTTGAGACAGTTCGCTGGATGCGGGACTCCCTCCTGCGATAAGTTGACTCGGGGAAGGAAACGCAGGGTAACCGGTGTCTCCTGGGACTCGTCAGAAACCACAGGGATGTACGCTGAGTGTGCCCATGAACACGGGGGCCTGCTGGAACTAGCCCTGCTTTCCCATTTTGAGGGCGGCATTCATGCCTGCCTTGACGCTCCCTGACATTCCCGGCTCCCGACAGGCCAGTGAGCCCTGGAAGAGTGCTTCGGGGAAAATCATGAGTTTGCTCTCTCTAAACCAGGGGCTGCCGCGGCCGCGGTGGCGGTCCGCACGGCAGGCTCCAGAGCCAAAGGGAGCCTCAACGTGAGAACTGGCCTCCAGGTTAGGCCCTGAGTAGCCGTGCAGAAAGGGAGGCATGCAGCTCTTTCCGGGAGTTCTTAGTCGCTTTGCTTTCAAGGCAGTACACGCCCGGGGACTCCTAGGCCCCAGGGGCGTGCAGCGTTTTCCCTCCAAGGTCCCTGAGTGCCTCCAGACACCTGTGGGCCGGCTGAGCAACGTCGAGGTCCATTGGTTGATTCCCTCGGAGGACCCCCGTGCGTGCCGAGTGCTGGGCAACCACACACTGCGCGTTCCTTGAGGAGCGCTACATCTCCAGAGCCCTCGAACGCCCTTCGGGACAACATGGCTGGTGGGTGCGAGGTGCCCAGGAAGACTCTGTCACGGCCCTTGTGTGAGCTGCCATGAGAGAACGCTGTGCTTGCAACACTGCGAGGCCCGCCCTCGTGCCTGAAGTCACTCTGCTCGAGGAGAAAGTCAGCACCTTAGCGTGCTGTGTGGCTCCCGGCACACCCAGCATGAAGCCATGCCTGGAAGTAAGGCCCTGGTTTGCCGTGCAGAAGCGGAGGCGTGCTGCACTTTCCAGGAGGCGGTGGCCTCTGCTCTGCATACCTTGAACGGCAGCACAGCCTTCTGGACACCTGGGAGGCTAGCCGGGGCGCCCTGTTCCCGGCAGGAACACTGAGTAACCCCAGGCGCACCTGGCTCTGCTAAGCACCATCCAGGCCCGTAGCCCCTTAGAGCCCCTCTGTGCACGCCGAGCGTAGGGAAACGCACTGCCCTCTCTTTTGGAGCAGCTTGGTTTCCTCAGCACTCGCACACGTTCACGAACGCCGTTCTGCCACATCCCACATGGCGCGGAGGTCTTACGCGTTGCCCTAATCGGAGCTGCGCTCAGAGTAACCCTCGTCTTCGCATTCCATCCAGGACCTCCTGACTGAAGGCACCGTGCCTCCTAGAGGACGGCGGCTTGGGTTCTTACTGCAATTCAAGTCCTGTTCCTTCTTTGGCACTGCAGGCAGCCCCAGGCCCAGAGGAGCGGCTACGGCGTTCCTTGGTTGAGACAGTTCGCTGGATGCGGGACTCCCTCCTGCGATAAGTTGACTCGGGGAAGGAAACGCAGGGTAACCGGTGTCTCCTGGGACTCGTCAGAAACCACAGGGATGTACGCTGAGTGTGCCCATGAACACGGGGGCCTGCTGGAACTAGCCCTGCTTTCCCATTTTGAGGGCGGCCTTCATGCCTGCCTTGACGCTCCCTGACATTCCCGGCTCCCGACAGGCCAGTGAGCCCTGGAAGAGTGCTTCGGGGAAAATCATGAGTTTGCTCTCTCTAAACCAGGGGCTGCCGCGGCCGCGGTGGCGGTCCGCACGGCAGGCTCCAGAGCCAAAGGGAGCCTCAACGTGAGAACTGGCCTCCAGGTTAGGCCCTGAGTAGCCGTGCAGAAAGGGAGGCATGCAGCTCTTTCCGGGAGTTCTTAGTCGCTTTGCTTTCAAGGCAGTACACGCCCGGGGACTCCTAGGCCCCAGGGGCGTGCAGCGTTTTCCCTCCAAGGTCCCTGAGTGCCTCCAGACACCTGTGGGCCGGCTGAGCAACGTCGAGGTCCATTGGTTGATTCCCTCGGAGGACCCCCGTGCGTGCCGAGTGCTGGGCAACCACACACTGCGCGTTCCTTGAGGAGCGCTACATCTCCAGAGCCCTCGAACGCCCTTCGGGACAACATGGCTGGTGGGTGCGAGGTGCCCAGGAAGACTCTGTCACGGCCCTTGTGTGAGCTGCCATGAGAGAACGCTGTGCTTGCAACACTGCGAGGCCCGCCCTCGTGCCTGAAGTCACTCTGCTCGAGGAGAAAGTCAGCACCTTAGCGTGCTGTGTGGCTCCCGGCACACCCAGCATGAAGCCATGCCTGGAAGTAAGGCCCTGGTTTGCCGTGCAGAAGCGGAGGCGTGCTGCACTTTCCAGGAGGCGGTGGCCTCTGCTCTGCATACCTTGAACGGCAGCACAGCCTTCTGGACACCTGGGAGGCTAGCCGGGGCGCCCTGTTCCCGGCAGGAACACTGAGTAACCAACCCCAGGCGCACCTGGCTCTGCTAAGCACCATCCAGGCCCGTAGCCCCTTAGAGCCCCTCTGTGCACGCCGAGCGTAGGGAAACGCACTGCCCTCTCTTTTGGAGCAGCTTGGTTTCCTCAGCACTCGCACACGTTCACGAACGCCGTTCTGCCACATCCCACATGGCGCGGAGGTCTTACGCGTTGCCCTAATCGGAGCTGCGCTCAGAGTAACCCTCGTCTTCGCATTCCATCCAGGACCTCCTGACTGAAGGCACCGTGCCTCCTAGAGGACGGCGGCTTGGGTTCTTACTGCAATTCAAGTCCTGTTCCTTCTTTGGCACTGCAGGCAGCCCCAGGCCCAGAGGAGCGGCTACGGCGTTCCTTGGTTGAGACAGTTCGCTGGATGCGGGACTCCCTCCTGCGATAAGTTGACTCGGGGAAGGAAACGCAGGGTAACCGGTGTCTCCTGGGACTCGTCAGAAACCACAGGGATGTACGCTGAGTGTGCCCATGAACACGGGGGCCTGCTGGAACTAGCCCTGCTTTCCCATTTTGAGGGCGGCATTCATGCCTGCCTTGACGCTCCCTGACATTCCCGGCTCCCGACAGGCCAGTGAGCCCTGGAAGAGTGCTTCGGGGAAAATCATGAGTTTGCTCTCTCTAAACCAGGGGCTGCCGCGGCCGCGGTGGCGGTCCGCACGGCAGGCTCCAGAGCCAAAGGGAGCCTCAACGTGAGAACTGGCCTCCAGGTTAGGCCCTGAGTAGCCGTGCAGAAAGGGAGGCATGCAGCTCTTTCCGGGAGTTCTTAGTCGCTTTGCTTTCAAGGCAGTACACGCCCGGGGACTCCTAGGCCCCAGGGGCGTGCAGCGTTTTCCCTCCAAGGTCCCTGAGTGCCTCCAGACACCTGTGGGCCGGCTGAGCAACGTCGAGGTCCATTGGTTGATTCCCTCGGAGGACCCCCGTGCGTGCCGAGTCCTGGGCAACCACACACTGCGTGTTCCTTGAGGAGCGCTACCTCTCCAGAGCCCTCGAACGCCCTTCGGGACAACATGGCTGGTGGGTGCGAGGTGCCCAGGAAGACTCTGTCACGGCCCTTGTGTGAGCTGCCATGAGAGAACGCTGTGCTTGCAACACTGCGAGGCCCGCCCTCGTGCCTGAAGTCACTCTGCTCGGGGAGAAAGTCAGCACCTTAGCGTGCTGTGTGGCTCCCGGCACACCCAGCATGAAGCCATGCCTGGAAGTAAGGCCCTGGTTTGCCGTGCAGAAGCGGAGGCGTGCTGCACTTTCCAGGAGGCGGTGGCCTCTGCTCTGCATACCTTGAACGGCAGCACAGCCTTCTGGACACCTGGGAGGCTAGCCGGGGCGCCCTGTTCCCGGCAGGAACACTGAGTAACCCCAGGCGCACCTGGCTCTGCTAAGCACCATCCAGGCCCGTAGCCCCTTAGAGCCCCTCTGTGCACGCCGAGCGTAGGGAAACGCACTGCCCTCTCTTTTGGAGCAGCTTGGTTTCCTCAGCACTCGCACACGTTCACGAACGCCGTTCTGCCACATCCCACATGGCGCGGAGGTCTTACGCGTTGCCCTAATCGGAGCTGCGCTCAGAGTAACCCTCGTCTTCGCATTCCATCCAGGACCTCCTGACTGAAGGCACCGTGCCTCCTAGAGGACGGCGGCTTGGGTTCTTACTGCAATTCAAGTCCTGTTCCTTCTTTGGCACTGCAGGCAGCCCCAGGCCCAGAGGAGCGGCTACGGCGTTCCTTGGTTGAGACAGTTCGCTGGATGCGGGACTCCCTCCTGCGATAAGTTGACTCGGGGAAGGAAACGCAGGGTAACCGGTGTCTCCTGGGACTCGTCAGAAACCACAGGGATGTACGCTGAGTGTGCCCATGAACACGGGGGCCTGCTGGAACTAGCCCTGCTTTCCCATTTTGAGGGCGGCCTTCATGCCTGCCTTGACGCTCCCTGACATTCCCGGCTCCCGACAGGCCAGTGAGCCCTGGAAGAGTGCTTCGGGGAAAATCATGAGTTTGCTCTCTCTAAACCAGGGGCTGCCGCGGCCGCGGTGGCGGTCCGCACGGCAGGCTCCAGAGCCAAAGGGAGCCTCAACGTGAGAACTGGCCTCCAGGTTAGGCCCTGAGTAGCCGTGCAGAAAGGGAGGCATGCAGCTCTTTCCGGGAGTTCTTAGTCGCTTTGCTTTCAAGGCAGTACACGCCCGGGGACTCCTAGGCCCCAGGGGCGTGCAGCGTTTTCCCTCCAAGGTCCCTGAGTGCCTCCAGACACCTGTGGGCCGGCTGAGCAACGTCGAGGTCCATTGGTTGATTCCCTCGGAGGACCCCCGTGCGTGCCGAGTGCTGGGCAACCACACACTGCGCGTTCCTTGAGGAGCGCTACATCTCCAGAGCCCTCGAACGCCCTTCGGGACAACATGGCTGGTGGGTGCGAGGTGCCCAGGAAGACTCTGTCACGGCCCTTGTGTGAGCTGCCATGAGAGAACGCTGTGCTTGCAACACTGCGAGGCCCGCCCTCGTGCCTGAAGTCACTCTGCTCGAGGAGAAAGTCAGCACCTTAGCGTGCTGTGTGGCTCCCGGCACACCCAGCATGAAGCCATGCCTGGAAGTAAGGCCCTGGTTTGCCGTGCAGAAGCGGAGGCGTGCTGCACTTTCCAGGAGGTGGTGGCCTCTGCTCTGCATACCTTGAACGGCAGCACAGCCTTCTGGACACCTGGGAGGCTAGCCGGGGCGCCCTGTTCCCGGCAGGAACACTGAGTAACCAACCCCAGGCGCACCTGGCTCTGCTAAGCACCATCCAGGCCCGTAGCCCCTTAGAGCCCCTCTGTGCACGCCGAGCGTAGGGAAACGCACTGCCCTCTCTTTTGGAGCAGCTTGGTTTCCTCAGCACTCGCACACGTTCACGAACGCCGTTCTGCCACATCCCACATGGCGCGGAGGTCTTACGCGTTGCCCTAATCGGAGCTGCGCTCAGAGTAACCCTCGTCTTCGCATTCCATCCAGGACCTCCTGACTGAAGGCACCGTGCCTCCTAGAGGACGGCGGCTTGGGTTCTTACTGCAATTCAAGTCCTGTTCCTTCTTTGGCACTGCAGGCAGCCCCAGGCCCAGAGGAGCGGCTACGGCGTTCCTTGGTTGAGACAGTTCGCTGGATGCGGGACTCCCTCCTGCGATAAGTTGACTCGGGGAAGGAAACGCAGGGTAACCGGTGTCTCCTGGGACTCGTCAGAAACCACAGGGATGTACGCTGAGTGTGCCCATGAACACGGGGGCCTGCTGGAACTAGCCCTGCTTTCCCATTTTGAGGGCGGCCTTCATGCCTGCCTTGACGCTCCCTGACATTCCCGGCTCCCGACAGGCCAGTGAGCCCTGGAAGAGTGCTTCGGGGAAAATCATGAGTTTGCTCTCTCTAAACCAGGGGCTTCCGCGGCCGCGGTGGCGGTCCGCACGGCAGGCTCCAGAGCCAAAGGGAGCCTCAACGTGAGAACTGGCCTCCAGGTTAGGCCCTGAGTAGCCGTGCAGAAAGGGAGGCATGCAGCTCTTTCCGGGAGTTCTTAGTCGCTTTGCTTTCAAGGCAGTACACGCCCGGGGACTCCTAGGCCCCAGGGGCGTGCAGCGTTTTCCCTCCAAGGTCCCTGAGTGCCTCCAGACACCTGTGGGCCGGCTGAGCAACGTCGAGGTCCATTGGTTGATTCCCTCGGAGGACCCCCGTGCGTGCCGAGTGCTGGGCAACCACACACTGCGCGTTCCTTGAGGAGCGCTACATCTCCAGAGCCCTCGAACGCCCTTCGGGACAACATGGCTGGTGGGTGCGAGGTGCCCAGGAAGACTCTGTCACGGCCCTTGTGTGAGCTGCCATGAGAGAACGCTGTGCTTGCAACACTGCGAGGCCCGCCCTCGTGCCTGAAGTCACTCTGCTCGAGGAGAAAGTCAGCACCTTAGCGTGCTGTGTGGCTCCCGGCACACCCAGCATGAAGCCATGCCTGGAAGTAAGGCCCTGGTTTGCCGTGCAGAAGCGGAGGCGTGCTGCACTTTCCAGGAGGCGGTGGCCTCTGCTCTGCATACCTTGAACGGCAGCACAGCCTTCTGGACACCTGGGAGGCTAGCCGGGGCGCCCTGTTCCCGGCAGGAACACTGAGTAACCCCAGGCGCACCTGGCTCTGCTAAGCACCATCCAGGCCCGTAGCCCCTTAGAGCCCCTCTGTGCACGCCGAGCGTAGGGAAACGCACTGCCCTCTCTTTTGGAGCAGCTTGGTTTCCTCAGCACTCGCACACGTTCACGAACGCCGTTCTGCCACATCCCACATGGCGCGGAGGTCTTACGCGTTGCCCTAATCGGAGCTGCGCTCAGAGTAACCCTCGTCTTCGCATTCCATCCAGGACCTCCTGACTGAAGGCACCGTGCCTCCTAGAGGACGGCGGCTTGGGTTCTTACTGCAATTCAAGTCCTGTTCCTTCTTTGGCACTGCAGGCAGCCCCAGGCCCAGAGGAGCGGCTACGGCGTTCCTTGGTTGAGACAGTTCGCTGGATGCGGGACTCCCTCCTGCGATAAGTTGACTCGGGGAAGGAAACGCAGGGTAACCGGTGTCTCCTGGGACTCGTCAGAAACCACAGGGATGTACGCTGAGTGTGCCCATGAACACGGGGGCCTGCTGGAACTAGCCCTGCTTTCCCATTTTGAGGGCGGCCTTCATGCCTGCCTTGACGCTCCCTGACATTCCCGGCTCCCGACAGGCCAGTGAGCCCTGGAAGAGTGCTTCGGGGAAAATCATGAGTTTGCTCTCTCTAAACCAGGGGCGGCCACGGCCGCGGTGGCGGTCCGCACGGCAGGCTCCAGAGCCAAAGGGAGCCTCAACGTGAGAACTGGCCTCCAGGTTAGGCCCTGAGTAGCCGTGCAGAAAGGGAGGCATGCAGCTCTTTCCGGGAGTTCTTAGTCGCTTTGCTTTCAAGGCAGTACACGCCCGGGGACTCCTAGGCCCCACGGGCGTGCAGCGTTTTCCCTCCAAGGTCCCTGAGTGCCTCCAGACACCTGTGGGCCGGCTGAGCAACGTCGAGGTCCATTGGTTGATTCCCTCGGAGGACCCCCGTGCGTGCCGAGTGCTGGGCAACCACACACTGCGCGTTCCTTGAGGAGCGCTACATCTCCAGAGCCCTCGAACGCCCTTCGGGACAACATGGCTGGTGGGTGCGAGGTGCCCAGGAAGACTCTGTCACGGCCCTTGTGTGAGCTGCCATGAGAGAACGCTGTGCTTGCAACACTGCGAGGCCCGCCCTCGTGCCTGAAGTCACTCTGCTCGAGGAGAAAGTCAGCACCTTAGCGTGCTGTGTGGCTCCCGGCACACCCCGCATGAAGCCATGCCTGGAAGTAAGGCCCTGGTTTGCCGTGCAGAAGCGGAGGCGTGCTGCACTTTCCAGGAGGCGGTGGCCTCTGCTCTGCATACCTTGAACGGCAGCACAGCCTTCTGGACACCTGGGAGGCTAGCCGGGGCGCCCTGTTCCCGGCAGGAACACTGAGTAACCCCAGGCACACCTGGCTCTGCTAAGCACCATCCAGGCCCGTAGCCCCTTAGAGCCCCTCTGTGCACGCCGAGCGTAGGGAAACGCACTGCCCTCTCTTTTGGAGCAGCTTGGTTTCCTCAGCACTCGCACACGTTCACGAACGCCGTTCTGCCACATCCCACATGGCGCGGAGGTCTTACGCGTTGCCCTAATCGGAGCTGCGCTCAGAGTAACCCTCGTCTTCGCATTCCATCCAGGACCTCCTGACTGAAGGCACCGTGCCTCCTAGAGGACGGCGGCTTGGGTTCTTACTGCAATTCAAGTCCTGTTCCTTCTTTGGCACTGCAGGCAGCCCCAGGCCCAGAGGAGCGGCTACGGCGTTCCTTGGTTGAGACAGTTCGCTGGATGCGGGACTCCCTCCTGCGATAAGTTGACTCGGGGAAGGAAACGCAGGGTAACCGGTGTCTCCTGGGACTCGTCAGAAACCACAGGGATGTACGCTGAGTGTGCCCATGAACACGGGGGCCTGCTGGAACTAGCCCTGCTTTCCCATTTTGAGGGCGGCATTCATGCCTGCCTTGACGCTCCCTGACATTCCCGGCTCCCGACAGGCCAGTGAGCCCTGGAAGAGTGCTTCGGGGAAAATCATGAGTTTGCTCTCTCTAAACCAGGGGCTGCCGCGGCCGCGGTGGCGGTCCGCACGGCAGGCTCCAGAGCCAAAGGGAGCCTCAACGTGAGAACTGGCCTCCAGGTTAGGCCCTGAGTAGCCGTGCAGAAAGGGAGGCATGCAGCTCTTTCCAGGAGTTCTTAGTCGCTTTGCTTTCAAGGCAGTACACGCCCGGGGACTCCTAGGCCCCAGGGGCGTGCAGCGTTTTCCCTCCAAGGTCCCTGAGTGCCTCCAGACACCTGTGGGCCGGCTGAGCAACGTCGAGGTCCATTGGTTGATTCCCTCGGAGGACCCCCGTGCGTGCCGAGTGCTGGGCAACCACACACTGCGCGTTCCTTGAGGAGCGCTACCTCTCCAGAGCCCTCGAACGCCCTTCGGGACAACATGGCTGGTGGGTGCGAGGTGCCCAGGAAGACTCTGTCACGGCCCTTGTGTGAGCTGCCATGAGAGAACGCTGTGCTTGCAACACTGCGAGGCCCGCCCTCGTGCCTGAAGTCACTCTGCTCGAGGAGAAAGTCAGCACCTTAGCGTGCTGTGTGGCTCCCGGCACACCCAGCATGAAGCCATGCCTGGAAGTAAGGCCCTGGTTTGCCGTGCAGAAGCGGAGGCGTGCTGCACTTTCCAGGAGGCGGTGGCCTCTGCTCTGCATACCTTGAACGGCAGCACAGCCTTCTGGACACCTGGGAGGCTAGCCGGGGCGCCCTGTTCCCGGCAGGAACACTGAGTAACCCCAGGCGCACCTGGCTCTGCTAAGCACCATCCAGGCCCGTAGCCCCTTAGAGCCCCTCTGTGCACGCCGAGCGTAGGGAAACGCACTGCCCTCTCTTTTGGAGCAGCTTGGTTTCCTCAGCACTCGCACACGTTCACGAACGCCGTTCTGCCACATCCCACATGGCGCGGAGGTCTTACGCGTTGCCCTAATCGGAGCTGCGCTCAGAGTAACCCTCGTCTTCGCATTCCATCCAGGACCTCCTGACTGAAGGCACCGTGCCTCCTAGAGGACGGCGGCTTGGGTTCTTACTGCAATTCAAGTCCTGTTCCTTCTTTGGCACTGCAGGCAGCCCCAGGCCCAGAGGAGCGGCTACGGCGTTCCTTGGTTGAGACAGTTCGCTGGATGCGGGTCTCCCTCCTGCGATAAGTTGACTCGGGGAAGGAAACGCAGGGTAACCGGTGTCTCCTGGGACTCGTCAGAAACCACAGGGATGTACGCTGAGTGTGCCCATGAACACGGGGGCCTGCTGGAACTAGCCCTGCTTTCCCATTTTGAGGGCGGCATTCATGCCTGCCTTGACGCTCCCTGACATTCCCGGCTCCCGACAGGCCAGTGAGCCCTGGAAGAGTGCTTCGGGGAAAATCATGAGTTTGTTCTCTCTAAACCAGGGGCTGCCGCGGCCGCGGTGGCGGTCCGCACGGCAGGCTCCAGAGCCAAAGGGAGCCTCAACGTGAGAACTGGCCTCCAGGTTAGGCCCTGAGTAGCCGTGCAGAAAGGGAGGCATGCAGCTCTTTCCGGGAGTTCTTAGTCGCTTTGCTTTCAAGGCAGTACACGCCCGGGGACTCCTAGGCCCCAGGGGCGTGCAGCGTTTTCCCTCCAAGGTCCCTGAGTGCCTCCAGACACCTGTGGGCCGGCTGAGCAACGTCGAGGTCCATTGGTTGATTCCCTCGGAGGACCCCCGTGCGTGCCGAGTGCTGGGCAACCACACACTGCGCGTTCCTTGAGGAGCGCTACATCTCCAGAGCCCTCGAACGCCCTTCGGGACAACATGGCTGGTGGGTGCGAGGTGCCCAGGAAGACTCTGTCACGGCCCTTGTGTGAGCTGCCATGAGAGAACGCTGTGCTTGCAACACTGCGAGGCCCGCCCTCGTGCCTGAAGTCACTCTGCTCGAGGAGAAAGTCAGCACCTTAGCGTGCTGTGTGGCTCCCGGCACACCCAGCATGAAGCCATGCCTGGAAGTAAGGCCCTGGTTTGCCGTGCAGAAGCGGAGGCGTGCTGCACTTTCCAGGAGGCGGTGGCCTCTGCTCTGCATACCTTGAACGGCAGCACAGCCTTCTGGACACCTGGGAGGCTAGCCGGGGCGCCCTGTTCCCGGCAGGAACACTGAGTAACCCCAGGCGCACCTGGCTCTGCTAAGCACCATCCAGGCCCGTAGCCCCTTAGAGCCCCTCTGTGCACGCCGAGCGTAGGGAAACGCACTGCCCTCTCTTTTGGAGCAGCTTGGTTTCCTCAGCACTCGCACACGTTCACGAACGCCGTTCTGCCACATCCCACATGGCGCGGAGGTCTTACGCGTTGCCCTAATCGGAGCTGCGCTCAGAGTAACCCTCGTCTTCGCATTCCATCCAGGACCTCCTGACTGAAGGCACCGTGCCTCCTAGAGGACGGCGGCTTGGGTTCTTACTGCAATTCAAGTCCTGTTCCTTCTTTGGCACTGCAGGCAGCCCCAGGCCCAGAGGAGCGGCTACGGCGTTCCTTGGTTGAGACAGTTCGCTGGATGCGGGACTCCCTCCTGCGATAAGTTGACTCGGGGAAGGAAACGCAGGGTAACCGGTGTCTCCTGGGACTCGTCAGAAACCACAGGGATGTACGCTGAGTGTGCCCATGAACACGGGGGCCTGCTGGAACTAGCCCTGCTTTCCCATTTTGAGGGCGGCATTCATGCCTGCCTTGACGCTCCCTGACATTCCCGGCTCCCGACAGGCCAGTGAGCCCTGGAAGAGTGCTTCGGGGAAAATCATGAGTTTGCTCTCTCTAAACCAGGGGCTGCCGCGGCCGCGGTGGCGGTCCGCACGGCAGGCTCCAGAGCCAAAGGGAGCCTCAACGTGAGAACTGGCCTCCAGGTTAGGCCCTGAGTAGCCGTGCAGAAAGGGAGGCATGCAGCTCTTTCCGGGAGTTCTTAGTCGCTTTGCTTTCAAGGCAGTACACGCCCGGGGACTCCTAGGCCCCAGGGGCGTGCAGCGTTTTCCCTCCAAGGTCCCTGAGTGCCTCCAGACACCTGTGGGCCGGCTGAGCAACGTCGAGGTCCATTGGTTGATTCCCTCGGAGGACCCCCGTGCGTGCCGAGTGCTGGGCAACCACACACTGCGCGTTCCTTGAGGAGCGCTACATCTCCAGAGCCCTCGAACGCCCTTCGGGACAACATGGCTGGTGGGTGCGAGGTGCCCAGGAAGACTCTGTCATGGCCCTTGTGTGAGCTGCCATGAGAGAACGCTGTGCTTGCAACACTGCGAGGCCCGCCCTCGTGCCTGAAGTCACTCTGCTCGAGGAGAAAGTCAGCACCTTAGCGTGCTGTGTGGCTCCCGGCACACCCAGCATGAAGCCATGCCTGGAAGTAAGGCCCTGGTTTGCCGTGCAGAAGCGGAGGCGTGCTGCACTTTCCAGGAGGCGGTGGCCTCTGCTCTGCATACCTTGAACGGCAGCACAGCCTTCTGGACACCTGGGAGGCTAGCCGGGGCGCCCTGTTCCCGGCAGGAACACTGAGTAACCCCAGGCGCACCTGGCTCTGCTAAGCACCATCCAGGCCCGTAGCCCCTTAGAGCCCCTCTGTGCACGCCGAGCGTAGGGAAACGCACTGCCCTCTCTTTTGGAGCAGCTTGGTTTCCTCAGCACTCGCACACGTTCACGAACGCCGTTCTGCCACATCCCACATGGCGCGGAGGTCTTACGCGTTGCCCTAATCGGAGCTGCGCTCAGAGTAACCCTCGTCTTCGCATTCCATCCAGGACCTCCTGACTGAAGGCACCGTGCCTCCTAGAGGATGGCGGCTTGGGTTCTTACTGCAATTCAAGTCCTGTTCCTTCTTTGGCACTGCAGGCAGCCCCAGGCCCAGAGGAGCGGCTACGGCGTTCCTTGGTTGAGACAGTTCGCTGGATGCGGGACTCCCTCCTGCGATAAGTTGACTCGGGGAAGGAAACGCAGGGTAACCGGTGTCTCCTGGGACTCGTCAGAAACCACAGGGATGTACGCTGAGTGTGCCCATGAACACGGGGGCCTGCTGGAACTAGCCCTGCTTTCCCATTTTGAGGGCGGCATTCATGCCTGCCTTGACGCTCCCTGACATTCCCGGCTCCCGACAGGCCAGTGAGCCCTGGAAGAGTGCTTCGGGGAAAATCATGAGTTTGCTCTCTCTAAACCAGGGGCTTCCGCGGCCGCGGTGGCGGTCCGCACGGCAGGCTCCAGAGCCAAAGGGAGCCTCAACGTGAGAACTGGCCTCCAGGTTAGGCCCTGAGTAGCCGTGCAGAAAGGGAGGCATGCAGCTCTTTCCGGGAGTTCTTAGTCGCTTTGCTTTCAAGGCAGTACACGCCCGGGGACTCCTAGGCCCCAGGGGCGTGCAGCGTTTTCCCTCCAAGGTCCCTGAGTGCCTCCAGACACCTGTGGGCCGGCTGAGCAACGTCGAGGTCCATTGGTTGATTCCCTCGGAGGACCCCCGTGCGTGCCGAGTGCTGGGCAACCACACACTGCGCGTTCCTTGAGGAGCGCTACATCTCCAGAGCCCTCGAACGCCCTTCGGGACAACATGGCTGGTGGGTGCGAGGTGCCCAGGAAGACTCTGTCACGGCCCTTGTGTGAGCTGCCATGAGAGAACGCTGTGCTTGCAACACTGCGAGGCCCGCCCTCGTGCCTGAAGTCACTCTGCTCGAGGAGAAAGTCAGCACCTTAGCGTGCTGTGTGGCTCCCGGCACACCCAGCATGAAGCCATGCCTGGAAGTAAGGCCCTGGTTTGCCGTGCAGAAGCGGAGGCGTGCTGCACTTTCCAGGAGGCGGTGGCCTCTGCTCTGCATACCTTGAACGGCAGCACAGCCTTCTGGACACCTGGGAGGCTAGCCGGGGCGCCCTGTTCCCGGCAGGAACACTGAGTAACCAACCCCAGGCGCACCTGGCTCTGCTAAGCACCATCCAGGCCCGTAGCCCCTTAGAGCCCCTCTGTGCACGCCGAGCGTAGGGAAACGCACTGCCCTCTCTTTTGGAGCAGCTTGGTTTCCTCAGCACTCGCACACGTTCACGAACGCCGTTCTGCCACATCCCACATGGCGCGGAGGTCTTACGCGTTGCCCTAATCGGAGCTGCGCTCAGAGTAACCCTCGTCTTCGCATTCCATCCAGGACCTCCTGACTGAAGGCACCGTGCCTCCTAGAGGACGGCGGCTTGGGTTCTTACTGCAATTCAAGTCCTGTTCCTTCTTTGGCACTGCAGGCAGCCCCAGGCCCAGAGGAGCGGCTACGGCGTTCCTTGGTTGAGACAGTTCGCTGGATGCGGGACTCCCTCCTGCGATAAGTTGACTCGGGGAAGGAAACGCAGGGTAACCGGTGTCTCCTGGGACTCGTCAGAAACCACAGGGATGTACGCTGAGTGTGCCCATGAACACGGGGGCCTGCTGGAACTAGCCCTGCTTTCCCATTTTGAGGGCGGCATTCATGCCTGCCTTGACGCTCCCTGACATTCCCGGCTCCCGACAGGCCAGTGAGCCCTGGAAGAGTGCTTCGGGGAAAATCATGAGTTTGCTCTCTCTAAACCAGGGGCTGCCGCGGCCGCGGTGGCGGTCCGCACGGCAGGCTCCAGAGCCAAAGGGAGCCTCAACGTGAGAACTGGCCTCCAGGTTAGGCCCTGAGTAGCCGTGCAGAAAGGGAGGCATGCAGCTCTTTCCGGGAGTTCTTAGTCGCTTTGCTTTCAAGGCAGTACACGCCCGGGGACTCCTAGGCCCCAGGGGCATGCAGCGTTTTCCCTCCAAGGTCCCTGAGTGCCTCCAGACACCTGTGGGCCGGCTGAGCAACGTCGAGGTCCATTGGTTGATTCCCTCGGAGGACCCCCGTGCGTGCCGAGTCCTGGGCAACCACACACTGCGTGTTCCTTGAGGAGCGCTACCTCTCCAGAGCCCTCGAACGCCCTTCGGGACAACATGGCTGGTGGGTGCGAGGTGCCCAGGAAGACTCTGTCACGGCCCTTGTGTGAGCTGCCATGAGAGAACGCTGTGCTTGCAACACTGCGAGGCCCGCCCTCGTGCCTGAAGTCACTCTGCTCGGGGAGAAAGTCAGCACCTTAGCGTGCTGTGTGGCTCCCGGCACACCCAGCATGAAGCCATGCCTGGAAGTAAGGCCCTGGTTTGCCGTGCAGAAGCGGAGGCGTGCTGCACTTTCCAGGAGGCGGTGGCCTCTGCTCTGCATACCTTGAACGGCAGCACAGCCTTCTGGACACCTGGGAGGCTAGCCAGGGCGCCCTGTTCCCGGCAGGAACACTGAGTAACCCCAGGCGCACCTGGCTCTGCTAAGCACCATCCAGGCCCGTAGCCCCTTAGAGCCCCTCTGTGCACGCCGAGCGTAGGGAAACGCACTGCCCTCTCTTTTGGAGCAGCTTGGTTTCCTCAGCACTCGCACATGTTCACGAACGCCGTTCTGCCACATCCCACATGGCGCGGAGGTCTTACGCGTTGCCCTAATCGGAGCTGCGCTCAGAGTAACCCTCGTCTTCGCATTCCATCCAGGACCTCCTGACTGAAGGCACCGTGCCTCCTAGAGGACGGCGGCTTGGGTTCTTACTGCAATTCAAGTCCTGTTCCTTCTTTGGCACTGCAGGCAGCCCCAGGCCCAGAGGAGCGGCTACGGCGTTCCTTGGTTGAGACAGTTCGCTGGATGCGGGACTCCCTCCTGCGATAAGTTGACTCGGGGAAGGAAACGCAGGGTAACCGGTGTCTCCTGGGACTCGTCAGAAACCACAGGGATGTACGCTGAGTGTGCCCATGAACACGGGGGCCTGCTGGAACTAGCCCTGCTTTCCCATTTTGAGGGCGGCCTTCATGCCTGCCTTGACGCTCCCTGACATTCCCGGCTCCCGACAGGCCAGTGAGCCCTGGAAGAGTGCTTCGGGGAAAATCATGAGTTTGCTCTCTCTAAACCAGGGGCTGCCGCGGCCGCGGTGGCGGTCCGCACGGCAGGCTCCAGAGCCAAAGGGAGCCTCAACGTGAGAACTGGCCTCCAGGTTAGGCCCTGAGTAGCCGTGCAGAAAGGGAGGCATGCAGCTCTTTCCGGGAGTTCTTAGTCGCTTTGCTTTCAAGGCAGTACACGCCCGGGGACTCCTAGGCCCCAGGGGCGTGCAGCGTTTTCCCTCCAAGGTCCCTGAGTGCCTCCAGACACCTGTGGGCCGGCTGAGCAACGTCGAGGTCCATTGGTTGATTCCCTCGGAGGACCCCCGTGCGTGCCGAGTGCTGGGCAACCACACACTGCGCGTTCCTTGAGGAGCGCTACATCTCCAGAGCCCTCGAACGCCCTTCGGGACAACATGGCTGGTGGGTGCGAGGTGCCCAGGAAGACTCTGTCACGGCCCTTGTGTGAGCTGCCATGAGAGAACGCTGTGCTTGCAACACTGCGAGGCCCGCCCTCGTGCCTGAAGTCACTCTGCTCGAGGAGAAAGTCAGCACCTTAGCGTGCTGTGTGGCTCCCGGCACACCCAGCATGAAGCCATGCCTGGAAGTAAGGCCCTGGTTTGCCGTGCGGAAGCGGAGGCGTGCTGCACTTTCCAGGAGGCGGTGGCCTCTGCTCTGCATACCTTGAACGGCAGCACAGCCTTCTGGACACCTGGGAGGCTAGCCGGGGCGCCCTGTTCCCGGCAGGAACACTGAGTAACCAACCCCAGGCGCACCTGGCTCTGCTAAGCACCATCCAGGCCCGTAGCCCCTTAGAGCCCCTCTGTGCACGCCGAGCGTAGGGAAACGCACTGCCCTCTCTTTTGGAGCAGCTTGGTTTCCTCAGCACTCGCACACGTTCACGAACGCCGTTCTGCCACATCCCACATGGCGCGGAGGTCTTACGCGTTGCCCTAATCGGAGCTGCGCTCAGAGTAACCCTCGTCTTCGCATTCCATCCAGGACCTCCTGACTGAAGGCACCGTGCCTCCTAGAGGACGGCGGCTTGGGTTCTTACTGCAATTCAAGTCCTGTTCCTTCTTTGGCACTGCAGGCAGCCCCAGGCCCAGAGGAGCGGCTACGGCGTTCCTTGGTTGAGACAGTTCGCTGGATGCGGGACTCCCTCCTGCGATAAGTTGACTCGGGGAAGGAAACGCAGGGTAACCGGTGTCTCCTGGGACTCGTCAGAAACCACAGGGATGTACGCTGAGTGTGCCCATGAACACGGGGGCCTGCTGGAACTAGCCCTGCTTTCCCATTTTGAGGGCGGCATTCATGCCTGCCTTGACGCTCCCTGACATTCCCGGCTCCCGACAGGCCAGTGAGCCCTGGAAGAGTGCTTCGGGGAAAATCATGAGTTTGCTCTCTCTAAACCAGGGGCTGCCGCGGCCGCGGTGGCGGTCCGCACGGCAGGCTCCAGAGCCAAAGGGAGCCTCAACGTGAGAACTGGCCTCCAGGTTAGGCCCTGAGTAGCCGTGCAGAAAGGGAGGCATGCAGCTCTTTCCAGGAGTTCTTAGTCGCTTTGCTTTCAAGGCAGTACACGCCCGGGGACTCCTAGGCCCCAGGGGCGTGCAGCGTTTTCCCTCCAAGGTCCCTGAGTGCCTCCAGACACCTGTGGGCCGGCTGAGCAACGTCGAGGTCCATTGGTTGATTCCCTCGGAGGACCCCCGTGCGTGCCGAGTGCTGGGCAACCACACACTGCGCGTTCCTTGAGGAGCGCTACCTCTCCAGAGCCCTCGAACGCCCTTCGGGACAACATGGCTGGTGGGTGCGAGGTGCCCAGGAAGACTCTGTCACGGCCCTTGTGTGAGCTGCCATGAGAGAACGCTGTGCTTGCAACACTGCGAGGCCCGCCCTCGTGCCTGAAGTCACTCTGCTCGAGGAGAAAGTCAGCACCTTAGCGTGCTGTGTGGCTCCCGGCACACCCAGCATGAAGCCATGCCTGGAAGTAAGGCCCTGGTTTGCCGTGCAGAAGCGGAGGCGTGCTGCACTTTCCAGGAGGCGGTGGCCTCTGCTCTGCATACCTTGAACGGCAGCACAGCCTTCTGGACACCTGGGAGGCTAGCCGGGGCGCCCTGTTCCCGGCAGGAACACTGAGTAACCCCAGGCGCACCTGGCTCTGCTAAGCACCATCCAGGCCCGTAGCCCCTTAGAGCCCCTCTGTGCACGCCGAGCGTAGGGAAACGCACTGCCCTCTCTTTTGGAGCAGCTTGGTTTCCTCAGCACTCGCACACGTTCACGAACGCCGTTCTGCCACATCCCACATGGCGCGGAGGTCTTACGCGTTGCCCTAATCGGAGCTGCGCTCAGAGTAACCCTCGTCTTCGCATTCCATCCAGGACCTCCTGACTGAAGGCACCGTGCCTCCTAGAGGACGGCGGCTTGGGTTCTTACTGCAATTCAAGTCCTGTTCCTTCTTTGGCACTGCAGGCAGCCCCAGGCCCAGAGGAGCGGCTACGGCGTTCCTTGGTTGAGACAGTTCGCTGGATGCGGGTCTCCCTCCTGCGATAAGTTGACTCGGGGAAGGAAACGCAGGGTAACCGGTGTCTCCTGGGACTCGTCAGAAACCACAGGGATGTACGCTGAGTGTGCCCATGAACACGGGGGCCTGCTGGAACTAGCCCTGCTTTCCCATTTTGAGGGCGGCATTCATGCCTGCCTTGACGCTCCCTGACATTCCCGGCTCCCGACAGGCCAGTGAGCCCTGGAAGAGTGCTTCGGGGAAAATCATGAGTTTGTTCTCTCTAAACCAGGGGCTGCCGCGGCCGCGGTGGCGGTCCGCACGGCAGGCTCCAGAGCCAAAGGGAGCCTCAACGTGAGAACTGGCCTCCAGGTTAGGCCCTGAGTAGCCGTGCAGAAAGGGAGGCATGCAGCTCTTTCCGGGAGTTCTTAGTCGCTTTGCTTTCAAGGCAGTACACGCCCGGGGACTCCTAGGCCCCAGGGGCGTGCAGCGTTTTCCCTCCAAGGTCCCTGAGTGCCTCCAGACACCTGTGGGCCGGCTGAGCAACGTCGAGGTCCATTGGTTGATTCCCTCGGAGGACCCCCGTGCGTGCCGAGTGCTGGGCAACCACACACTGCGCGTTCCTTGAGGAGCGCTACATCTCCAGAGCCCTCGAACGCCCTTCGGGACAACATGGCTGGTGGGTGCGAGGTGCCCAGGAAGACTCTGTCACGGCCCTTGTGTGAGCTGCCATGAGAGAACGCTGTGCTTGCAACACTGCGAGGCCCGCCCTCGTGCCTGAAGTCACTCTGCTCGAGGAGAAAGTCAGCACCTTAGCGTGCTGTGTGGCTCCCGGCACACCCAGCATGAAGCCATGCCTGGAAGTAAGGCCCTGGTTTGCCGTGCAGAAGCGGAGGCGTGCTGCACTTTCCAGGAGGCGGTGGCCTCTGCTCTGCATACCTTGAACGGCAGCACAGCCTTCTGGACACCTGGGAGGCTAGCCGGGGCGCCCTGTTCCCGGCAGGAACACTGAGTAACCCCAGGCGCACCTGGCTCTGCTAAGCACCATCCAGGCCCGTAGCCCCTTAGAGCCCCTCTGTGCACGCCGAGCGTAGGGAAACGCACTGCCCTCTCTTTTGGAGCAGCTTGGTTTCCTCAGCACTCGCACACGTTCACGAACGCCGTTCTGCCACATCCCACATGGCGCGGAGGTCTTACACGTTGCCCTAATCGGAGCTGCGCTCAGAGTAACCCTCGTCTTCGCATTCCATCCAGGACCTCCTGACTGAAGGCACCGTGCCTCCTAGAGGACGGCGGCTTGGGTTCTTACTGCAATTCAAGTCCTGTTCCTTCTTTGGCACTGCAGGCAGCCCCAGGCCCAGAGGAGCGGCTACGGCGTTCCTTGGTTGAGACAGTTCGCTGGATGCGGGACTCCCTCCTGCGATAAGTTGACTCGGGGAAGGAAACGCAGGGTAACCGGTGTCTCCTGGGACTCGTCAGAAACCACAGGGATGTACGCTGAGTGTGCCCATGAACACGGGGGCCTGCTGGAACTAGCCCTGCTTTCCCATTTTGAGGGCGGCATTCATGCCTGCCTTGACGCTCCCTGACATTCCCGGCTCCCGACAGGCCAGTGAGCCCTGGAAGAGTGCTTCGGGGAAAATCATGAGTTTGCTCTCTCTAAACCAGGGGCTGCCGCGGCCGCGGTGGCGGTCCGCACGGCAGGCTCCAGAGCCAAAGGGAGCCTCAACGTGAGAACTGGCCTCCAGGTTAGGCCCTGAGTAGCCGTGCAGAAAGGGAGGCATGCAGCTCTTTCCGGGAGTTCTTAGTCGCTTTGCTTTCAAGGCAGTACACGCCCGGGGACTCCTAGGCCCCAGGGGCGTGCAGCGTTTTCCCTCCAAGGTCCCTGAGTGCCTCCAGACACCTGTGGGCCGGCTGAGCAACGTCGAGGTCCATTGGTTGATTCCCTCGGAGGACCCCCGTGCGTGCCGAGTGCTGGGCAACCACACACTGCGCGTTCCTTGAGGAGCGCTACATCTCCAGAGCCCTCGAACGCCCTTCGGGACAACATGGCTGGTGGGTGCGAGGTGCCCAGGAAGACTCTGTCATGGCCCTTGTGTGAGCTGCCATGAGAGAACGCTGTGCTTGCAACACTGCGAGGCCCGCCCTCGTGCCTGAAGTCACTCTGCTCGAGGAGAAAGTCAGCACCTTAGCGTGCTGTGTGGCTCCCGGCACACCCAGCATGAAGCCATGCCTGGAAGTAAGGCCCTGGTTTGCCGTGCAGAAGCGGAGGCGTGCTGCACTTTCCAGGAGGCGGTGGCCTCTGCTCTGCATACCTTGAACGGCAGCACAGCCTTCTGGACACCTGGGAGGCTAGCCGGGGCGCCCTGTTCCCGGCAGGAACACTGAGTAACCCCAGGCGCACCTGGCTCTGCTAAGCACCATCCAGGCCCGTAGCCCCTTAGAGCCCCTCTGTGCACGCCGAGCGTAGGGAAACGCACTGCCCTCTCTTTTGGAGCAGCTTGGTTTCCTCAGCACTCGCACACGTTCACGAACGCCGTTCTGCCACATCCCACATGGCGCGGAGGTCTTACGCGTTGCCCTAATCGGAGCTGCGCTCAGAGTAACCCTCGTCTTCGCATTCCATCCAGGACCTCCTGACTGAAGGCACCGTGCCTCCTAGAGGATGGCGGCTTGGGTTCTTACTGCAATTCAAGTCCTGTTCCTTCTTTGGCACTGCAGGCAGCCCCAGGCCCAGAGGAGCGGCTACGGCGTTCCTTGGTTGAGACAGTTCGCTGGATGCGGGACTCCCTCCTGCGATAAGTTGACTCGGGGAAGGAAACGCAGGGTAACCGGTGTCTCCTGGGACTCGTCAGAAACCACAGGGATGTACGCTGAGTGTGCCCATGAACACGGGGGCCTGCTGGAACTAGCCCTGCTTTCCCATTTTGAGGGCGGCATTCATGCCTGCCTTGACGCTCCCTGACATTCCCGGCTCCCGACAGGCCAGTGAGCCCTGGAAGAGTGCTTCGGGGAAAATCATGAGTTTGCTCTCTCTAAACCAGGGGCTGCCGCGGCCGCGGTGGCGGTCCGCACGGCAGGCTCCAGAGCCAAAGGGAGCCTCAACGTGAGAACTGGCCTCCAGGTTAGGCCCTGAGTAGCCGTGCAGAAAGGGAGGCATGCAGCTCTTTCCGGGAGTTCTTAGTCGCTTTGCTTTCAAGGCAGTACACGCCCGGGGACTCCTAGGCCCCAGGGGCGTGCAGCGTTTTCCCTCCAAGGTCCCTGAGTGCCTCCAGACACCTGTGGGCCGGCTGAGCAACGTCGAGGTCCATTGGTTGATTCCCTCGGAGGACCCCCGTGCGTGCCGAGTGCTGGGCAACCACACACTGCGCGTTCCTTGAGGAGCGCTACATCTCCAGAGCCCTCGAACGCCCTTCGGGACAACATGGCTGGTGGGTGCGAGGTGCCCAGGAAGACTCTGTCACGGCCCTTGTGTGAGCTGCCATGAGAGAACGCTGTGCTTGCAACACTGCGAGGCCCGCCCTCGTGCCTGAAGTCACTCTGCTCGAGGAGAAAGTCAGCACCTTAGCGTGCTGTGTGGCTCCCGGCACACCCAGCATGAAGCCATGCCTGGAAGTAAGGCCCTGGTTTGCCGTGCAGAAGCGGAGGCGTGCTGCACTTTCCAGGAGGCGGTGGCCTCTGCTCTGCATACCTTGAACGGCAGCACAGCCTTCTGGACACCTGGGAGGCTAGCCGGGGCGCCCTGTTCCCGGCAGGAACACTGAGTAACCAACCCCAGGCGCACCTGGCTCTGCTAAGCACCATCCAGGCCCGTAGCCCCTTAGAGCCCCTCTGTGCACGCCGAGCGTAGGGAAACGCACTGCCCTCTCTTTTGGAGCAGCTTGGTTTCCTCAGCACTCGCACACGTTCACGAACGCCGTTCTGCCACATCCCACATGGCGCGGAGGTCTTACGCGTTGCCCTAATCGGAGCTGCGCTCAGAGTAACCCTCGTCTTCGCATTCCATCCAGGACCTCCTGACTGAAGGCACCGTGCCTCCTAGAGGACGGCGGCTTGGGTTCTTACTGCAATTCAAGTCCTGTTCCTTCTTTGGCACTGCAGGCAGCCCCAGGCCCAGAGGAGCGGCTACGGCGTTCCTTGGTTGAGACAGTTCGCTGGATGCGGGACTCCCTCCTGCGATAAGTTGACTCAGGGAAGGAAACGCAGGGTAACCGGTGTCTCCTGGGACTCGTCAGAAACCACAGGGATGTACGCTGAGTGTGCCCATGAACACGGGGGCCTGCTGGAACTAGCCCTGCTTTCCCATTTTGAGGGCGGCATTCATGCCTGCCTTGACGCTCCCTGACATTCCCGGCTCCCGACAGGCCAGTGAGCCCTGGAAGAGTGCTTCGGGGAAAATCATGAGTTTGCTCTCTCTAAACCAGGGGCTGCCGCGGCCGCGGTGGCGGTCCGCACGGCAGGCTCCAGAGCCAAAGGGAGCCTCAACGTGAGAACTGGCCTCCAGGTTAGGCCCTGAGTAGCCGTGCAGAAAGGGAGGCATGCAGCTCTTTCCGGGAGTTCTTAGTCGCTTTGCTTTCAAGGCAGTACACGCCCGGGGACTCCTAGGCCCCAGGGGCATGCAGCGTTTTCCCTCCAAGGTCCCTGAGTGCCTCCAGACACCTGTGGGCCGGCTGAGCAACGTCGAGGTCCATTGGTTGATTCCCTCGGAGGACCCCCGTGCGTGCCGAGTCCTGGGCAACCACACACTGCGTGTTCCTTGAGGAGCGCTACCTCTCCAGAGCCCTCGAACGCCCTTCGGGACAACATGGCTGGTGGGTGCGAGGTGCCCAGGAAGACTCTGTCACGGCCCTTGTGTGAGCTGCCATGAGAGAACGCTGTGCTTGCAACACTGCGAGGCCCGCCCTCGTGCCTGAAGTCACTCTGCTCGGGGAGAAAGTCAGCACCTTAGCGTGCTGTGTGGCTCCCGGCACACCCAGCATGAAGCCATGCCTGGAAGTAAGGCCCTGGTTTGCCGTGCAGAAGCGGAGGCGTGCTGCACTTTCCAGGAGGCGGTGGCCTCTGCTCTGCATACCTTGAACGGCAGCACAGCCTTCTGGACACCTGGGAGGCTAGCCGGGGCGCCCTGTTCCCGGCAGGAACACTGAGTAACCCCAGGCGCACCTGGCTCTGCTAAGCACCATCCAGGCCCGTAGCCCCTTAGAGCCCCTCTGTGCACGCCGAGCGTAGGGAAACGCACTGCCCTCTCTTTTGGAGCAGCTTGGTTTCCTCAGCACTCGCACATGTTCACGAACGCCGTTCTGCCACATCCCACATGGCGCGGAGGTCTTACGCGTTGCCCTAATCGGAGCTGCGCTCAGAGTAACCCTCGTCTTCGCATTCCATCCAGGACCTTCTGACTGAAGGCACCGTGCCTCCTAGAGGACGGCGGCTTGGGTTCTTACTGCAATTCAAGTCCTGTTCCTTCTTTGGCACTGCAGGCAGCCCCAGGCCCAGAGGAGCGGCTACGGCGTTCCTTGGTTGAGACAGTTCGCTGGATGCGGGACTCCCTCCTGCGATAAGTTGACTCGGGGAAGGAAACGCAGGGTAACCGGTGTCTCCTGGGACTCGTCAGAAACCACAGGGATGTACGCTGAGTGTGCCCATGAACACGGGGGCCTGCTGGAACTAGCCCTGCTTTCCCATTTTGAGGGCGGCCTTCATGCCTGCCTTGACGCTCCCTGACATTCCCGGCTCCCGACAGGCCAGTGAGCCCTGGAAGAGTGCTTCGGGGAAAATCATGAGTTTGCTCTCTCTAAACCAGGGGCTGCCGCGGCCGCGGTGGCGGTCCGCACGGCAGGCTCCAGAGCCAAAGGGAGCCTCAACGTGAGAACTGGCCTCCAGGTTAGGCCCTGAGTAGCCGTGCAGAAAGGGAGGCATGCAGCTCTTTCCGGGAGTTCTTAGTCGCTTTGCTTTCAAGGCAGTACACGCCCGGGGACTCCTAGGCCCCAGGGGCGTGCAGCGTTTTCCCTCCAAGGTCCCTGAGTGCCTCCAGACACCTGTGGGCCGGCTGAGCAACGTCGAGGTCCATTGGTTGATTCCCTCGGAGGACCCCCGTGCGTGCCGAGTGCTGGGCAACCACACACTGCGCGTTCCTTGAGGAGCGCTACCTCTCCAGAGCCCTCGAACGCCCTTCGGGACAACATGGCTGGTGGGTGCGAGGTGCCCAGGAAGACTCTGTCACGGCCCTTGTGTGAGCTGCCATGAGAGAACGCTGTGCTTGCAACACTGCGAGGCCCGCCCTCGTGCCTGAAGTCACTCTGCTCGAGGAGAAAGTCAGCACCTTAGCGTGCTGTGTGGCTCCCGGCACACCCAGCATGAAGCCATGCCTGGAAGTAAGGCCCTGGTTTGCCGTGCGGAAGCGGAGGCGTGCTGCACTTTCCAGGAGGCGGTGGCCTCTGCTCTGCATACCTTGAACGGCAGCACAGCCTTCTGGACACCTGGGAGGCTAGCCGGGGCGCCCTGTTCCCGGCAGGAACACTGAGTAACCAACCCCAGGCGCACCTGGCTCTGCTAAGCACCATCCAGGCCCGTAGCCCCTTAGAGCCCCTCTGTGCACGCCGAGCGTAGGGAAACGCACTGCCCTCTCTTTTGGAGCAGCTTGGTTTCCTCAGCACTCGCACACGTTCACGAACGCCGTTCTGCCACATCCCACATGGCACGGAGGTCTTACGCGTTGCCCTAATCGGAGCTGCGCTCAGAGTAACCCTCGTCTTCGCATTCCATCCAGGACCTCCTGACTGAAGGCACCGTGCCTCCTAGAGGACGGCGGCTTGGGTTCTTACTGCAATTCAAGTCCTGTTCCTTCTTTGGCACTGCAGGCAGCCCCAGGCCCAGAGGAGCGGCTACGGCGTTCCTTGGTTGAGACAGTTCGCTGGATGCGGGACTCCCTCCTGCGATAAGTTGACTCGGGGAAGGAAACGCAGGGTAACCGGTGTCTCCTGGGACTCGTCAGAAACCACAGGGATGTACGCTGAGTGTGCCCATGAACACGGGGGCCTGCTGGAACTAGCCCTGCTTTCCCATTTTGAGGGCGGCCTTCATGCCTGCCTTGACGCTCCCTGACATTCCCGGCTCCCGACAGGCCAGTGAGCCCTGGAAGAGTGCTTCGGGGAAAATCATGAGTTTGCTCTCTCTAAACCAGGGGCTTCCGCGGCCGCGGTGGCGGTCCGCACGGCAGGCTCCAGAGCCAAAGGGAGCCTCAACGTGAGAACTGGCCTCCAGGTTAGGCCCTGAGTAGCCGTGCAGAAAGGGAGGCATGCAGCTCTTTCCGGGAGTTCTTAGTCGCTTTGCTTTCAAGGCAGTACACGCCCGGGGACTCCTAGGCCCCAGGGGCGTGCAGCGTTTTCCCTCCAAGGTCCCTGAGTGCCTCCAGACACCTGTGGGCCGGCTGAGCAACGTCGAGGTCCATTGGTTGATTCCCTCGGAGGACCCCCGTGCGTGCCGAGTGCTGGGCAACCACACACTGCGCGTTCCTTGAGGAGCGCTACATCTCCAGAGCCCTCGAACGCCCTTCGGGACAACATGGCTGGTGGGTGCGAGGTGCCCAGGAAGACTCTGTCACGGCCCTTGTGTGAGCTGCCATGAGAGAACGCTGTGCTTGCAACACTGCGAGGCCCGCCCTCGTGCCTGAAGTCACTCTGCTCGAGGAGAAAGTCAGCACCTTAGCGTGCTGTGTGGCTCCCGGCACACCCAGCATGAAGCCATGCCTGGAAGTAAGGCCCTGGTTTGCCGTGCAGAAGCGGAGGCGTGCTGCACTTTCCAGGAGGCGGTGGCCTCTGCTCTGCATACCTTGAACGGCAGCACAGCCTTCTGGACACCTGGGAGGCTAGCCGGGGCGCCCTGTTCCCGGCAGGAACACTGAGTAACCCCAGGCGCACCTGGCTCTGCTAAGCACCATCCAGGCCCGTAGCCCCTTAGAGCCCCTCTGTGCACGCCGAGCGTAGGGAAACGCACTGCCCTCTCTTTTGGAGCAGCTTGGTTTCCTCAGCACTCGCACACGTTCACGAACGCCGTTCTGCCACATCCCACATGGCGCGGAGGTCTTACGCGTTGCCCTAATCGGAGCTGCGCTCAGAGTAACCCTCGTCTTCGCATTCCATCCAGGACCTCCTGACTGAAGGCACCGTGCCTCCTAGAGGACGGCGGCTTGGGTTCTTACTGCAATTCAAGTCCTGTTCCTTCTTTGGCACTGCAGGCAGCCCCAGGCCCAGAGGAGCGGCTACGGCGTTCCTTGGTTGAGACAGTTCGCTGGATGCGGGACTCCCTCCTGCGATAAGTTGACTCGGGGAAGGAAACGCAGGGTAACCGGTGTCTCCTGGGACTCGTCAGAAACCACAGGGATGTACGCTGAGTGTGCCCATGAACACGGGGGCCTGCTGGAACTAGCCCTGCTTTCCCATTTTGAGGGCGGCATTCATGCCTGCCTTGACGCTCCCTGACATTCCCGGCTCCCGACAGGCCAGTGAGCCCTGGAAGAGTGCTTCGGGGAAAATCATGAGTTTGCTCTCTCTAAACCAGGGGCTGCCGCGGCCGCGGTGGCGGTCCGCACGGCAGGCTCCAGAGCCAAAGGGAGCCTCAACGTGAGAACTGGCCTCCAGGTTAGGCCCTGAGTAGCCGTGCAGAAAGGGAGGCATGCAGCTCTTTCCAGGAGTTCTTAGTCACTTTGCTTTCAAGGCAGTACACGCCCGGGGACTCCTAGGCCCCAGGGGCGTGCAGCGTTTTCCCTCCAAGGTCCCTGAGTGCCTCCAGACACCTGTGGGCCGGCTGAGCAACGTCGAGGTCCATTGGTTGATTCCCTCGGAGGACCCCCGTGCGTGCCGAGTGCTGGGCAACCACACACTGCGCGTTCCTTGAGGAGCGCTACCTCTCCAGAGCCCTCGAACGCCCTTCGGGACAACATGGCTGGTGGGTGCGAGGTGCCCAGGAAGACTCTGTCACGGCCCTTGTGTGAGCTGCCATGAGAGAACGCTGTGCTTGCAACACTGCGAGGCCCGCCCTCGTGCCTGAAGTCACTCTGCTCGAGGAGAAAGTCAGCACCTTAGCGTGCTGTGTGGCTCCCGGCACACCCAGCATGAAGCCATGCCTGGAAGTAAGGCCCTGGTTTGCCGTGCAGAAGCGGAGGCGTGCTGCACTTTCCAGGAGGCGGTGGCCTCTGCTCTGCATACCTTGAACGGCAGCACAGCCTTCTGGACACCTGGGAGGCTAGCCGGGGCGCCCTGTTCCCGGCAGGAACACTGAGTAACCCCAGGCGCACCTGGCTCTGCTAAGCACCATCCAGGCCCGTAGCCCCTTAGAGCCCCTCTGTGCACGCCGAGCGTAGGGAAACGCACTGCCCTCTCTTTTGGAGCAGCTTGGTTTCCTCAGCACTCGCACACGTTCACGAACGCCGTTCTGCCACATCCCACATGGCGCGGAGGTCTTACGCGTTGCCCTAATCGGAGCTGCGCTCAGAGTAACCCTCGTCTTCGCATTCCATCCAGGACCTCCTGACTGAAGGCACCGTGCCTCCTAGAGGACGGCGGCTTGGGTTCTTACTGCAATTCAAGTCCTGTTCCTTCTTTGGCACTGCAGGCAGCCCCAGGCCCAGAGGAGCGGCTACGGCGTTCCTTGGTTGAGACAGTTCGCTGGATGCGGGACTCCCTCCTGCGATAAGTTGACTCGGGGAAGGAAACGCAGGGTAACCGGTGTCTCCTGGGACTCGTCAGAAACCACAGGGATGTACGCTGAGTGTGCCCATGAACACGGGGGCCTGATGGAACTAGCCCTGCTTTCCCATTTTGAGGGCGGCCTTCATGCCTGCCTTGACGCTCCCTGACATTCCCGGCTCCCGACAGGCCAGTGAGCCCTGGAAGAGTGCTTCGGGGAAAATCATGAGTTTGCTCTCTCTAAACCAGGGGCTGCCGCGGCCGCGGTGGCAGTCCACACGGCAGGCTCCAGAGCCAAAGGGAGCCTCAACGTGAGAACTGGCCTCCAGGTTAGGCCCTGAGTAGCCGTGCAGAAAGGGAGGCATGCAGCTCTTTCCGGGAGTTCTTAGTCGCTTTGCTTTCAAGGCAGTACACGCCCGGGGACTCCTAGGCCCCAGGGGCGTGCAGCGTTTTCCCTCCAAGGTCCCTGAGTGCCTCCAGACACCTGTGGGCCGGCTGAGCAACGTCGAGGTCCATTGGTTGATTCCCTCGGAGGACCCCCGTGCGTGCCGAGTGCTGGGCAACCACACACTGCGCGTTCCTTGAGGAGCGCTACATCTCCAGAGCCCTCGAACGCCCTTCGGGACAACATGGCTGGTGGGTGCGAGGTGCCCAGGAAGACTCTGTCACGGCCCTTGTGTGAGCTGCCATGAGAGAACGCTGTGCTTGCAACACTGCGAGGCCCGCCCTCGTGCCTGAAGTCACTCTGCTCGAGGAGAAAGTCAGCACCTTAGCGTGCTGTGTGGCTCCCGGCACACCCAGCATGAAGCCATGCCTGGAAGTAAGGCCCTGGTTTGCCGTGCAGAAGCGGAGGCGTGCTGCACTTTCCAGGAGGCGGTGGCCTCTGCTCTGCATACCTTGAACGGCAGCACAGCCTTCTGGACACCTGGGAGGCTAGCCGGGGCGCCCTGTTCCCGGCAGGAACACTGAGTAACCAACCCCAGGCGCACCTGGCTCTGCTAAGCACCATCCAGGCCCGTAGCCCCTTAGAGCCCCTCTGTGCACGCCGAGCGTAGGGAAACGCACTGCCCTCTCTTTTGGAGCAGCTTGGTTTCCTCAGCACTCGCACACGTTCACGAACGCCGTTCTGCCACATCCCACATGGCGCGGAGGTCTTACGCGTTGCCCTAATCGGAGCTGCGCTCAGAGTAACCCTCGTCTTCGCATTCCATCCAGGACCTCCTGACTGAAGGCACCGTGCCTCCTAGAGGACGGCGGCTTGGGTTCTTACTGCAATTCAAGTCCTGTTCCTTCTTTGGCACTGCAGGCAGCCCCAGGCCCAGAGGAGCGGCTACGGCGTTCCTTGGTTGAGACAGTTCGCTGGATGCGGGACTCCCTCCTGCGATAAGTTGACTCGGGGAAGGAAACGCAGGGTAACCGGTGTCTCCTGGGACTCGTCAGAAACCACAGGGATGTACGCTGAGTGTGCCCATGAACACGGGGGCCTGCTGGAACTAGCCCTGCTTTCCCATTTTGAGGGCGGCATTCATGCCTGCCTTGACGCTCCCTGACATTCCCGGCTCCCGACAGGCCAGTGAGCCCTGGAAGAGTGCTTCGGGGAAAATCATGAGTTTGCTCTCTCTAAACCAGGGGCTGCCGCGGCCGCGGTGGCGGTCCGCACGGCAGGCTCCAGAGCCAAAGGGAGCCTCAACGTGAGAACTGGCCTCCAGGTTAGGCCCTGAGTAGCCGTGCAGAAAGGGAGGCATGCAGCTCTTTCCGGGAGTTCTTAGTCGCTTTGCTTTCAAGGCAGTACACGCCCGGGGACTCCTAGGCCCCAGGGGCGTGCAGCGTTTTCCCTCCAAGGTCCCTGAGTGCCTCCAGACACCTGTGGGCCGGCTGAGCAACGTCGAGGTCCATTGGTTGATTCCCTCGGAGGACCCCCGTGCGTACCGAGTCCTGGGCAACCACACACTGCGTGTTCCTTGAGGAGCGCTACCTCTCCAGAGCCCTCGAACGCCCTTCGGGACAACATGGCTGGTGGGTGCGAGGTGCCCAGGAAGACTCTGTCACGGCCCTTGTGTGAGCTGCCATGAGAGAACGCTGTGCTTGCAACACTGCGAGGCCCGCCCTCGTGCCTGAAGTCACTCTGCTCGAGGAGAAAGTCAGCACCTTAGCGTGCTGTGTGGCTCCCGGCACACCCAGCATGAAGCCATGCCTGGAAGTAAGGCCCTGGTTTGCCGTGCAGAAGCGGAGGCGTGCTGCACTTTCCAGGAGGCGGTGGCCTCTGCTCTGCATACCTTGAACGGCAGCACAGCCTTCTGGACACCTGGGAGGCTAGCCGGGGCGCCCTGTTCCCGGCAGGAACACTGAGTAACCCCAGGCGCACCTGGCTCTGCTAAGCACCATCCAGGCCCGTAGCCCCTTAGAGCCCCTCTGTGCACGCCGAGCGTAGGGAAACGCACTGCCCTCTCTTTTGGAGCAGCTTGGTTTCCTCAGCACTCGCACACGTTCACGAACGCCGTTCTGCCACATCCCACATGGCGCGGAGGTCTTACGCGTTGCCCTAATCGGAGCTGCGCTCAGAGTAACCCTCGTCTTCGCATTCCATCCAGGACCTCCTGACTGAAGGCACCGTGCCTCCTAGAGGACGGCGGCTTGGGTTCTTACTGCAATTCAAGTCCTGTTCCTTCTTTGGCACTGCAGGCAGCCCCAGGCCCAGAGGAGCGGCTACGGCGTTCCTTGGTTGAGACAGTTCGCTGGATGCGGGACTCCCTCCTGCGATAAGTTGACTCGGGGAAGGAAACGCAGGGTAACCGGTGTCTCCTGGGACTCGTCAGAAACCACAGGGATGTACGCTGAGTGTGCCCATGAACACGGGGGCCTGCTGGAACTAGCCCTGCTTTCCCATTTTGAGGGCGGCCTTCATGCCTGCCTTGACGCTCCCTGACATTCCCGGCTCCCGTCAGGCCAGTGAGCCCTGGAAGAGTGCTTCGGGGAAAATCATGAGTTTGCTCTCTCTAAACCAGGGGCTGCCGCGGCCGCGGTGGCGGTCCGCACGGCAGGCTCCAGAGCCAAAGGGAGCCTCAACGTGAGAACTGGCCTCCAGGTTAGGCCCTGAGTAGCCGTGCAGAAAGGGAGGCATGCAGCTCTTTCCGGGAGTTCTTAGTCGCTTTGCTTTCAAGGCAGTACACGCCCGGGGACTCCTAGGCCCCAGGGGCGTGCAGCGTTTTCCCTCCAAGGTCCCTGAGTGCCTCCAGACACCTGTGGGCCGGCTGAGCAACGTCGAGGTCCATTGGTTGATTCCCTCGGAGGACCCCCGTGCGTGCCGAGTGCTGGGCAACCACACACTGCGCGTTCCTTGAGGAGCGCTACATCTCCAGAGCCCTCGAACGCCCTTCGGGACAACATGGCTGGTGGGTGCGAGGTGCCCAGGAAGACTCTGTCACGGCCCTTGTGTGAGCTGCCATGAGAGAACGCTGTGCTTGCAACACTGCGAGGCCCGCCCTCGTGCCTGAAGTCACTCTGCTCGGGGAGAAAGTCAGCACCTTAGCGTGCTGTGTGGCTCCCGGCACACCCAGCATGAAGCCATGCCTGGAAGTAAGGCCCTGGTTTGCCGTGCAGAAGCGGAGGCGTGCTGCACTTTCCAGGAGGCGGTGGCCTCTGCTCTGCATACCTTGAACGGCAGCACAGCCTTCTGGACACCTGGGAGGCTAGCCGGGGCGCCCTGTTCCCGGCAGGAACACTGAGTAACCAACCCCAGGCGCACCTGGCTCTGCTAAGCACCATCCAGGCCCGTAGCCCCTTAGAGCCCCTCTGTGCACGCCGAGCGTAGGGAAACGCACTGCCCTCTCTTTTGGAGCAGCTTGGTTTCCTCAGCACTCGCACACGTTCACGAACGCCGTTCTGCCACATCCCACATGGCGCGGAGGTCTTACGCGTTGCCCTAATCGGAGCTGCGCTCAGAGTAACCCTCGTCTTCGCATTCCATCCAGGACCTCCTGACTGAAGGCACCGTGCCTCCTAGAGGACGGCGGCTTGGGTTCTTACTGCAATTCAAGTCCTGTTCCTTCTTTGGCACTGCAGGCAGCCCCAGGCCCAGAGGAGCGGCTACGGCGTTCCTTGGTTGAGACAGTTCGCTGGATGCGGGACTCCCTCCTGCGATAAGTTGACTCGGGGAAGGAAACGCAGGGTAACCGGTGTCTCCTGGGACTCGTCAGAAACCACAGGGATGTACGCTGAGTGTGCCCATGAACACGGGGGCCTGCTGGAACTAGCCCTGCTTTCCCATTTTGAGGGCGGCATTCATGCCTGCCTTGACGCTCCCTGACATTCCCGGCTCCCGACAGGCCAGTGAGCCCTGGAAGAGTGCTTCGGGGAAAATCATGAGTTTGCTCTCTCTAAACCAGGGGCTGCCGCGGCCGCGGTGGCGGTCCGCACGGCAGGCTCCAGAGCCAAAGGGAGCCTCAACGTGAGAACTGGCCTCCAGGTTAGGCCCTGAGTAGCCGTGCAGAAAGGGAGGCATGCAGCTCTTTCCGGGAGTTCTTAGTCGCTTTGCTTTCAAGGCAGTACACGCCCGGGGACTCCTAGGCCCCAGGGGCGTGCAGCGTTTTCCCTCCAAGGTCCCTGAGTGCCTCCAGACACCTGTGGGCCGGCTGAGCAACGTCGAGGTCCATTGGTTGATTCCCTCGGAGGACCCCCGTGCGTGCCGAGTCCTGGGCAACCACACACTGCGCGTTCCTTGAGGAGCGCTACCTCTCCAGAGCCCTCGAACGCCCTTCGGGACAACATGGCTGGTGGGTGCGAGGTGCCCAGGAAGACTCTGTCACGGCCCTTGTGTGAGCTGCCATGAGAGAACGCTGTGCTTGCAACACTGCGAGGCCCGCCCTCGTGCCTGAAGTCACTCTGCTCGGGGAGAAAGTCAGCACCTTAGCGTGCTGTGTGGCTCCCGGCACACCCCGCATGAAGCCATGCCTGGAAGTAAGGCCCTGGTTTGCCGTGCAGAAGCGGAGGCGTGCTGCACTTTCCAGGAGGCGGTGGCCTCTGCTCTGCATACCTTGAACGGCAGCACAGCCTTCTGGACACCTGGGAGGCTAGCCGGGGCGCCCTGTTCCCGGCAGGAACACTGAGTAACCCCAGGCGCACCTGGCTCTGCTAAGCACCATCCAGGCCCGTAGCCCCTTAGAGCCCCTCTGTGCACGCCGAGCGTAGGGAAACGCACTGCCCTCTCTTTTGGAGCAGCTTGGTTTCCTCAGCACTCGCACACGTTCACGAACGCCGTTCTGCCACATCCCACATGGCGCGGAGGTCTTACGCGTTGCCCTAATCGGAGCTGCGCTCAGAGTAACCCTCGTCTTCGCATTCCATCCAGGACCTCCTGACTGAAGGCACCGTGCCTCCTAGAGGACGGCGGCTTGGGTTCTTACTGCAATTCAAGTCCTGTTCCTTCTTTGGCACTGCAGGCAGCCCCAGGCCCAGAGGAGCGGCTATGGCGTTCCTTGGTTGAGACAGTTCGCTGGATGCGGGACTCCCTCCTGCGATAAGTTGACTCGGGGAAGGAAACGCAGGGTAACCGGTGTCTCCTGGGACTCGTCAGAAACCACAGGGATGTACGCTGAGTGTGCCCATGAACACGGGGGCCTGCTGGAACTAGCCCTGCTTTCCCATTTTGAGGGCGGCCTTCATGCCTGCCTTGACGCTCCCTGACATTCCCGGCTCCCGACAGGCCAGTGAGCCCTGGAAGAGTGCTTCGGGGAAAATCATGAGTTTGCTCTCTCTAAACCAGGGGCTGCCGCGGCCGCGGTGGCGGTCCGCACGGCAGGCTCCAGAGCCAAAGGGAGCCTCAACGTGAGAACTGGCCTCCAGGTTAGGCCCTGAGTAGCCGTGCAGAAAGGGAGGCATGCAGCTCTTTCCGGGAGTTCTTAGTCGCTTTGCTTTCAAGGCAGTACACGCCCGGGGACTCCTAGGCCCCACGGGCGTGCAGCGTTTTCCCTCCAAGGTCCCTGAGTGCCTCCAGACACCTGTGGGCCGGCTGAGCAACGTCGAGGTCCATTGGTTGATTCCCTCGGAGGACCCCCGTGCGTGCCGAGTGCTGGGCAACCACACACTGCGCGTTCCTTGAGGAGCGCTACATCTCCAGAGCCCTCGAACGCCCTTCGGGACAACATGGCTGGTGGGTGCGAGGTGCCCAGGAAGACTCTGTCACGGCCCTTGTTTGAGCTGCCATGAGAGAACGCTGTGCTTGCAACACTGCGAGGCCCGCCCTCGTGCCTGAAGTCACTCTGCTCGAGGAGAAAGTCAGCACCTTAGCGTGCTGTGTGGCTCCCGGCACACCCCGCATGAAGCCATGCCTGGAAGTAAGGCCCTGGTTTGCCGTGCAGAAGCGGAGGCGTGCTGCACTTTCCAGGAGGCGGTGGCCTCTGCTCTGCATACCTTGAACGGCAGCACAGCCTTCTGGACACCTGGGAGGCTAGCCGGGGCGCCCTGTTCCCGGCAGGAACACTGAGTAACCCCAGGCGCACCTGGCTCTGCTAAGCACCATCCAGGCCCGTAGCCCCTTAGAGCCCCTCTGTGCACGCCGAGCGTAGGGAAACGCACTGCCCTCTCTTTTGGAGCAGCTTGGTTTCCTCAGCACTCGCACACGTTCACGAACGCCGTTCTGCCACATCCCACATGGCGCGGAGGTCTTACGCGTTGCCCTAATCGGAGCTGCGCTCAGAGTAACCCTCGTCTTCGCATTCCATCCAGGACCTCCTGACTGAAGGCACCGTGCCTCCTAGAGGACGGCGGCTTGGGTTCTTACTGCAATTCAAGTCCTGTTCCTTCTTTGGCACTGCAGGCAGCCCCAGGCCCAGAGGAGCGGCTACGGCGTTCCTTGGTGAGACAGTTCGCTGGATGCGGGACTCCCTCCTGCGATAAGTTGACTCGGGGAAGGAAACGCAGGGTAACCGGTGTCTCCTGGGACTCGTCAGAAACCACAGGGATGTACGCTGAGTGTGCCCATGAACACGGGGGCCTGCTGGAACTAGCCCTGCTTTCCCATTTTGAGGGCGGCCTTCATGCCTGCCTTGACGCTCCCTGACATTCCCGGCTCCCGACAGGCCAGTGAGCCCTGGAAGAGTGCTTCGGGGAAAATCATGAGTTTGCTCTCTCTAAACCAGGGGCTGCCGCGGCCGCGGTGGCGGTCCTCACGGCAGGCTCCAGAGCCAAAGGGAGCCTCAACGTGAGAACTGGCCTCCAGGTTAGGCCCTGAGTAGCCGTGCAGAAAGGGAGGCATGCAGCTCTTTCCGGGAGTTCTTAGTCGCTTTGCTTTCAAGGCAGTACACGCCCGGGGACTCCTAGGCCCCAGGGGCGTGCAGCGTTTTCCCTCCAAGGTCCCTGAGTGCCTCCAGACACCTGTGGGCCGGCTGAGCAACGTCGAGGTCCATTGGTTGATTCCCTCGGAGGACCCCCGTGCGTGCCGAGTCCTGGGCAACCACACACTGCGCGTTCCTTGAGGAGCGCTACCTCTCCAGAGCCCTCGAACGCCCTTCGGGACAACATGGCTGGTGGGTGCGAGGTGCCCAGGAAGACTCTGTCACGGCCCTTGTGTGAGCTGCCATGAGAGAACGCTGTGCTTGCAACACTGCGAGGCCCGCCCTCGTGCCTGAAGTCACTCTGCTCGGGGAGAAAGTCAGCACCTTAGCGTGCTGTGTGGCTCCCGGCACACCCAGCATGAAGCCATGCCTGGAAGTAAGGCCCTGGTTTGCCGTGCAGAAGCGGAGGCGTGCTGCACTTTCCAGGAGGCGGTGGCCTCTGCTCTGCATACCTTGAACGGCAGCACAGCCTTCTGGACACCTGGGAGGCTAGCCGGGGCGCCCTGTTCCCGGCAGGAACACTGAGTAACCCCAGGCGCACCTGGCTCTGCTAAGCACCATCCAGGCCCGTAGCCCCTTAGAGCCCCTCTGTGCACGCCGAGCGTAGGGAAACGCACTGCCCTCTCTTTTGGAGCAGCTTGGTTTCCTCAGCACTCGCACACGTTCACGAACGCCGTTCTGCCACATCCCACATGGCGCGGAGGTCTTACGCGTTGCCCTAATCGGAGCTGCGCTCAGAGTAACCCTCGTCTTCGCATTCCATCCAGGACCTCCTGACTGAAGGCACCGTGCCTCCTAGAGGACGGCGGCTTGGGTTCTTACTGCAATTCAAGTCCTGTTCCTTCTTTGGCACTGCAGGCAGCCCCAGGCCCAGAGGAGCGGCTACGGCGTTCCTTGGTTGAGACAGTTCGCTGGATGCGGGACTCCCTCCTGCGATAAGTTGACTCGGGGAAGGAAACGCAGGGTAACCGGTGTCTCCTGGGACTCGTCAGAAACCACAGGGATGTACGCTGAGTGTGCCCATGAACACGGGGGCCTGCTGGAACTAGCCCTGCTTTCCCATTTTGAGGGCGGCCTTCATGCCTGCCTTGACGCTCCCTGACATTCCCGGCTCCCGACAGGCCAGTGAGCCCTGGAAGAGTGCTTCGGGGAAAATCATGAGTTTGCTCTCTCTAAACCAGGGGCTGCCGCGGCCGCGGTGGCGGTCCGCACGGCAGGCTCCAGAGCCAAAGGGAGCCTCAACGTGAGAACTGGCCTCCAGGTTAGGCCCTGAGTAGCCGTGCAGAAAGGGAGGCATGCAGCTCTTTCCGGGAGTTCTTAGTCGCTTTGCTTTCAAGGCAGTACACGCCCGGGGACTCCTAGGCCCCAGGGGCGTGCAGCGTTTTCCCTCCAAGGTCCCTGAGTGCCTCCAGACACCTGTGGGCCGGCTGAGCAACGTCGAGGTCCATTGGTTGATTCCCTCGGAGGACCCCCGTGCGTGCCGAGTGCTGGGCAACCACACACTGCGCGTTCCTTGAGGAGCGCTACCTCTCCAGAGCCCTCGAACGCCCTTCGGGACAACATGGCTGGTGGGTGCGAGGTGCCCAGGAAGACTCTGTCACGGCCCTTGTGTGAGCTGCCATGAGAGAACGCTGTGCTTGCAACACTGCGAGGCCCGCCCTCGTGCCTGAAGTCACTCTGCTCGAGGAGAAAGTCAGCACCTTAGCGTGCTGTGTGGCTCCCGGCACACCCAGCATGAAGCCATGCCTGGAAGTAAGGCCCTGGTTTGCCGTGCAGAAGCGGAGGCGTGCTGCACTTTCCAGGAGGCGGTGGCCTCTGCTCTGCATACCTTGAACGGCAGCACAGCCTTCTGGACACCTGGGAGGCTAGCCGGGGCGCCCTGTTCCCGGCAGGAACACTGAGTAACCCCAGGCGCACCTGGCTCTGCTAAGCACCATCCAGGCCCGTAGCCCCTTAGAGCCCCTCTGTGCACGCCGAGCGTAGGGAAACGCACTGCCCTCTCTTTTGGAGCAGCTTGGTTTCCTCAGCACTCGCACACGTTCACGAACGCCGTTCTGCCACATCCCACATGGCGCGGAGGTCTTACGCGTTGCCCTAATCGGAGCTGCGCTCAGAGTAACCCTCGTCTTCGCATTCCATCCAGGACCTCCTGACTGAAGGCACCGTGCCTCCTAGAGGACGGCGGCTTGGGTTCTTACTGCAATTCAAGTCCTGTTCCTTCTTTGGCACTGCAGGCAGCCCCAGGCCCAGAGGAGCGGCTACGGCGTTCCTTGGTTGAGACAGTTCGCTGGATGCGGGACTCCCTCCTGCGATAAGTTGACTCGGGGAAGGAAACGCAGGGTAACCGGTGTCTCCTGGGACTCGTCAGAAACCACAGGGATGTACGCTGAGTGTGCCCATGAACACGGGGGCCTGCTGGAACTAGCCCTGCTTTCCCATTTTGAGGGCGGCATTCATGCCTGCCTTGACGCTCCCTGACATTCCCGGCTCCCGACAGGCCAGTGAGCCCTGGAAGAGTGCTTCGGGGAAAATCATGAGTTTGCTCTCTCTAAACCAGGGGCTGCCGCGGCCGCGGTGGCGGTCCGCACGGCAGGCTCCAGAGCCAAAGGGAGCCTCAACGTGAGAACTGGCCTCCAGGTTAGGCCCTGAGTAGCCGTGCAGAAAGGGAGGCATGCAGCTCTTTCCGGGAGTTCTTAGTCGCTTTGCTTTCAAGGCAGTACACGCCCGGGGACTCCTAGGCCCCAGGGGCGTGCAGCGTTTTCCCTCCAAGGTCCCTGAGTGCCTCCAGACACCTGTGGGCCGGCTGAGCAACGTCGAGGTCCATTGGTTGATTCCCTCGGAGGACCCCCGTGCGTGCCGAGTGCTGGGCAACCACACACTGCGCGTTCCTTGAGGAGCGCTACCTCTCCAGAGCCCTCGAACGCCCTTCGGGACAACATGGCTGGTGGGTGCGAGGTGCCCAGGAAGACTCTGTCATGGCCCTTGTGTGAGCTGCCATGAGAGAACGCTGTGCTTGCAACACTGCGAGGCCCGCCCTCGTGCCTGAAGTCACTCTGCTCGAGGAGAAAGTCAGCACCTTAGCGTGCTGTGTGGCTCCCGGCACACCCCGCATGAAGCCATGCCTGGAAGTAAGGCCCTGGTTTGCCGTGCAGAAGCGGAGGCGTGCTGCACTTTCCAGGAGGCGGTGGCCTCTGCTCTGCATACCTTGAACGGCAGCACAGCCTTCTGGACACCTGGGAGGCTAGCCGGGGCGCCCTGTTCCCGGCAGGAACACTGAGTAACCAACCCCAGGCGCACCTGGCTCTGCTAAGCACCATCCAGGCCCGTAGCCCCTTAGAGCCCCTCTGTGCACGCCGAGCGTAGGGAAACGCACTGCCCTCTCTTTTGGAGCAGCTTGGTTTCCTCAGCACTCGCACACGTTCACGAACGCCGTTCTGCCACATCCCACATGGCGCGGAGGTCTTACGCGTTGCCCTAATCGGAGCTGCGCTCAGAGTAACCCTCGTCTTCGCATTCCATCCAGGACCTCCTGACTGAAGGCACCGTGCCTCCTAGAGGACGGCGGCTTGGGTTCTTACTGCAATTCAAGTCCTGTTCCTTCTTTGGCACTGCAGGCAGCCCCAGGCCCAGAGGAGCGGCTACGGCGTTCCTTGGTTGAGACAGTTCGCTGGATGCGGGACTCCCTCCTGCGATAAGTTGACTCGGGGAAGGAAACGCAGGGTAACCGGTGTCTCCTGGGACTCGTCAGAAACCACAGGGATGTACGCTGAGTGTGCCCATGAACACGGGGGCCTGCTGGAACTAGCCCTGCTTTCCCATTTTGAGGGCGGCCTTCATGCCTGCCTTGACGCTCCCTGACATTCCCGGCTCCCGACAGGCCAGTGAGCCCTGGAAGAGTGCTTCGGGGAAAATCATGAGTTTGCTCTCTCTAAACCAGGGGCTGCCGCGGCCGCGGTGGCGGTCCGCACGGCAGGCTCCAGAGCCAAAGGGAGCCTCAACGTGAGAACTGGCCTCCAGGTTAGGCCCTGAGTAGCCGTGCAGAAAGGGAGGCATGCAGCTCTTTCCGGGAGTTCTTAGTCGCTTTGCTTTCAAGGCAGTACACGCCCGGGGACTCCTAGGCCCCAGGGGCGTGCAGCGTTTTCCCTCCAAGGTCCCTGAGTGCCTCCAGACACCTGTGGGCCGGCTGAGCAACGTCGAGGTCCATTGGTTGATTCCCTCGGAGGACCCCCGTGCGTGCCGAGTGCTGGGCAACCACACACTGCGCGTTCCTTGAGGAGCGCTACCTCTCCAGAGCCCTCGAACGCCCTTCGGGACAACATGGCTGGTGGGTGCGAGGTGCCCAGGAAGACTCTGTCACGGCCCTTGTGTGAGCTGCCATGAGAGAACGCTGTGCTTGCAACACTGCGAGGCCCGCCCTCGTGCCTGAAGTCACTCTGCTCGAGGAGAAAGTCAGCACCTTAGCGTGCTGTGTGGCTCCCGGCACACCCCGCATGAAGCCATGCCTGGAAGTAAGGCCCTGGTTTGCCGTGCAGAAGCGGAGGCGTGCTGCACTTTCCAGGAGGCGGTGGCCTCTGCTCTGCATACCTTGAACGGCAGCACAGCCTTCTGGACACCTGGGAGGCTAGCCGGGGCGCCCTGTTCCCGGCAGGAACACTGAGTAACCCCAGGCGCACCTGGCTCTGCTAAGCACCATCCAGGCCCGTAGCCCCTTAGAGCCCCTCTGTGCACGCCGAGCGTAGGGAAACGCACTGCCCTCTCTTTTGGAGCAGCTTGGTTTCCTCAGCACTCGCACACGTTCACGAACGCCGTTCTGCCACATCCCACATGGCGCGGAGGTCTTACGCGTTGCCCTAATCGGAGCTGCGCTCAGAGTAACCCTCGTCTTCGCATTCCATCCAGGACCTCCTGACTGAAGGCACCGTGCCTCCTAGAGGACGGCGGCTTGGGTTCTTACTGCAATTCAAGTCCTGTTCCTTCTTTGGCACTGCAGGCAGCCCCAGGCCCAGAGGAGCGGCTACGGCGTTCCTTGGTTGAGACAGTTCGCTGGATGCGGGACTCCCTCCTGCGATAAGTTGACTCGGGGAAGGAAACGCAGGGTAACCGGTGTCTCCTGGGACTCGTCAGAAACCACAGGGATGTACGCTGAGTGTGCCCATGAACACGGGGGCCTGCTGGAACTAGCCCTGCTTTCCCATTTTGAGGGCGGCATTCATGCCTGCCTTGACGCTCCCTGACATTCCCGGCTCCCGACAGGCCAGTGAGCCCTGGAAGAGTGCTTCGGGGAAAATCATGAGTTTGCTCTCTCTAAACCAGGGGCTGCCGCGGCCGTGGTGGCGGTCCGCACGGCAGGCTCCAGAGCCAAAGGGAGCCTCAACGTGAGAACTGGCCTCCAGGTTAGGCCCTGAGTAGCCGTGCAGAAAGGGAGGCATGCAGCTCTTTCCGGGAGTTCTTAGTCGCTTTGCTTTCAAGGCAGTACACGCCCGGGGACTCCTAGGCCCCAGGGGCGTGCAGCGTTTTCCCTCCAAGGTCCCTGAGTGCCTCCAGACACCTGTGGGCCGGCTGAGCAACGTCGAGGTCCATTGGTTGATTCCCTCGGAGGACCCCCGTGCGTGCCGAGTGCTGGGCAACCACACACTGCGCGTTCCTTGAGGAGCGCTACCTCTCCAGAGCCCTCGAACGCCCTTCGGGACAACATGGCTGGTGGGTGCGAGGTGCCCAGGAAGACTCTGTCACGGCCCTTGTGTGAGCTGCCATGAGAGAACGCTGTGCTTGCAACACTGCGAGGCCCGCCCTCGTGCCTGAAGTCACTCTGCTCGAGGAGAAAGTCAGCACCTTAGCGTGCTGTGTGGCTCCCGGCACACCCCGCATGAAGCCATGCCTGGAAGTAAGGCCCTGGTTTGCCGTGCAGAAGCGGAGGCGTGCTGCACTTTCCAGGAGGCGGTGGCCTCTGCTCTGCATACCTTGAACGGCAGCACAGCCTTCTGGACACCTGGGAGGCTAGCCGGGGCGCCCTGTTCCCGGCAGGAACACTGAGTAACCCCAGGCGCACCTGGCTCTGCTAAGCACCATCCAGGCCCGTAGCCCCTTAGAGCCCCTCTGTGCACGCCGAGCGTAGGGAAACGCACTGCCCTCTCTTTTGGAGCAGCTTGGTTTCCTCAGCACTCGCACACGTTCACGAACGCCGTTCTGCCACATCCCACATGGCGCGGAGGTCTTACGCGTTGCCCTAATCGGAGCTGCGCTCAGAGTAACCCTCGTCTTCGCATTCCATCCAGGACCTCCTGACTGAAGGCACCGTGCCTCCTAGAGGACGGCGGCTTGGGTTCTTACTGCAATTCAAGTCCTGTTCCTTCTTTGGCACTGCAGGCAGCCCCAGGCCCAGAGGAGCGGCTACGGCGTTCCTTGGTTGAGACAGTTCGCTGGATGCGGGACTCCCTCCTGCGATAAGTTGACTCGGGGAAGGAAACGCAGGGTAACCGGTGTCTCCTGGGACTCGTCAGAAACCACAGGGATGTACGCTGAGTGTGCCCATGAACACGGGGGCCTGCTGGAACTAGCCCTGCTTTCCCATTTTGAGGGCGGCCTTCATGCCTGCCTTGACGCTCCCTGACATTCCCGGCTCCCGACAGGCCAGTGAGCCCTGGAAGAGTGCTTCGGGGAAAATCATGAGTTTGCTCTCTCTAAACCAGGGGCTGCCGCGGCCGCGGTGGCGGTCCGCACGGCAGGCTCCAGAGCCAAAGGGAGCCTCAACGTGAGAACTGGCCTCCAGGTTAGGCCCTGAGTAGCCGTGCAGAAAGGGAGGCATGCAGCTCTTTCCGGGAGTTCTTAGTCGCTTTGCTTTCAAGGCAGTACACGCCCGGGGACTCCTAGGCCCCAGGGGCGTGCAGCGTTTTCCCTCCAAGGTCCCTGAGTGCCTCCAGACACCTGTGGGCCGGCTGAGCAACGTCGAGGTCCATTGGTTGATTCCCTCGGAGGACCCCCGTGCGTGCCGAGTGCTGGGCAACCACACACTGCGCGTTCCTTGAGGAGCGCTACATCTCCAGAGCCCTCGAACGCCCTTCGGGACAACATGGCTGGTGGGTGCGAGGTGCCCAGGAAGACTCTGTCACGGCCCTTGTGTGAGCTGCCATGAGAGAACGCTGTGCTTGCAACACTGCGAGGCCCGCCCTCGTGCCTGAAGTCACTCTGCTCGAGGAGAAAGTCAGCACCTTAGCGTGCTGTGTGGCTCCCGGCACACCCAGCATGAAGCCATGCCTGGAAGTAAGGCCCTGGTTTGCCGTGCAGAAGCGGAGGCGTGCTGCACTTTCCAGGAGGCGGTGGCCTCTGCTCTGCATACCTTGAACGGCAGCACAGCCTTCTGGACACCTGGGAGGCTAGCCGGGGCGCCCTGTTCCCGGCAGGAACACTGAGTAACCAACCCCAGGCGCACCTGGCTCTGCTAAGCACCATCCAGGCCCGTAGCCCCTTAGAGCCCCTCTGTGCACGCCGAGCGTAGGGAAACGCACTGCCCTCTCTTTTGGAGCAGCTTGGTTTCCTCAGCACTCGCACACGTTCACGAACGCCGTTCTGCCACATCCCACATGGCGCGGAGGTCTTACGCGTTGCCCTAATCGGAGCTGCGCTCAGAGTAACCCTCGTCTTCGCATTCCATCCAGGACCTCCTGACTGAAGGCACCGTGCCTCCTAGAGGACGGCGGCTTGGGTTCTTACTGCAATTCAAGTCCGGTTCCTTCTTTGGCACTGCAGGCAGCCCCAGGCCCAGAGGAGCGGCTACGGCGTTCCTTGGTTGAGACAGTTCGCTGGATGCGGGACTCCCTCCTGCGATAAGTTGACTCGGGGAAGGAAACGCAGGGTAACCAGTGTCTCCTGGGACTCGTCAGAAACCACAGGGATGTACGCTGAGTGTGCCCATGAACACGGGGGCCTGCTGGAACTAGCCCTGCTTTCCCATTTTGAGGGCGGCATTCATGCCTGCCTTGACGCTCCCTGACATTCCCGGCTCCCGACAGGCCAGTGAGCCCTGGAAGAGTGCTTCGGGGAAAATCATGAGTTTGCTCTCTCTAAACCAGGGGCTGCCGCGGCCGCGGTGGCGGTCCGCACGGCAGGCTCCAGAGCCAAAGGGAGCCTCAACGTGAGAACTGGCCTCCAGGTTAGGCCCTGAGTAGCCGTGCAGAAAGGGAGGCATGCAGCTCTTTCCGGGAGTTCTTAGTCGCTTTGCTTTCAAGGCAGTACACGCCCGGGGACTCCTAGGCCCCAGGGGCGTGCAGCGTTTTCCCTCCAAGGTCCCTGAGTGCCTCCAGACACCTGTGGGCCGGCTGAGCAACGTCGAGGTCCATTGGTTGATTCCCTCGGAGGACCCCCGTGCGTGCCGAGTGCTGGGCAACCACACACTGCGCGTTCCTTGAGGAGCGCTACATCTCCAGAGCCCTCGAACGCCCTTCGGGACAACATGGCTGGTGGGTGCGAGGTGCCCAGGAAGACTCTGTCACGGCCCTTGTGTGAGCTGCCATGAGAGAACGCTGTGCTTGCAACACTGCGAGGCCCGCCCTCGTGCCTGAAGTCACTCTGCTCGAGGAGAAAGTCAGCACCTTAGCGTGCTGTGTGGCTCCCGGCACACCCCGCATGAAGCCATGCCTGGAAGTAAGGCCCTGGTTTGCCGTGCAGAAGCGGAGGCGTGCTGCACTTTCCAGGAGGCGGTGGCCTCTGCTCTGCATACCTTGAACGGCAGCACAGCCTTCTGGACACCTGGGAGGCTAGCCGGGGCGCCCTGTTCCCGGCAGGAACACTGAGTAACCCCAGGCGCACCTGGCTCTGCTAAGCACCATCCAGGCCCGTAGCCCCTTAGAGCCCCTCTGTGCACGCCGAGCGTAGGGAAACGCACTGCCCTCTCTTTTGGAGCAGCTTGGTTTCCTCAGCACTCGCACACGTTCACGAACGCCGTTCTGCCACATCCCACATGGCGCGGAGGTCTTACGCGTTGCCCTAATCGGAGCTGCGCTCAGAGTAACCCTCGTCTTCGCATTCCATCCAGGACCTCCTGACTGAAGGCACCGTGCCTCCTAGAGGACGGCGGCTTGGGTTCTTACTGCAATTCAAGTCCTGTTCCTTCTTTGGCACTGCAGGCAGCCCCAGGCCCAGAGGAGCGGCTACGGCGTTCCTTGGTTGAGACAGTTCGCTGGATGCGGGACTCCCTCCTGCGATAAGTTGACTCGGGGAAGGAAACGCAGGGTAACCGGTGTCTCCTGGGACTCGTCAGAAACCACAGGGATGTACGCTGAGTGTGCCCATGAACACGGGGGCCTGCTGGAACTAGCCCTGCTTTCCCATTTTGAGGGCGGCCTTCATGCCTGCCTTGACGCTCCCTGACATTCCCGGCTCCCGACAGGCCAGTGAGCCCTGGAAGAGTGCTTCGGGGAAAATCATGAGTTTGCTCTCTCTAAACCAGGGGCTGCCGCGGCCGCGGTGGCGGTCCGCACGGCAGGCTCCAGAGCCAAAGGGAGCCTCAACGTGAGAACTGGCCTCCAGGTTAGGCCCTGAGTAGCCGTGCAGAAAGGGAGGCATGCAGCTCTTTCCGGGAGTTCTTAGTCGCTTTGCTTTCAAGGCAGTACACGCCCGGGGACTCCTAGGCCCCAGGGGCGTGCAGCGTTTTCCCTCCAAGGTCCCTGAGTGCCTCCAGACACCTGTGGGCCGGCTGAGCAACGTCGAGGTCCATTGGTTGATTCCCTCGGAGGACCCCCGTGCGTGCCGAGTGCTGGGCAACCACACACTGCGCGTTCCTTGAGGAGCGCTACATCTCCAGAGCCCTCGAACGCCCTTCGGGACAACATGGCTGGTGGGTGCGAGGTGCCCAGGAAGACTCTGTCACGGCCCTTGTGTGAGCTGCCATGAGAGAACGCTGTGCTTGCAACACTGCGAGGCCCGCCCTCGTGCCTGAAGTCACTCTGCTCGAGGAGAAAGTCAGCACCTTAGCGTGCTGTGTGGCTCCCGGCACACCCAGCATGAAGCCATGCCTGGAAGTAAGGCCCTGGTTTGCCGTGCAGAAGCGGAGGCGTGCTGCACTTTCCAGGAGGCGGTGGCCTCTGCTCTGCATACCTTGAACGGCAGCACAGCCTTCTGGACACCTGGGAGGCTAGCCGGGGCGCCCTGTTCCCGGCAGGAACACTGAGTAACCCCAGGCGCACCTGGCTCTGCTAAGCACCATCCAGGCCCGTAGCCCCTTAGAGCCCCTCTGTGCACGCCGAGCGTAGGGAAACGCACTGCCCTCTCTTTTGGAGCAGCTTGGTTTCCTCAGCACTCGCACACGTTCACGAACGCCATTCTGCCACATCCCACATGGCGCGGAGGTCTTACGCGTTGCCCTAATCGGAGCTGCGCTCAGAGTAACCCTCGTCTTCGCATTCCATCCAGGACCTCCTGACTGAAGGCACCGTGCCTCCTAGAGGACGGCGGCTTGGGTTCTTACTGCAATTCAAGTCCGGTTCCTTCTTTGGCACTGCAGGCAGCCCCAGGCCCAGAGGAGCGGCTACGGCGTTCCTTGGTTGAGACAGTTCGCTGGATGCGGGACTCCCTCCTGCGATAAGTTGACTCGGGGAAGGAAACGCAGGGTAACCGGTGTCTCCTGGGACTCGTCAGAAACCACAGGGATGTACGCTGAGTGTGCCCATGAACACGGGGGCCTGCTGGAACTAGCCCTGCTTTCCCATTTTGAGGGCGGCCTTCATGCCTGCCTTGACGCTCCCTGACATTCCCGGCTCCCGACAGGCCAGTGAGCCCTGGAAGAGTGCTTCGGGGAAAATCATGAGTTTGCTCTCTCTAAACCAGGGGCTGCCGCGGCCGCGGTGGCGGTCCGCACGGCAGGCTCCAGAGCCAAAGGGAGCCTCAACGTGAGAACTGGCCTCCAGGTTAGGCCCTGAGTAGCCGTGCAGAAAGGGAGGCATGCAGCTCTTTCCGGGAGTTCTTAGTCGCTTTGCTTTCAAGGCAGTACACGCCCGGGGACTCCTAGGCCCCAGGGGCGTGCAGCGTTTTCCCTCCAAGGTCCCTGAGTGCCTCCAGACACCTGTGGGCCGGCTGAGCAACGTCGAGGTCCATTGGTTGATTCCCTCGGAGGACCCCCGTGCGTGCCGAGTGCTGGGCAACCACACACTGCGCGTTCCTTGAGGAGCGCTACATCTCCAGAGCCCTCGAACGCCCTTCGGGACAACATGGCTGGTGGGTGCGAGGTGCCCAGGAAGACTCTGTCACGGCCCTTGTGTGAGCTGCCATGAGAGAACGCTGTGCTTACAACACTGCGAGGCCCGCCCTCGTGCCTGAAGTCACTCTGCTCGAGGAGAAAGTCAGCACCTTAGCGTGCTGTGTGGCTCCCGGCACACCCCGCATGAAGCCATGCCTGGAAGTAAGGCCCTGGTTTGCCGTGCAGAAGCGGAGGCGTGCTGCACTTTCCAGGAGGCGGTGGCCTCTGCTCTGCATACCTTGAACGGCAGCACAGCCTTCTGGACACCTGGGAGGCTAGCCGGGGCGCCCTGTTCCCGGCAGGAACACTGAGTAACCCCAGGCGCACCTGGCTCTGCTAAGCACCATCCAGGCCCGTAGCCCCTTAGAGCCCCTCTGTGCACGCCGAGCGTAGGGAAACGCACTGCCCTCTCTTTTGGAGCAGCTTGGTTTCCTCAGCACTCGCACACGTTCACGAACGCCGTTCTGCCACATCCCACATGGCGCGGAGGTCTTACGCGTTGCCCTAATCGGAGCTGCGCTCAGAGTAACCCTCGTCTTCGCATTCCATCCAGGACCTCCTGACTGAAGGCACCGTGCCTCCTAGAGGACGGCGGCTTGGGTTCTTACTGCAATTCAAGTCCTGTTCCTTCTTTGGCACTGCAGGCAGCCCCAGGCCCAGAGGAGCGGCTACGGCGTTCCTTGGTTGAGACAGTTCGCTGGATGCGGGACTCCCTCCTGCGATAAGTTGACTCGGGGAAGGAAACGCAGGGTAACCGGTGTCTCCTGGGACTCGTCAGAAACCACAGGGATGTACGCTGAGTGTGCCCATGAACACGGGGGCCTGCTGGAACTAGCCCTGCTTTCCCATTTTGAGGGCGGCCTTCATGCCTGCCTTGACGCTCCCTGACATTCCCGGCTCCCGACAGGCCAGTGAGCCCTGGAAGAGTGCTTCGGGGAAAATCATGAGTTTGCTCTCTCTAAACCAGGGGCTGCCGCGGCCGCGGTGGCGGTCCGCACGGCAGGCTCCAGAGCCAAAGGGAGCCTCAACGTGAGAACTGGCCTCCAGGTTAGGCCCTGAGTAGCCGTGCAGAAAGGGAGGCATGCAGCTCTTTCCGGGAGTTCTTAGTCGCTTTGCTTTCAAGGCAGTACACGCCCGGGGACTCCTAGGCCCCACGGGCGTGCAGCGTTTTCCCTCCAAGGTCCCTGAGTGCCTCCAGACACCTGTGGGCCGGCTGAGCAACGTCGAGGTCCATTGGTTGATTCCCTCGGAGGACCCCCGTGCGTGCCGAGTGCTGGGCAACCACACACTGCGCGTTCCTTGAGGAGCGCTACATCTCCAGAGCCCTCGAACGCCCTTCGGGACAACATGGCTGGTGGGTGCGAGGTGCCCAGGAAGACTCTGTCACGGCCCTTGTGTGAGCTGCCATGAGAGAACGCTGTGCTTGCAACACTGCGAGGCCCGCCCTCGTGCCTGAAGTCACTCTGCTCGAGGAGAAAGTCAGCACCTTAGCGTGCTGTGTGGCTCCCGGCACACCCCGCATGAAGCCATGCCTGGAAGTAAGGCCCTGGTTTGCCGTGCAGAAGCGGAGGCGTGCTGCACTTTCCAGGAGGCGGTGGCCTCTGCTCTGCATACCTTGAACGGCAGCACAGCCTTCTGGACACCTGGGAGGCTAGCCGGGGCGCCCTGTTCCCGGCAGGAACACTGAGTAACCCCAGGCGCACCTGGCTCTGCTAAGCACCATCCAGGCCCGTAGCCCCTTAGAGCCCCTCTGTGCACGCCGAGCGTAGGGAAACGCACTGCCCTCTCTTTTGGAGCAGCTTGGTTTCCTCAGCACTCGCACACGTTCACGAACGCCGTTCTGCCACATCCCACATGGCGCGGAGGTCTTACGCGTTGCCCTAATCGGAGCTGCGCTCAGAGTAACCCTCGTCTTCGCATTCCATCCAGGACCTCCTGACTGAAGGCACCGTGCCTCCTAGAGGACGGCGGCTTGGGTTCTTACTGCAATTCAAGTCCTGTTCCTTCTTTGGCACTGCAGGCAGCCCCAGGCCCAGAGGAGCGGCTACGGCGTTCCTTGGTTGAGACAGTTCGCTGGATGCGGGACGCCCTCCTGCGATAAGTTGACTCGGGGAAGGAAACGCAGGGTAACCGGTGTCTCCTGGGACTCGTCAGAAACCACAGGGATGTACGCTGAGTGTGCCCATGAACACGGGGGCCTGCTGGAACTAGCCCTGCTTTCCCATTTTGAGGGCGGCCTTCATGCCTGCCTTGACGCTCCCTGACATTCCCGGCTCCCGACAGGCCAGTGAGCCCTGGAAGAGTGCTTCGGGGAAAATCATGAGTTTGCTCTCTCTAAACCAGGGGCTGCCGCGGCCGCGGTGGCGGTCCGCACGGCAGGCTCCAGAGCCAAAGGGAGCCTCAACGTGAGAACTGGCCTCCAGGTTAGGCCCTGAGTAGCCGTGCAGAAAGGGAGGCATGCAGCTCTTTCCGGGAGTTCTTAGTCGCTTTGCTTTCAAGGCAGTACACGCCCGGGGACTCCTAGGCCCCAGGGGCGTGCAGCGTTTTCCCTCCAAGGTCCCTGAGTGCCTCCAGACACCTGTGGGCCGGCTGAGCAACGTCGAGGTCCATTGGTTGATTCCCTCGGAGGACCCCCGTGCGTGCCGAGTGCCGGGCAACCACACACTGCGCGTTCCTTGAGGAGCGCTACATCTCCAGAGCCCTCGAACGCCCTTCGGGACAACATGGCTGGTGGGTGCGAGGTGCCCAGGAAGACTCTGTCACGGCCCTTGTGTGAGCTGCCATGAGAGAACGCTGTGCTTGCAACACTGCGAGGCCCGCCCTCGTGCCTGAAGTCACTCTGCTCGAGGAGAAAGTCAGCACCTTAGCGTGCTGTGTGGCTCCCGGCACACCCAGCATGAAGCCATGCCTGGAAGTAAGGCCCTGGTTTGCCGTGCAGAAGCGGAGGCGTGCTGCACTTTCCAGGAGGCGGTGGCCTCTGCTCTGCATACCTTGAACGGCAGCACAGCCTTCTGGACACCTGGGAGGCTAGCCGGGGCGCCCTGTTCCCGGCAGGAACACTGAGTAACCAACCCCAGGCGCACCTGGCTCTGCTAAGCACCATCCAGGCCCGTAGCCCCTTAGAGCCCCTCTGTGCACGCCGAGCGTAGGGAAACGCACTGCCCTCTCTTTTGGAGCAGCTTGGTTTCCTCAGCACTCGCACACGTTCACGAACGCCGTTCTGCCACATCCCACATGGCGCGGAGGTCTTACGCGTTGCCCTAATCGGAGCTGCGCTCAGAGTAACCCTCGTCTTCGCATTCCATCCAGGACCTCCTGACTGAAGGCACCGTGCCTCCTAGAGGACGGCGGCTTGGGTTCTTACTGCAATTCAAGTCCTGTTCCTTCTTTGGCACTGCAGGCAGCCCCAGGCCCAGAGGAGCGGCTACGGCGTTCCTTGGTTGAGACAGTTCGCTGGATGCGGGACTCCCTCCTGCGATAAGTTGACTCGGGGAAGGAAACGCAGGGTAACCGGTGTCTCCTGGGACTCGTCAGAAACCACAGGGATGTACGCTGAGTGTGCCCATGAACACGGGGGCCTGCTGGAACTAGCCCTGCTTTCCCATTTTGAGGGCGGCATTCATGCCTGCCTTGACGCTCCCTGACATTCCCGGCTCCCGACAGGCCAGTGAGCCCTGGAAGAGTGCTTCGGGGAAAATCATGAGTTTGCGCTCTCTAAACCAGGGGCTTCCGCGGCCGCGGTGGCGGTCCGCACGGCAGGCTCCAGAGCCAAAGGGAGCCTCAACGTGAGAACTGGCCTCCAGGTTAGGCCCTGAGTAGCCGTGCAGAAAGGGAGGCATGCAGCTCTTTCCGGGAGTTCTTAGTCGCTTTGCTTTCAAGGCAGTACACGCCCGGGGACTCCTAGGCCCCAGGGGCGTGCAGCGTTTTCCCTCCAAGGTCCCTGAGTGCCTCCAGACACCTGTGGGCCGGCTGAGCAACGTCGAGGTCCATTGGTTGATTCCCTCGGAGGACCCCCGTGCGTGCCGAGTGCCGGGCAACCACACACTGCGCGTTCCTTGAGGAGCGCTACCTCTCCAGAGCCCTCGAACGCCCTTCGGGACAACATGGCTGGTGGGTGCGAGGTGCCCAGGAAGACTCTGTCACGGCCCTTGTGTGAGCTGCCATGAGAGAACGCTGTGCTTGCAACACTGCGAGGCCCGCCCTCGTGCCTGAAGTCACTCTGCTCGAGGAGAAAGTCAGCACCTTAGCGTGCTGTGTGGCTCCCGGCACACCCAGCATGAAGCCATGCCTGGAAGTAAGGCCCTGGTTTGCCGTGCAGAAGCGGAGGCGTGCTGCACTTTCCAGGAGGCGGTGGCCTCTGCTCTGCATACCTTGAACGGCAGCACAGCCTTCTGGACACCTGGGAGGCTAGCCGGGGCGCCCTGTTCCCGGCAGGAACACTGAGTAACCAACCCCAGGCGCACCTGGCTCTGCTAAGCACCATCCAGGCCCGTAGCCCCTTAGAGCCCCTCTGTGCACGCCGAGCGTAGGGAAACGCACTGCCCTCTCTTTTGGAGCAGCTTGGTTTCCTCAGCACTCGCACACGTTCACGAACGCCGTTCTGCCACATCCCACATGGCGCGGAGGTCTTACGCGTTGCCCTAATCGGAGCTGCGCTCAGAGTAACCCTCGTCTTCGCATTCCATCCAGGACCTCCTGACTGAAGGCACCGTGCCTCCTAGAGGACGGCGGCTTGGGTTCTTACTGCAATTCAAGTCCTGTTCCTTCTTTGGCACTGCAGGCAGCCCCAGGCCCAGAGGAGCGGCTACGGCGTTCCTTGGTTGAGACAGTTCGCTGGATGCGGGACTCCCTCCTGCGATAAGTTGACTCGGGGAAGGAAACGCAGGGTAACCGGTGTCTCCTGGGACTCGTCAGAAACCACAGGGATGTACGCTGAGTGTGCCCATGAACACGGGGGCCTGCTGGAACTAGCCCTGCTTTCCCATTTTGAGGGCGGCATTCATGCCTGCCTTGACGCTCCCTGACATTCCCGGCTCCCGACAGGCCAGTGAGCCCTGGAAGAGTGCTTCGGGGAAAATCATGAGTTTGCGCTCTCTAAACCAGGGGCTTCCGCGGCCGCGGTGGCGGTCCGCACGGCAGGCTCCAGAGCCAAAGGGAGCCTCAACGTGAGAACTGGCCTCCAGGTTAGGCCCTGAGTAGCCGTGCAGAAAGGGAGGCATGCAGCTCTTTCCGGGAGTTCTTAGTCGCTTTGCTTTCAAGGCAGTACACGCCCGGGGACTCCTAGGCCCCAGGGGCGTGCAGCGTTTTCCCTCCAAGGTCCCTGAGTGCCTCCAGACACCTGTGGGCCGGCTGAGCAACGTCGAGGTCCATTGGTTGATTCCCTCGGAGGACCCCCGTGCGTGCCGAGTGCCGGGCAACCACACACTGCGCGTTCCTTGAGGAGCGCTACCTCTCCAGAGCCCTCGAACGCCCTTCGGGACAACATGGCTGGTGGGTGCGAGGTGCCCAGGAAGACTCTGTCACGGCCCTTGTGTGAGCTGCCATGAGAGAACGCTGTGCTTGCAACACTGCGAGGCCCGCCCTCGTGCCTGAAGTCACTCTGCTCGAGCAGAAAGTCAACACCTTAGCATGCTGTGTGGCTCCCGGCACACCCCGCATGAAGCCATGCCTGGAAGTAAGGCCCTGGTTTGCCGTGCAGAAGCGGAGGCGTGCTGCACTTTCCAGGAGGCGGTGGCCTCTGCTCTGCATACCTTGAACGGCAGCACAGCCTTCTGGACACCTGGGAGGCTAGCCGGGGCGCCCTGTTCCCGGCAGGAACACTGAGTAACCAACCCCAGGCGCACCTGGCTCTGCTAAGCACCATCCAGGCCCGTAGCCCCTTAGAGCCCCTCTGTGCACGCCGAGCGTAGGGAAACGCACTGCCCTCTCTTTTGGAGCAGCTTGGTTTCCTCAGCACTCGCACACGTTCACGAACGCCGTTCTGCCACATCCCACATGGCGCGGAGGTCTTACGCGTTGCCCTAATCGGAGCTGCGCTCAGAGTAACCCTCGTCTTCGCATTCCATCCAGGACCTCCTGACTGAAGGCACCGTGCCTCCTAGAGGACGGCGGCTTGGGTTTTTACTGCAATTCAAGTCCTGTTCCTTCTTTGGCACTGCAGGCAGCCCCAGGCCCAGAGGAGCGGCTACGGCGTTCCTTGGTTGAGACAGTTCGCTGGATGCGGGACTCCCTCCTGCGATAAGTTGACTCGGGGAAGGAAACGCAGGGTAACCGGTGTCTCCTGGGACTCGTCAGAAACCACAGGGATGTACGCTGAGTGTGCCCATGAACACGGGGGCCTGCTGGAACTAGCCCTGCTTTCCCATTTTGAGGGCGGCATTCATGCCTGCCTTGACGCTCCCTGACATTCCCGGCTCCCGACAGGCCAGTGAGCCCTGGAAGAGTGCTTCGGGGAAAATCATGAGTTTGCTCTCTCTAAACCAGGGGCTTCCGCGGCCGCGGTGGCGGTCCGCACGGCAGGCTCCAGAGCCAAAGGGAGCCTCAACGTGAGAACTGGCCTCCAGGTTAGGCCCTGAGTAGCCGTGCAGAAAGGGAGGCATGCAGCTCTTTCCGGGAGTTCTTAGTCGCTTTGCTTTCAAGGCAGTACACGCCCGGGGACTCCTAGGCCCCAGGGGCGTGCAGCGTTTTCCTTCCAAGGTCCCTGAGTGCCTCCAGACACCTGTGGGCTGGCTGAGCAACGTCGAGGTCCATTGGTTGATTCCCTCGGAGGACCCCCGTGCGTGCCGAGTGCCGGGCAACCACACACTGCGCGTTCCTTGAGGAGCGCTACCTCTCCAGAGCCCTCGAATGCCCTTCGGGACAACATGGCTGGTGGGTGCGAGGTGCCCAGGAAGACTCTGTCACGGCCCTTGTGTGAGCTGCCATGAGAGAACGCTGTGCTTGCAACACTGCGAGGCCCGCCCTCGTGCCTGAAGTCACTCTGCTCGAGGAGAAAGTCAGCACCTTAGCGTGCTGTGTGGCTCCCGGCACACCCCGCATGAAGCCATGCCTGGAAGTAAGGCCCTGGTTTGCCGTGCAGAAGCGGAGGCGTGCTGCACTTTCCAGGAGGCGGTGGCCTCTGCTCTGCATACCTTGAACGGCAGCACAGCCTTCTGGACACCTGGGAGGCTAGCCGGGGCGCCCTGTTCCCGGCAGGAACACTGAGTAACCCCAGGCGCACCTGGCTCTGCTAAGCACCATCCAGGCCCGTAGCCCCTTAGAGCCCCTCTGTGCACGCCGAGCGTAGGGAAACGCACTGCCCTCTCTTTTGGAGCAGCTTGGTTTCCTCAGCACTCGCACACGTTCACGAACGCCGTTCTGCCACATCCCACATGGCGCGGAGGTCTTACGCGTTGCCCTAATCGGAGCTGCGCTCAGAGTAACCCTCGTCTTCGCATTCCATCCAGGACCTCCTGACTGAAGGCACCGTGCCTCCTAGAGGACGGCGGCTTGGGTTCTTACTGCAATTCAAGTCCTGTTCCTTCTTTGGCACTGCAGGCAGCCCCAGGCCCAGAGGAGCGGCTACGGCGTTCCTTGGTTGAGACAGTTCGCTGGATGCGGGACTCCCTCCTGCGATAAGTTGACTCGGGGAAGGAAACGCAGGGTAACCGGTGTCTCCTGGGACTCGTCAGAAACCACAGGGATGTACGCTGAGTGTGCCCATGAACACGGGGGCCTGCTGGAACTAGCCCTGCTTTCCCATTTTGAGGGCGGCCTTCATGCCTGCCTTGACGCTCCCTGACATTCCCGGCTCCCGACAGGCCAGTGAGCCCTGGAAGAGTGCTTCGGGGAAAATCATGAGTTTGCTCTCTCTAAACCAGGGGCTTCCGCGGCCGCGGTGGCGGTCCGCACGGCAGGCTCCAGAGCCAAAGGGAGCCTCAACGTGAGAACTGGCCTCCAGGTTAGGCCCTGAGTAGCCGTGCAGAAAGGGAGGCATGCAGCTCTTTCCGGGAGTTCTTAGTCGCTTTGCTTTCAAGGCAGTACACGCCCGGGGACTCCTAGGCCCCAGGGGCGTGCAGCGTTTTCCCTCCAAGGTCCCTGAGTGCCTCCAGACACCTGTGGGCCGGCTGAGCAACGTCGAGGTCCATTGGTTGATTCCCTCGGAGGACCCCCGTGCGTGCCGAGTGCCGGGCAACCACACACTGCGCGTTCCTTGAGGAGCGCTACCTCTCCAGAGCCCTCGAACGCCCTTCGGGACAACATGGCTGGTGGGTGCGAGGTGCCCAGGAAGACTCTGTCACGGCCCTTGTGTGAGCTGCCATGAGAGAACGCTGTGCTTGCAACACTGCGAGGCCCGCCCTCGTGCCTGAAGTCACTCTGCTCGAGCAGAAAGTCAGCACCTTAGCATGCTGTGTGGCTCCCGGCACACCCCGCATGAAGCCATGCCTGGAAGTAAGGCCCTGGTTTGCCGTGCAGAAGCGGAGGCGTGCTGCACTTTCCAGGAGGCGGTGGCCTCTGCTCTGCATACCTTGAACGGCAGCACAGCCTTCTGGACACCTGGGAGGCTAGCCGGGGCGCCCTGTTCCCGGCAGGAACACTGAGTAACCCCAGGCGCACCTGGCTCTGCTAAGCACCATCCAGGCCCGTAGCCCCTTAGAGCCCCTCTGTGCACGCCGAGCGTAGGGGAACGCACTGCCCTCTCTTTTGGAGCAGCTTGGTTTCCTCAGCACTCGCACACGTTCACGAACGCCGTTCTGCCACATCCCACATGGCGCGGAGGTCTTACGCGTTGCCCTAATCGGAGCTGCGCTCAGAGTAACCCTCGTCTTCGCATTCCATCCAGGACCTCCTGACTGAAGGCACCGTGCCTCCTAGAGGACGGCGGCTTGGGTTCTTACTGCAATTCAAGTCCTGTTCCTTCTTTGGCACTGCAGGCAGCCCCAGGCCAAGAGGAGCGGCTATGGCGTTCCTTGGTTGAGACAGTTCGCTGGATGCGGGACTCCCTCCTGCGATAAGTTGACTCGGGGAAGGAAACGCAGGGTAACCGGTGTCTCCTGGGACTCGTCAGAAACCACAGGGATGTACGCTGAGTGTGCCCATGAACACGGGGGCCTGCTGGAACTAGCCCTGCTTTCCCATTTTGAGGGCGGCATTCATGCCTGCCTTGACGCTCCCTGACATTCCCGGCTCCCGACAGGCCAGTGAGCCCTGGAAGAGTGCTTCGGGGAAAATCATGAGTTTGCTCTCTCTAAACCAGGGGCTTCCGCGGCCGCGGTGGCGGTCCGCACGGCAGGCTCCAGAGCCAAAGGGAGCCTCAACGTGAGAACTGGCCTCCAGGTTAGGCCCTGAGTAGCCGTGCAGAAAGGGAGGCATGCAGCTCTTTCCGGGAGTTCTTAGTCGCTTTGCTTTCAAGGCAGTACACGCCCGGGGACTCCTAGGCCCCAGGGGCGTGCAGCGTTTTCCCTCCAAGGTCCCTGAGTGCCTCCAGACACCTGTGGGCCGGCTGAGCAACGTCGAGGTCCATTGGTTGATTCCCTCGGAGGACCCCCGTGCGTGCCGAGTGCCGGGCAACCACACACTGCGCGTTCCTTGAGGAGCGCTACCTCTCCAGAGCCCTCGAACGCCCTTTGGGACAACATGGCTGGTGGGTGCGAGGTGCCCAGGAAGACTCTGTCATGGCCCTTGTGTGAGCTGCCATGAGAGAACGCTGTGCTTGCAACACTGCGAGGCCCGCCCTCGTGCCTGAAGTCACTCTGCTCGAGGAGAAAGTCAGCACCTTAGCGTGCTGTGTGGCTCCCGGCACACCCCGCATGAAGCCATGCCTGGAAGTAAGGCCCTGGTTTGCCGTGCAGAAGCGGAGGCGTGCTGCACTTTCCAGGAGGCGGTGGCCTCTGCTCTGCATACCTTGAACGGCAGCACAGCCTTCTGGACACCTGGGAGGCTAGCCGGGGCGCCCTGTTCCCGGCAGGAACACTGAGTAACCCCAGGCGCACCTGGCTCTGCTAAGCACCATCCAGGCCCGTAGCCCCTTAGAGCCCCTCTGTGCACGCCGAGCGTAGGGGAACGCACTGCCCTCTCTTTTGGAGCAGCTTGGTTTCCTCAGCACTCGCACACGTTCACGAACGCCGTTCTGCCACATCCCACATGGCGCGGAGGTCTTACGCGTTGCCCTAATCGGAGCTGCGCTCAGAGTAACCCTCGTCTTCGCATTCCATCCAGGACCTCCTGACTGAAGGCACCGCGCCTCCTAGAGGACGGCGGCTTGGGTTCTTACTGCAATTCAAGTCCTGTTCCTTCTTTGGCACTGCAGGCAGCCCCAGGCCCAGAGGAGCGGCTACGGCGTTCCTTGGTTGAGACAGTTCGCTGGATGCGGGACTCCCTCCTGCGATAAGTTGACTCGGGGAAGGAAACGCAGGGTAACCGGTGTCTCCTGGGACTCGTCAGAAACCACAGGGATGTACGCCGAGTGTGCCCATGAACACGGGGGCCTGCTGGAACTAGCCCTGCTTTCCCATTTTGAGGGCGGCATTCATGCCTGCCTTGACGCTCCCTGACATTCCCGGCTCCCGACAGGCCAGTGAGCCCTGGAAGAGTGCTTCGGGGAAAATCATGAGTTTGCTCTCTCTAAACCAGGGGCTTCCGCGGCCGCGGTGGCGGTCCGCACGGCAGGCTCCAGAGCCAAAGGGAGCCTCAACGTGAGAACTGGCCTCCAGGTTAGGCCCTGAGTAGCCGTGCAGAAAGGGAGGCATGCAGCTCTTTCCGGGAGTTCTTAGTCGCTTTGCTTTCAAGGCAGTACACGCCCGGGGACTCCTAGGCCCCAGGGGCGTGCAGCGTTTTCCCTCCAAGGTCCCTGAGTGCCTCCAGACACCTGTGGGCCGGCTGAGCAACGTCGAGGTCCATTGGTTGATTCCCTCGGAGGACCCCCGTGCGTGCCGAGTGCCGGGCAACCACACACTGCGCGTTCCTTGAGGAGCGCTACCTCTCCAGAGCCCTCGAACGCCCTTCGGGACAACATGGCTGGCGAGGTGCCCAGGAAGACTCTGTCATGGCCCTTGTGTGAGCTGCCATGAGAGAACGCTGTGCTTGCAACACTGCGAGGCCCGCCCTCGTGCCTGAAGTCACTCTGCTCGAGGAGAAAGTCAGCACCTTAGCGTGCTGTGTGGCTCCCGGCACACCCCGCATGAAGCCATGCCTGGAAGTAAGGCCCTGGTTTGCCGTGCAGAAGCGGAGGCGTGCTGCACTTTCCAGGAGGTGGTGGCCTCTGCTCTGCATACCTTGAACGGCAGCACAGCCTTCTGGACACCTGGGAGGCTAGCCGGGGCGCCCTGTTCCCGGCAGGAACACTGAGTAACCCCAGGCGCACCTGGCTCTGCTAAGCACCATCCAGGCCCGTAGCCCCTTAGAGCCCCTCTGTGCACGCCGAGCGTAGGGGAACGCACTGCCCTCTCTTTTGGAGCAGCTTGGTTTCCTCAGCACTCGCACACGTTCACGAACGCCGTTCTGCCACATCCCACATGGCGCGGAGGTCTTACGCGTTGCCCTAATCGGAGCTGCGCTCAGAGTAACCCTCGTCTTCGCATTCCATCCAGGACCTCCTGACTGAAGGCACCGCGCCTCCTAGAGGACGGCGGCTTGGGTTCTTACTGCAATTCAAGTCCTGTTCCTTCTTTGGCACTGCAGGCAGCCCCAGGCCCAGAGGAGCGGCTACGGCGTTCCTTGGTTGAGACAGTACGCTGGATGCGGGACTCCCTCCTGCGATAAGTTGACTCGGGGAAGGAAACGCAGGGTAACCGGTGTCTCCTGGGACTCGTCAGAAACCACAGGGATGTACGCCGAGTGTGCCCATGAACACGGGGGCCTGCTGGAACTAGCCCTGCTTTCCCATTTTGAGGGCGGCATTCATGCCTGCCTTGACGCTCCCTGACATTCCCGGCTCCCGACAGGCCAGTGAGCCCTGGAAGAGTGCTTCGGGGAAAATCATGAGTTTGCTCTCTCTAAACCAGGGGCTTCCGCGGCCGCGGTGGCGGTCCGCACGGCAGGCTCCAGAGCCAAAGGGAGCCTCAACGTGAGAACTGGCCTCCAGGTTAGGCCCTGAGTAGCCGTGCAGAAAGGGAGGCATGCAGCTCTTTCCGGGAGTTCTTAGTCGCTTTGCTTTCAAGGCAGTACACGCCCGGGGACTCCTAGGCCCCAGGGGCGTGCAGCGTTTTCCCTCCAAGGTCCCTGAGTGCCTCCAGACACCTGTGGGCCGGCTGAGCAACGTCGAGGTCCATTGGTTGATTCCCTCGGAGGACCCCCGTGCGTGCCGAGTGCCGGGCAACCACACACTGCGCGTTCCTTGAGGAGCGCTACCTCTCCAGAGCCCTCGAACGCCCTTCGGGACAACATGGCTGGTGGGTGCGAGGTGCCCAGGAAGACTCTGTCATGGCCCTTGTGTGAGCTGCCATGAGAGAACGCTGTGCTTGCAACACTGCGAGGCCCGCCCTCGTGCCTGAAGTCACTCTGCTCGAGGAGAAAGTCAGCACCTTAGCGTGCTGTGTGGCTCCCGGCACACCCAGCATGAAGCCATGCCTGGAAGTAAGGCCCTGGTTTGCCGTGCAGAAGCGGAGGCGTGCTGCACTTTCCAGGAGGCGGTGGCCTCTGCTCTGCATACCTTGAACGGCAGCACAGCCTTCTGGACACCTGGGAGGCTAGCCGGGGCGCCCTGTTCCCGGCAGGAACACTGAGTAACCCCAGGCGCACCTGGCTCTGCTAAGCACCATCCAGGCCCGTAGCCCCTTAGAGCCCCTCTGTGCACGCCGAGCGTAGGGGAACGCACTGCCCTCCCTTTTGGAGCAGCTTGGTTTCCTCAGCACTCGCACACGTTCACGAACGCCGTTCTGCCACATCCCACATGGCGCGGAGGTCTTACGCGTTGCCCTAATCGGAGCTGCGCTCAGAGTAACCCTCGTCTTCGCATTCCATCCAGGACCTCCTGACTGAAGGCACCGTGCCTCCTAGAGGACGGCGGCTTGGGTTCTTACTGCAATTCAAGTCCTGTTCCTTCTTTGGCACTGCAGGCAGCCCCAGGCCCAGAGGAGCGGCTACGGCGTTCCTTGGTTGAGACAGTTCGCTGGATGCGGGACTCCCTCCTGCGATAAGTTGACTCGGGGAAGGAAACGCAGGGTAACCGGTGTCTCCTGGGACTCGTCAGAAACCACAGGGATGTACGCCGAGTGTGCCCATGAACACGGGGGCCTGCTGGAACTAGCCCTGCTTTCCCATTTTGAGGGCGGCATTCATGCCTGCCTTGACGCTCCCTGACATTCCCGGCTCCCGACAGGCCAGTGAGCCCTGGAAGAGTGCTTCGGGGAAAATCATGAGTTTGCTCTCTCTAAACCAGGGGCTTCCGCGGCCGCGGTGGCGGTCCGCACGGCAGGCTCCAGAGCCAAAGGGAGCCTCAACGTGAGAACTGGCCTCCAGGTTAGGCCCTGAGTAGCCGTGCAGAAAGGGAGGCATGCAGCTCTTTCCGGGAGTTCTTAGTCGCTTTGCTTTCAAGGCAGTACACGCCCGGGGACTCCTAGGCCCCAGGGGCGTGCAGCGTTTTCCCTCCAAGGTCCCTGAGTGCCTCCAGACACCTGTGGGCCGGCTGAGCAACGTCGAGGTCCATTGGTTGATTCCCTCGGAGGACCCCCCGTGCGTGCCGAGTGCCGGGCAACCACACACTGCGCGTTCCTTGAGGAGCGCTGCATCTCCAGAGCCCTCGAACGCCCTTCGGGACAACATGGCTGGTGGGTGCGAGGTGCCCAGGAAGACTCTGTCATGGCCCTTGTGTGAGCTGCCATGAGAGAACGCTGTGCTTGCAACACTGCGAGGCCCGCCCTCGTGCCTGAAGTCACTCTGCTCGAGGAGAAAGTCAGCACCTTAGCGTGCTGTGTGGCTCCCGGCACACCCCGCATGAAGCCATGCCTGGAAGTAAGGCCCTGGTTTGCCGTGCAGAAGCGGAGGCGTGCTGCACTTTCCAGGAGGCGGTGGCCTCTGCTCTGCATACCTTGAACGGCAGCACAGCCTTCTGGACACCTGGGAGGCTAGCCGGGGCGCCCTGTTCCCGGCAGGAACACTGAGTAACCCCAGGCGCACCTGGCTCTGCTAAGCACCATCCAGGCCCGTAGCCCCTTAGAGCCCCTCTGTGCACGCCGAGCGTAGGGGAACGCACTGCCCTCTCTTTTGGAGCAGCTTGGTTTCCTCAGCACTCGCACACGTTCACGAACGCCGTTCTGCCACATCCCACATGGCGCGGAGGTCTTACGCGTTGCCCTAATCGGAGCTGCGCTCAGAGTAACCCTCGTCTTCGCATTCCATCCAGGACCTCCTGACTGAAGGCACCGCGCCTCCTAGAGGACGGCGGCTTGGGTTCTTACTGCAATTCAAGTCCTGTTCCTTCTTTGGCACTGCAGGCAGCCCCAGGCCCAGAGGAGCGGCTACGGCGTTCCTTGGTTGAGACAGTTCGCTGGATGCGGGACTCCCTCCTGCGATAAGTTGACTCGGGGAAGGAAACGCAGGGTAACCGGTGTCTCCTGGGACTCGTCAGAAACCACAGGGATGTACGCTGAGTGTGCCCATGAACACGGGGGCCTGCTGGAACTAGCCCTGCTTTCCCATTTTGAGGGCGGCCTTCATGCCTGCCTTGACGCTCCCTGACATTCCCGGCTCCCGACAGGCCAGTGAGCCCTGGAAGAGTGCTTCGGGGAAAATCATGAGTTTGCTCTCTCTAAACCAGGGGCTTCCGCGGCCGCGGTGGCGGTCCGCACGGCAGGCTCCAGAGCCAAAGGGAGCCTCAACGTGAGAACTGGCCTCCAGGTTAGGCCCTGAGTAGCCGTGCAGAAAGGGAGGCATGCAGCTCTTTCCGGGAGTTCTTAGTCGCTTTGCTTTCAAGGCAGTACACGCCCGGGGACTCCTAGGCCCCAGGGGCGTGCAGCGTTTTCCCTCCAAGGTCCCTGAGTGCCTCCAGACACCTGTGGGCCGGCTGAGCAACGTCGAGGTCCATTGGTTGATTCCCTCGGAGGACCCCCGTGCGTGCCGAGTGCCGGGCAACCACACACTGCGCGTTCCTTGAGGAGCGCTACCTCTCCAGAGCCCTCGAACGCCCTTCGGGACAACATGGCTGGTGGGTGCGAGGTGCCCAGGAAGACTCTGTCATGGCCCTTGTGTGAGCTGCCATGAGAGAACGCTGTGCTTGCAACACTGCGAGGCCCGCCCTCGTGCCTGAAGTCACTCTGCTCGAGGAGAAAGTCAGCACCTTAGCGTGCTGTGTGGCTCCCGGCACACCCCGCATGAAGCCATGCCTGGAAGTAAGGCCCTGGTTTGCCGTGCAGAAGCGGAGGCGTGCTGCACTTTCCAGGAGGCGGTGGCCTCTGCTCTGCATACCTTGAATGGCAGCACAGCCTTCTGGACACCTGGGAGGCTAGCCGGGGCGCCCTGTTCCCGGCAGGAACACTGAGTAACCCCAGGCGCACCTGGCTCTGCTAAGCACCATCCAGGCCCGTAGCCCCTTAGAGCCCCTCTGTGCACGCCGAGCGTAGGGGAACGCACTGCCCTCTCTTTTGGAGCAGCTTGGTTTCCTCAGCACTCGCACACGTTCACGAACGCCGTTCTGCCACATCCCACATGGCGCGGAGGTCTTACGCGTTGCCCTAATCGGAGCTGCGCTCAGAGTAACCCTCGTCTTCGCATTCCATCCAGGACCTCCTGACTGAAGGCACCGCGCCTCCTAGAGGACGGCGGCTTGGGTTCTTACTGCAATTCAAGTCCTGTTCCTTCTTTGGCACTGCAGGCAGCCCCAGGCCCAGAGGAGCGGCTACGGCGTTCCTTGGTTGAGACAGTTCGCTGGATGCGGGACTCCCTCCTGCGATAAGTTGACTCGGGGAAGGAAACGCAGGGTAACCGGTGTCTCCTGGGACTCGTCAGAAACCACAGGGATGTACGCCGAGTGTGCCCATGAACACGGGGGCCTGCTGGAACTAGCCCTGCTTTCCCATTTTGAGGGCGGCATTCATGCCTGCCTTGACGCTCCCTGACATTCCCGGCTCCCGACAGGCCAGTGAGCCCTGGAAGAGTGCTTCGGGGAAAATCATGAGTTTGCTCTCTCTAAACCAGGGGCTTCCGCGGCCGCGGTGGCGGTCCGCACGGCAGGCTCCAGAGCCAAAGGGAGCCTCAACGTGAGAACTGGCCTCCAGGTTAGGCCCTGAGTAGCCGTGCAGAAAGGGAGGCATGCAGCTCTTTCCGGGAGTTCTTAGTCGCTTTGCTTTCAAGGCAGTACACGCCCGGGGACTCCTAGGCCCCAGGGGCGTGCAGCGTTTTCCCTCCAAGGTCCCTGAGTGCCTCCAGACACCTGTGGGCCGGCTGAGCAACGTCGAGGTCCATTGGTTGATTCCCTCGGAGGACCCCCGTGCGTGCCGAGTGCCGGGCAACCACACACTGCGCGTTCCTTGAGGAGCGCTACCTCTCCAGAGCCCTCGAACGCCCTTCGGGACAACATGGCTGGTGGGTGCGAGGTGCCCAGGAAGACTCTGTCATGGCCCTTGTGTGAGCTGCCATGAGAGAACGCTGTGCTTGCAACACTGCGAGGCCCGCCCTCGTGCCTGAAGTCACTCTGCTCGAGGAGAAAGTCAGCACCTTAGCGTGCTGTGTGGCTCCCGGCACACCCCGCATGAAGCCATGCCTGGAAGTAAGGCCCTGGTTTGCCGTGCAGAAGCGGAGGCGTGCTGCACTTTCCAGGAGGCGGTGGCCTCTGCTCTGCATACCTTGAACGGCAGCACAGCCTTCTGGACACCTGGGAGGCTAGCCGGGGCGCCCTGTTCCCGGCAGGAACACTGAGTAACCCCAGGCGCACCTGGCTCTGCTAAGCACCATCCAGGCCCGTAGCCCCTTAGAGCCCCTCTGTGCACGCCGAGCGTAGGGGAACGCACTGCCCTCTCTTTTGGAGCAGCTTGGTTTCCTCAGCACTCGCACACGTTCACGAACGCCGTTCTGCCACATCCCACATGGCGCGGAGGTCTTACGCGTTGCCCTAATCGGAGCTGCGCTCAGAGTAACCCTCGTCTTCGCATTCCATCCAGGACCTCCTGACTGAAGGCACCGTGCCTCCTAGAGGACGGCGGCTTGGGTTCTTACTGCAATTCAAGTCCTGTTCCTTCTTTGGCACTGCAGGCAGCCCCAGGCCCAGAGGAGCGGCTACGGCGTTCCTTGGTTGAGACAGTTCGCTGGATGCGGGACTCCCTCCTGCGATAAGTTGACTCGGGGAAGGAAACGCAGGGTAACCGGTGTCTCCTGGGACTCGTCAGAAAACACAGGGATGTACGCCGAGTGTGCCCATGAACACGGGGGCCTGCTGGAACTAGCCCTGCTTTCCCATTTTGAGGGCGGCATTCATGCCTGCCTTGACGCTCCCTGACATTCCCGGCTCCCGACAGGCCAGTGAGCCCTGGAAGAGTGCTTCGGGGAAAATCATGAGTTTGCTCTCTCTAAACCAGGGGCTTCCGCGGCCGCGGTGGCGGTCCGCACGGCAGGCTCCAGAGCCAAAGGGAGCCTCAACGTGAGAACTGGCCTCCAGGTTAGGCCCTGAGTAGCCGTGCAGAAAGGGAGGCATGCAGCTCTTTCCGGGAGTTCTTAGTCGCTTTGCTTTCAAGGCAGTACACGCCCGGGGACTCCTAGGCCCCAGGGGCGTGCAGCGTTTTCCCTCCAAGGTCCCTGAGTGCCTCCAGACACCTGTGGGCCGGCTGAGCAACGTCGAGGTCCATTGGTTGATTCCCTCGGAGGACCCCCGTGCGTGCCGAGTGCCGGGCAACCACACACTGCGCGTTTCTTGAGGAGCGCTACCTCTCCAGAGCCCTCGAACGCCCTTCGGGACAACATGGCTGGTGGGTGCGAGGTGCCCAGGAAGACTCTGTCATGGCCCTTGTGTGAGCTGCCATGAGAGAACGCTGTGCTTGCAACACTGCGAGGCGCGCCCTCGTGCCTGAAGTCACTCTGCTCGAGGAGAAAGTCAGCACCTTAGCGTGCTGTGTGGCTCCCGGCACACCCCGCATGAAGCCATGCCTGGAAGTAAGGCCCTGGTTTGCCGTGCAGAAGCGGAGGCGTGCTGCACTTTCCAGGAGGCGGTGGCCTCTGCTCTGCATACCTTGAACGGCAGCACAGCCTTCTGGACACCTGGGAGGCTAGCCGGGGCGCCCTGTTCCCGGCAGGAACACTGAGTAACCCCAGGCGCACCTGGCTCTGCTAAGCACCATCCAGGCCCGTAGCCCCTTAGAGCCCCTCTGTGCACGCCGAGCGTAGGGGAACGCACTGCCCTCTCTTTTGGAGCAGCTTGGTTTCCTCAGCACTCGCACACGTTCACGAACGCCGTTCTGCCACATCCCACATGGCGCGGAGGTCTTACGCGTTGCCCTAATCGGAGCTGCGCTCAGAGTAACCCTCGTCTTCGCATTCCATCCAGGACCTCCTGACTGAAGGCACCGCGCCTCCTAGAGGACGGCGGCTTGGGTTCTTACTGCAATTCAAGTCCTGTTCCTTCTTTGGCACTGCAGGCAGCCCCAGGCCCAGAGGAGCGGCTACGGCGTTCCTTGGTTGAGACAGTTCGCTGGATGCGGGACTCCCTCCTGCGATAAGTTGACTCGGGGAAGGAAACGCAGGGTAACCGGTGTCTCCTGGGACTCGTCAGAAACCACAGGGATGTACGCCGAGTGTGCCCATGAACACGGGGGCCTGCTGGAACTAGCCCTGCTTTCCCATTTTGAGGGCGGCATTCATGCCTGCCTTGACGCTCCCTGACATTCCCGGCTCCCGACAGGCCAGTGAGCCCTGGAAGAGTGCTTCGGGGAAAATCATGAGTTTGCTCTCTCTAAACCAGGGGCTTCCGCGGCCGCGGTGGCGGTCCGCACGGCAGGCTCCAGAGCCAAAGGGAGCCTCAACGTGAGAACTGGCCTCCAGGTTAGGCCCTGAGTAGCCGTGCAGAAAGGGAGGCATGCAGCTCTTTCCGGGAGTTCTTAGTCGCTTTGCTTTCAAGGCAGTACACGCCCGGGGACTCCTAGGCCCCAGGGGCGTGCAGCGTTTTCCCTCCAAGGTCCCTGAGTGCCTCCAGACACCTGTGGGCCGGCTGAGCAACGTCGAGGTCCATTGGTTGATTCCCTCGGAGGACCCCCGTGCGTGCCGAGTGCCGGGCAACCACACACTGCGCGTTCCTTGAGGAGCGCTACCTCTCCAGAGCCCTCGAACGCCCTTCGGGACAACATGGCTGGTGGGTGCGAGGTGCCCAGGAAGACTCTGTCATGGCCCTTGTGTGAGCTGCCATGAGAGAACGCTGTGCTTGCAACACTGCGAGGCCCGCCCTCGTGCCTGAAGTCACTCTGCTCGAGGAGAAAGTCAGCACCTTAGCGTGCTGTGTGGCTCCCGGCACACCCCGCATGAAGCCATGCCTGGAAGTAAGGCCCTGGTTTGCCGTGCAGAAGCGGAGGCGTGCTGCACTTTCCAGGAGGCGGTGGCCTCTGCTCTGCATACCTTGAACGGCAGCACAGCCTTCTGGACACCTGGGAGGCTAGCCGGGGCGCCCTGTTCCCGGCAGGAACACTGAGTAACCCCAGGCGCACCTGGCTCTGCTAAGCACCATCCAGGCCCGTAGCCCCTTAGAGCCCCTCTGTGCACGCCGAGCGTAGGGGAACGCACTGCCCTCTCTTTTGGAGCAGCTTGGTTTCCTCAGCACTCGCACACGTTCACGAACGCCGTTCTGCCACATCCCACATGGCGCGGAGGTCTTACGCGTTGCCCTAATCGGAGCTGCGCTCAGAGTAACCCTCGTCTTCGCATTCCATCCAGGACCTCCTGACTGAAGGCACCGTGCCTCCTAGAGGACGGCGGCTTGGGTTCTTACTGCAATTCAAGTCCTGTTCCTTCTTTGGCACTGCAGGCAGCCCCAGGCCCAGAGGAGCGGCTATGGCGTTCCTTGGTTGAGACAGTTCGCTGGATGCGGGACTCCCTCCTGCGATAAGTTGACTCGGGGAAGGAAACGCAGGGTAACCGGTGTCTCCTGGGACTCGTCAGAAACCACAGGGATGTACGCTGAGTGTGCCCATGAACACGGGGGCCTGCTGGAACTAGCCCTGCTTTCCCATTTTGAGGGCGGCCTTCATGCCTGCCTTGACGCTCCCTGACATTCCCGGCTCCCGACAGGCCAGTGAGCCCTGGAAGAGTGCTTCGGGGAAAATCATGAGTTTGCTCTCTCTAAACCAGGGGCTTCCGCGGCCGCGGTGGCGGTCCGCACGGCAGGCTCCAGAGCCAAAGGGAGCCTCAACGTGAGAACTGGCCTCCAGGTTAGGCCCTGAGTAGCCGTGCAGAAAGGGAGGCATGCAGCTCTTTCCGGGAGTTCTTAGTCGCTTTGCTTTCAAGGCAGTACACGCCCGGGGACTCCTAGGCCCCAGGGGCGTGCAGCGTTTTCCCTCCAAGGTCCCTGAGTGCCTCCAGACACCTGTGGGCCGGCTGAGCAACGTCGAGGTCCATTGGTTGATTCCCTCGGAGGACCCCCGTGCGTGCCGAGTGCCGGGCAACCACACACTGCGCGTTCCTTGAGGAGCGCTACCTCTCCAGAGCCCTCGAACGCCCTTCGGGACAACATGGCTGGTGGGTGCGAGGTGCCCAGGAAGACTCTGTCATGGCCCTTGTGTGAGCTGCCATGAGAGAACGCTGTGCTTGCAACACTGCGAGGCCCGCCCTCGTGCCTGAAGTCACTCTGCTCGAGGAGAAAGTCAGCACCTTAGCGTGCTGTGTGGCTCCCGGCACACCCCGCATGAAGCCATGCCTGGAAGTAAGGCCCTGGTTTGCCGTGCAGAAGCGGAGGCGTGCTGCACTTTCCAGGAGGCGGTGGCCTCTGCTCTGCATACCTTGAACGGCAGCACAGCCTTCTGGACACCTGGGAGGCTAGCCGGGGCACCCTGTTCCCGGCAGGAACACTGAGTAACCCCAGGCGCACCTGGCTCTGCTAAGCACCATCCAGGCCCGTAGCCCCTTAGAGCCCCTCTGTGCACGCCGAGCGTAGGGGAACGCACTGCCCTCTCTTTTGGAGCAGCTTGGTTTCCTCAGCACTCGCACACGTTCACGAACGCCGTTCTGCCACATCCCACATGGCGCGGAGGTCTTACGCGTTGCCCTAATCGGAGCTGCGCTCAGAGTAACCCTCGTCTTCGCATTCCATCCAGGACCTCCTGACTGAAGGCACCGCGCCTCCTAGAGGACGGCGGCTTGGGTTCTTACTGCAATTCAAGTCCTGTTCCTTCTTTGGCACTGCAGGCAGCCCCAGGCCCAGAGGAGCGGCTACGGCGTTCCTTGGTTGAGACAGTTCGCTGGATGCGGGACTCCCTCCTGCGATAAGTTGACTCGGGGAAGGAAACGCAGGGTAACCGGTGTCTCCTGGGACTCGTCAGAAACCACAGGGATGTACGCTGAGTGTGCCCATGAACACGGGGGCCTGCTGGAACTAGCCCTGCTTTCCCATTTTGAGGGCGGCATTCATGCCTGCCTTGACGCTCCCTGACATTCCCGGCTCCCGACAGGCCAGTGAGCCCTGGAAGAGTGCTTCGGGGAAAATCATGAGTTTGCTCTCTCTAAACCAGGGGCTTCCGCGGCCGCGGTGGCGGTCCGCACGGCAGGCTCCAGAGCCAAAGGGAGCCTCAACGTGAGAACTGGCCTCCAGGTTAGGCCCTGAGTAGCCGTGCAGAAAGGGAGGCATGCAGCTCTTTCCGGGAGTTCTTAGTCGCTTTGCTTTCAAGGCAGTACACGCCCGGGGACTCCTAGGCCCCACGGGCGTGCAGCGTTTTCCCTCCAAGGTCCCTGAGTGCCTCCAGACACCTGTGGGCCGGCTGAGCAACGTCGAGGTCCATTGGTTGATTCCCTCGGAGGACCCCCGTGCGTGCCGAGTGCCGGGCAACCACATACTGCGCGTTCCTTGAGGAGCGCTACCTCTCCAGAGCCCTCGAACGCCCTTCGGGACAACATGGCTGGTGGGTGCGAGGTGCCCAGGAAGACTCTGTCATGGCCCTTGTGTGAGCTGCCATGAGAGAACGCTGTGCTTGCAACACTGCGAGGCCCGCCCTCGTGCCTGAAGTCACTCTGCTCGAGGAGAAAGTCAGCACCTTAGCGTGCTGTGTGGCTCCCGGCACACCCCGCATGAAGCCATGCCTGGAAGTAAGGCCCTGGTTTGCCGTGCAGAAGCGGAGGCGTGCTGCACTTTCCAGGAGGCGGTGGCCTCTGCTCTGCATACCTTGAACGGCAGCACAGCCTTCTGGACACCTGGGAGGCTAGCCGGGGCGCCCTGTTCCCGGCAGGAACACTGAGTAACCCCAGGCGCACCTGGCTCTGCTAAGCACCATCCAGGCCCGTAGCCCCTTAGAGCCCCTCTGTGCACGCCGAGCGTAGGGAAACGCACTGCCCTCTCTTTTGGAGCAGCTTGGTTTCCTCAGCACTCGCACACGTTCACGAACGCCGTTCTGCCACATCCCACATGGCGCGGAGGTCTTACGCGTTGCCCTAATCGGAGCTGCGCTCAGAGTAACCCTCGTCTTCGCATTCCATCCAGGACCTCCTGACTGAAGGCACCGCGCCTCCTAGAGGACGGCGGCTTGGGTTCTTACTGCAATTCAAGTCCTGTTCCTTCTTTGGCACTGCAGGCAGCCCCAGGCCCAGAGGAGCGGCTACGGCGTTCCTTGGTTGAGACAGTTCGCTGGATGCGGGACTCCCTCCTGCGATAAGTTGACTCGGGGAAGGAAACGCAGGGTAACCGGTGTCTCCTGGGACTCGTCAGAAACCACAGGGATGTACGCCGAGTGTGCCCATGAACACGGGGGCCTGCTGGAACTAGCCCTGCTTTCCCATTTTGAGGGCGGCATTCATGCCTGCCTTGACGCTCCCTGACATTCCCGGCTCCCGACAGGCCAGTGAGCCCTGGAAGAGTGCTTCGGGGAAAATCATGAGTTTGCTCTCTCTAAACCAGGGGCTTCCGCGGCCGCGGTGGCGGTCCGCACGGCAGGCTCCAGAGCCAAAGGGAGCCTCAACGTGAGAACTGGCCTCCAGGTTAGGCCCTGAGTAGCCGTGCAGAAAGGGAGGCATGCAGCTCTTTCCGGGAGTTCTTAGTCGCTTTGCTTTCAAGGCAGTACACGCCCGGGGACTCCTAGGCCCCAGGGGCGTGCAGCGTTTTCCCTCCAAGGTCCCTGAGTGCCTCCAGACACCTGTGGGCCGGCTGAGCAACGTCGAGGTCCATTGGTTGATTCCCTCGGAGGACCCCCGTGCGTGCCGAGTGCCGGGCAACCACACACTGCGCGTTCCTTGAGGAGCGCTACCTCTCCAGAGCCCTCGAACGCCCTTCGGGACAACATGGCTGGTGGGTGCGAGGTGCCCAGGAAGACTCTGTCATGGCCCTTGTGTGAGCTGCCATGAGAGAACGCTGTGCTTGCAACACTGCGAGGCCCGCCCTCGTGCCTGAAGTCACTCTGCTCGAGGAGAAAGTCAGCACCTTAGCGTGCTGTGTGGCTCCCGGCACACCCCGCATGAAGCCATGCCTGGAAGTAAGGCCCTGGTTTGCCGTGCAGAAGCGGAGGCGTGCTGCACTTTCCAGGAGGCGGTGGCCTCTGCTCTGCATACCTTGAACGGCAGCACAGCCTTCTGGACACCTGGGAGGCTAGCCGGGGCGCCCTGTTCCCGGCAGGAACACTGAGTAACCCCAGGCGCACCTGGCTCTGCTAAGCACCATCCAGGCCCGTAGCCCCTTAGAGCCCCTCTGTGCACGCCGAGCGTAGGGGAACGCACTGCCCTCTCTTTTGGAGCAGCTTGGTTTCCTCAGCACTCGCACACGTTCACGAACGCCGTTCTGCCACATCCCACATGGCGCGGAGGTCTTACGCGTTGCCCTAATCGGAGCTGCGCTCAGAGTAACCCTCGTCTTCGCATTCCATCCAGGACCTCCTGACTGAAGGCACCGCGCCTCCTAGAGGACGGCGGCTTGGGTTCTTACTGCAATTCAAGTCCTGTTCCTTCTTTGGCACTGCAGGCAGCCCCAGGCCCAGAGGAGCGGCTACGGCGTTCCTTGGTTGAGACAGTTCGCTGGATGCGGGACTCCCTCCTGCGATAAGTTGACTCGGGGAAGGAAACGCAGGGTAACCGGTGTCTCCTGGGACTCGTCAGAAACCACAGGGATGTACGCTGAGTGTGCCCATGAACACGGGGGCCTGCTGGAACTAGCCCTGCTTTCCCATTTTGAGGGCGGCATTCATGCCTGCCTTGACGCTCCCTGACATTCCCGGCTCCCGACAGGCCAGTGAGCCCTGGAAGAGTGCTTCGGGGAAAATCATGAGTTTGCTCTCTCTAAACCAGGGGCTTCCGCGGCCGCGGTGGCGGTCCGCACGGCAGGCTCCAGAGCCAAAGGGAGCCTCAACGTGAGAACTGGCCTCCAGGTTAGGCCCTGAGTAGCCGTGCAGAAAGGGAGGCATGCAGCTCTTTCCGGGAGTTCTTAGTCGCTTTGCTTTCAAGGCAGTACACGCCCGGGGACTCCTAGGCCCCAGGGGCGTGCAGCGTTTTCCCTCCAAGGTCCCTGAGTGCCTCCAGACACCTGTGGGCCGGCTGAGCAACGTCGAGGTCCATTGGTTGATTCCCTCGGAGGACCCCCGTGCGTGCCGAGTGCTGGGCAACCACACACTGCGCGTTCCTTGAGGAGCGCTACATCTCCAGAGCCCTCGAACGCCCTTCGGGACAACATGGCTGGTGGGTGCGAGGTGCCCAGGAAGACTCTGTCACGGCCCTTGTGTGAGCTGCCATGAGAGAACGCTGTGCTTGCAACACTGCGAGGCCCGCCCTCGTGCCTGAAGTCACTCTGCTCGAGGAGAAAGTCAGCACCTTAGCGTGCTGTGTGGCTCCCGGCACACCCAGCATGAAGCCATGCCTGGAAGTAAGGCCCTGGTTTGCCGTGCAGAAGCGGAGGCGTGCTGCACTTTCCAGGAGGCGGTGGCCTCTGCTCTGCATACCTTGAACGGCAGCACAGCCTTCTGGACACCTGGGAGGCTAGCCGGGGCGCCCTGTTCCCGGCAGGAACACTGAGTAACCCCAGGCGCACCTGGCTCTGCTAAGCACCATCCAGGCCCGTAGCCCCTTAGAGCCCCTCTGTGCACGCCAAGCGTAGGGAAACGCACTGCCCTCTCTTTTGGAGCAGCTTGGTTTCCTCAGCACTCGCACACGTTCACGAACGCCGTTCTGCCACATCCCACATGGCGCGGAGGTCTTACGCGTTGCCCTAATCGGAGCTGCGCTCAGAGTAACCCTCGTCTTCGCATTCCATCCAGGACCTCCTGACTGAAGGCACCGTGCCTCCTAGAGGACGGCGGCTTGGGTTCTTACTGCAATTCAAGTCCTGTTCCTTCTTTGGCACTGCAGGCAGCCCCAGGCCCAGAGGAGCGGCTACGGCGTTCCTTGGTTGAGACAGTTCGCTGGATGCGGGACTCCCTCCTGCGATAAGTTGACTCGGGGAAGGAAACGCAGGGTAACCGGTGTCTCCTGGGACTCGTCAGAAACCACAGGGATGTACGCTGAGTGTGCCCATGAACACGGGGGCCTGCTGGAACTAGCCCTGCTTTCCCATTTTGAGGGCGGCCTTCATGCCTGCCTTGACGCTCCCTGACATTCCCGGCTCCCGACAGGCCAGTGAGCCCTGGAAGAGTGCTTCGGGGAAAATCATGAGTTTGCTCTCTCTAAACCAGGGGCTGCCGCGGCCGCGGTGGCGGTCCGCACGGCAGGCTCCAGAGCCAAAGGGAGCCTCAACGTGAGAACTGGCCTCCAGGTTAGGCCCTGAGTAGCCGTGCAGAAAGGGAGGCATGCAGCTCTTTCCGGGAGTTCTTAGTCGCTTTGCTTTCAAGGCAGTACACGCCCGGGGACTCCTAGGCCCCACGGGCGTGCAGCGTTTTCCCTCCAAGGTCCCTGAGTGCCTCCAGACACCTGTGGGCCGGCTGAGCAACGTCGAGGTCCATTGGTTGATTCCCTCGGAGGACCCCCGTGCGTGCCGAGTGCTGGGCAACCACACACTGCGCGTTCCTTGAGGAGCGCTACATCTCCAGAGCCCTCGAACGCCCTTCGGGACAACATGGCTGGTGGGTGCGAGGTGCCCAGGAAGACTCTGTCATGGCCCTTGTGTGAGCTGCCATGAGAGAACGCTGTGCTTGCAACACTGCGAGGCCCGCCCTCGTGCCTGAAGTCACTCTGCTCGAGGAGAAAGTCAGCACCTTAGCGTGCTGTGTGGCTCCCGGCACACCCCGCATGAAGCCATGCCTGGAAGTAAGGCCCTGGTTTGCCGTGCAGAAGCGGAGGCGTGCTGCACTTTCCAGGAGGCGGTGGCCTCTGCTCTGCATACCTTGAACGGCAGCACAGCCTTCTGGACACCTGGGAGGCTAGCCGGGGCGCCCTGTTCCCGGCAGGAACACTGAGTAACCCCAGGCGCACCTGGCTCTGCTAAGCACCATCCAGGCCCGTAGCCCCTTAGAGCCCCTCTGTGCACGCCGAGCGTAGGGAAACGCACTGCCCTCTCTTTTGGAGCAGCTTGGTTTCCTCAGCACTCGCACACGTTCACGAACGCCGTTCTGCCACATCCCACATGGCGCGGAGGTCTTACGCGTTGCCCTAATCGGAGCTGCGCTCAGAGTAACCCTCGTCTTCGCATTCCATCCAGGACCTCCTGACTGAAGGCACCGTGCCTCCTAGAGGACGGCGGCTTGGGTTCTTACTGCAATTCAAGTCCTGTTCCTTCTTTGGCACTGCAGGCAGCCCCAGGCCCAGAGGAGCGGCTACGGCGTTCCTTGGTTGAGACAGTTCGCTGGATGCGGGACTCCCTCCTGCGATAAGTTGACTCGGGGAAGGAAACGCAGGGTAACCGGTGTCTCCTGGGACTCGTCAGAAACCACAGGGATGTACGCTGAGTGTGCCCATGAACACGGGGGCCTGCTGGAACTAGCCCTGCTTTCCCATTTTGAGGGCGGCCTTCATGCCTGCCTTGACGCTCCCTGACATTCCCGGCTCCCGACAGGCCAGTGAGCCCTGGAAGAGTGCTTCGGGGAAAATCATGAGTTTGCTCTCTCTAAACCAGGGGCTGCCGCGGCCGCGGTGGCGGTCCGCACGGCAGGCTCCAGAGCCAAAGGGAGCCTCAACGTGAGAACTGGCCTCCAGGTTAGGCCCTGAGTAGCCGTGCAGAAAGGGAGGCATGCAGCTCTTTCCGGGAGTTCTTAGTCGCTTTGCTTTCAAGGCAGTACACGCCCGGGGACTCCTAGGCCCCAGGGGCGTGCAGCGTTTTCCCTCCAAGGTCCCTGAGTGCCTCCAGACACCTGTGGGCCGGCTGAGCAACGTCGAGGTCCATTGGTTGATTCCCTCGGAGGACCCCCGTGCGTGCCGAGTGCTGGGCAACCACACACTGCGCGTTCCTTGAGGAGCGCTACATCTCCAGAGCCCTCGAACGCCCTTCGGGACAACATGGCTGGTGGGTGCGAGGTGCCCAGGAAGACTCTGTCACGGCCCTTGTGTGAGCTGCCATGAGAGAACGCTGTGCTTGCAACACTGCGAGGCCCGCCCTCGTGCCTGAAGTCACTCTGCTCGAGGAGAAAGTCAGCACCTTAGCGTGCTGTGTGGCTCCCGGCACACCCAGCATGAAGCCATGCCTGGAAGTAAGGCCCTGGTTTGCCGTGCAGAAGCGGAGGCGTGCTGCACTTTCCAGGAGGCGGTGGCCTCTGCTCTGCATACCTTGAACGGCAGCACAGCCTTCTGGACACCTGGGAGGCTAGCCGGGGCGCCCTGTTCCCGGCAGGAACACTGAGTAACCCCAGGCGCACCTGGCTCTGCTAAGCACCATCCAGGCCCGTAGCCCCTTAGAGCCCCTCTGTGCACGCCGAGCGTAGGGAAACGCACTGCCCTCTCTTTTGGAGCAGCTTGGTTTCCTCAGCACTCGCACACGTTCACGAACGCCGTTCTGCCACATCCCACATGGCGCAGAGGTCTTACGCGTTGCCCTAATCGGAGCTGCGCTCAGAGTAACCCTCGTCTTCGCATTCCATCCAGGACCTCCTGACTGAAGGCACCGTGCCTCCTAGAGGACGGCGGCTTGGGTTCTTACTGCAATTCAAGTCCTGTTCCTTCTTTGGCACTGCAGGCAGCCCCAGGCCCAGAGGAGCGGCTACGGCGTTCCTTGGTTGAGACAGTTCGCCGGATGCGGGACTCCCTCCTGCGATAAGTTGACTCGGGGAAGGAAACGCAGGGTAACCGGTGTCTCCTGGGACTCGTCAGAAACCACAGGGATGTACGCTGAGTGTGCCCATGAACACGGGGGCCTGCTGGAACTAGCCCTGCTTTCCCATTTTGAGGGCGGCCTTCATGCCTGCCTTGACGCTCCCTGACATTCCCGGCTCCCGACAGGCCAGTGAGCCCTGGAAGAGTGCTTCGGGGAAAATCATGAGTTTGCTCTCTCTAAACCAGGGGCTTCCGCGGCCGCGGTGGCGGTCCGCACGGCAGGCTCCAGAGCCAAAGGGAGCCTCAACGTGAGAACTGGCCTCCAGGTTAGGCCCTGAGTAGCCGTGCAGAAAGGGAGGCATGCAGCTCTTTCCGGGAGTTCTTAGTCGCTTTGCTTTCAAGGCAGTACACGCCCGGGGACTCCTAGGCCCCACGGGCGTGCAGCGTTTTCCCTCCAAGGTCCCTGAGTGCCTCCAGACACCTGTGGGCCGGCTGAGCAACGTCGAGGTCCATTGGTTGATTCCCTCGGAGGACCCCCGTGCGTGCCGAGTGCTGGGCAACCACACACTGCGCGTTCCTTGAGGAGCGCTACATCTCCAGAGCCCTCGAACGCCCTTCGGGACAACATGGCTGGTGGGTGCGAGGTGCCCAGGAAGACTCTGTCATGGCCCTTGTGTGAGCTGCCATGAGAGAACGCTGTGCTTGCAACACTGCGAGGCCCGCCCTCGTGCCTGAAGTCACTCTGCTCGAGGAGAAAGTCAGCACCTTAGCGTGCTGTGTGGCTCCCGGCACACCCAGCATGAAGCCATGCCTGGAAGTAAGGCCCTGGTTTGCCGTGCAGAAGCGGAGGCGTGCTGCACTTTCCAGGAGGCGGTGGCCTCTGCTCTGCATACCTTGAACGGCAGCACAGCCTTCTGGACACCTGGGAGGCTAGCCGGGGCGCCCTGTTCCCGGCAGGAACACTGAGTAACCCCAGGCGCACCTGGCTCTGCTAAGCACCATCCAGGCCCGTAGCCCCTTAGAGCCCCTCTGTGCACGCCGAGCGTAGGGAAACGCACTGCCCTCTCTTTTGGAGCAGCTTGGTTTCCTCAGCACTCGCACACGTTCACGAACGCCGTTCTGCCACATCCCACATGGCGCGGAGGTCTTACGCGTTGCCCTAATCGGAGCTGTGCTCAGAGTAACCCTCGTCTTCGCATTCCATCCAGGACCTCCTGACTGAAGGCACCGTGCCTCCTAGAGGACGGCGGCTTGGGTTCTTACTGCAATTCAAGTCCTGTTCCTTCTTTGGCACTGCAGGCAGCCCCAGGCCCAGAGGAGCGGCTACGGCGTTCCTTGGTTTAGACAGTTCGCTGGATGCGGGATTCCCTCCTGCGATAAGTTGACTCGGGGAAGGAAACGCAGGGTAACCGGTGTCTCCTGGGACTCGTCAGAAACCACAGGGATGTACGCTGAGTGTGCCCATGAACACGGGGGCCTGCTGGAACTAGCCCTGCTTTCCCATTTTGAGGGCGGCCTTCATGCCTGCCTTGACGCTCCCTGACATTCCCGGCTCCCGACAGGCCAGTGAGCCCTGGAAGAGTGCTTCGGGGAAAATCATGAGTTTGCTCTCTCTAAACCAGGGGCTGCCGCGGCCGCGGTGGCGGTCCGCACGGCAGGCTCCAGAGCCAAAGGGAGCCTCAACGTGAGAACTGGCCTCCAGGTTAGGCCCTGAGTAGCCGTGCAGAAAGGGAGGCATGCAGCTCTTTCCGGGAGTTCTTAGTCGCTTTGCTTTCAAGGCAGTACACGCCCGGGGACTCCTAGGCCCCACGGGCGTGCAGCGTTTTCCCTCCAAGGTCCCTGAGTGCCTCCAGACACCTGTGGGCCGGCTGAGCAACGTCGAGGTCCATTGGTTGATTCCCTCGGAGGACCACCGTGCGTGCCGAGTGCTGGGCAACCACACACTGCGCGTTCCTTGAGGAGCGCTACATCTCCAGAGCCCTCGAACGCCCTTCGGGACAACATGGCTGGTGGGTGCGAGGTGCCCAGGAAGACTCTGTCACGGCCCTTGTGTGAGCTGCCATGAGAGAACGCTGTGCTTGCAACACTGCGAGGCCCGCCCTCGTGCCTGAAGTCACTCTGCTCGAGGAGAAAGTCAGCACCTTAGCGTGCTGTGTGGCTCCCGGCACACCCAGCATGAAGCCATGCCTGGAAGTAAGGCCCTGGTTTGCCGTGCAGAAGCGGAGGCGTGCTGCACTTTCCAGGAGGCGGTGGCCTCTGCTCTGCATACCTTGAACGGCAGCACAGCCTTCTGGACACCTGGGAGGCTAGCCGGGGCGCCCTGTTCCCGGCAGGAACACTGAGTAACCAACCCCAGGCGCACCTGGCTCTGCTAAGCACCATCCAGGCCCGTAGCCCCTTAGAGCCCCTCTGTGCACGCCGAGCGTAGGGAAACGCACTGCCCTCTCTTTTGGAGCAGCTTGGTTTCCTCAGCACTCGCACACGTTCACGAACGCCGTTCTGCCACATCCCACATGGCGCGGAGGTCTTACGCGTTGCCCTAATCGGAGCTGCGCTCAGAGTAACCCTCGTCTTCGCATTCCATCCAGGACCTCCTGACTGAAGGCACCGTGCCTCCTAGAGGACGGCGGCTTGGGTTCTTACTGCAATTCAAGTCCTGTTCCTTCTTTGGCACTGCAGGCAGCCCCAGGCCCAGAGGAGCGGCTACGGCGTTCCTTGGTTGAGACAGTTCGCCGGATGCGGGACTCCCTCCTGCGATAAGTTGACTCGGGGAAGGAAACGCAGGGTAACCGGTGTCTCCTGGGACTCGTCAGAAACCACAGGGATGTACGCTGAGTGTGCCCATGAACACGGGGGCCTGCTGGAACTAGCCCTGCTTTCCCATTTTGAGGGCGGCATTCATGCCTGCCTTGACGCTCCCTGACATTCCCGGCTCCCGACAGGCCAGTGAGCCCTGGAAGAGTGCTTCGGGGAAAATCATGAGTTTGCTCTCTCTAAACCAGGGGCTTCCGCGGCCGCGGTGGCGGTCCGCACGGCAGGCTCCAGAGCCAAAGGGAGCCTCAACGTGAGAACTGGCCTCCAGGTTAGGCCCTGAGTAGCCGTGCAGAAAGGGAGGCATGCAGCTCTTTCCGGGAGTTCTTAGTCGCTTTGCTTTCAAGGCAGTACACGCCCGGGGACTCCTAGGCCCCAGGGGCGTGCAGCGTTTTCCCTCCAAGGTCCCTGAGTGCCTCCAGACACCTGTGGGCCGGCTGAGCAACGTCGAGGTCCATTGGTTGATTCCCTCGGAGGACCCCCGTGCGTGCCGAGTGCTGGGCAACCACACACTGCGCGTTCCTTGAGGAGCGCTACATCTCCAGAGCCCTCGAACGCCCTTCGGGACAACATGGCTGGTGGGTGCGAGGTGCCCAGGAAGACTCTGTCACGGCCCTTGTGTGAGCTGCCATGAGAGAACGCTGTGCTTGCAACACTGCGAGGCCCGCCCTCGTGCCTGAAGTCACTCTGCTCGAGGAGAAAGTCAGCACCTTAGCGTGCTGTGTGGCTCCCGGCACACCCAGCATGAAGCCATGCCTGGAAGTAAGGCCCTGGTTTGCCGTGCAGAAGCGGAGGCGTGCTGCACTTTCCAGGAGGCGGTGGCCTCTGCTCTGCATACCTTGAACGGCAGCACAGCCTTCTGGACACCTGGGAGGCTAGCCGGGGCGCCCTGTTCCCGGCAGGAACACTGAGTAACCAACCCCAGGCGCACCTGGCTCTGCTAAGCACCATCCAGGCCCGTAGCCCCTTAGAGCCCCTCTGTGCACGCCGAGCGTAGGGAAACGCACTGCCCTCTCTTTTGGAGCAGCTTGGTTTCCTCAGCACTCGCACACGTTCACGAACGCCGTTCTGCCACATCCCACATGGCGCGGAGGTCTTACGCGTTGCCCTAATCGGAGCTGCGCTCAGAGTAACCCTCGTCTTCGCATTCCATCCAGGACCTCCTGACTGAAGGCACCGTGCCTCCTAGAGGACGGCGGCTTGGGTTCTTACTGCAATTCAAGTCCTGTTCCTTCTTTGGCACTGCAGGCAGCCCCAGGCCCAGAGGAGCGGCTACGGCGTTCCTTGGTTGAGACAGTTCGCCGGATGCGGGACTCCCTCCTGCGATAAGTTGACTCGGGGAAGGAAACGCAGGGTAACCGGTGTCTCCTGGGACTCGTCAGAAACCACAGGGATGTACGCTGAGTGTGCCCATGAACACGGGGGCCTGCTGGAACTAGCCCTGCTTTCCCATTTTGAGGGCGGCCTTCATGCCTGCCTTGACGCTCCCTGACATTCCCGGCTCCCGACAGGCCAGTGAGCCCTGGAAGAGTGCTTCGGGGAAAATCATGAGTTTGCTCTCTCTAAACCAGGGGCTTCCGCGGCCGCGGTGGCGGTCCGCACGGCAGGCTCCAGAGCCAAAGGGAGCCTCAACGTGAGAACTGGCCTCCAGGTTAGGCCCTGAGTAGCCGTGCAGAAAGGGAGGCATGCAGCTCTTTCCGGGAGTTCTTAGTCGCTTTGCTTTCAAGGCAGTACACGCCCGGGGACTCCTAGGCCCCAGGGGCGTGCAGCGTTTTCCCTCCAAGGTCCCTGAGTGCCTCCAGACACCTGTGGGCCGGCTGAGCAACGTCGAGGTCCATTGGTTGATTCCCTCGGAGGACCCCCGTGCGTGCCGAGTGCTGGGCAACCACACACTGCGCGTTCCTTGAGGAGCGCTACATCTCCAGAGCCCTCGAACGCCCTTCGGGACAACATGGCTGGTGGGTGCGAGGTGCCCAGGAAGACTCTGTCACGGCCCTTGTGTGAGCTGCCATGAGAGAACGCTGTGCTTGCAACACTGCGAGGCCCGCCCTCGTGCCTGAAGTCACTCTGCTCGAGGAGAAAGTCAGCACCTTAGCGTGCTGTGTGGCTCCCGGCACACCCAGCATGAAGCCATGCCTGGAAGTAAGGCCCTGGTTTGCCGTGCAGAAGCGGAGGCGTGCTGCACTTTCCAGGAGGCGGTGGCCTCTGCTCTGCATACCTTGAACGGCAGCACAGCCTTCTGGACACCTGGGAGGCTAGCCGGGGCGCCCTGTTCCCGGCAGGAACACTGAGTAACCAACCCCAGGCGCACCTGGCTCTGCTAAGCACCATCCAGGCCCGTAGCCCCTTAGAGCCCCTCTGTGCACGCCGAGCGTAGGGAAACGCACTGCCCTCTCTTTTGGAGCAGCTTGGTTTCCTCAGCACTCGCACACGTTCACGAACGCCGTTCTGCCACATCCCACATGGCGCGGAGGTCTTACGCGTTGCCCTAATCGGAGCTGCGCTCAGAGTAACCCTCGTCTTCGCATTCCATCCAGGACCTCCTGACTGAAGGCACCGTGCCTCCTAGAGGACGGCGGCTTGGGTTCTTACTGCAATTCAAGTCCTGTTCCTTCTTTGGCACTGCAGGCAGCCCCAGGCCCAGAGGAGCGGCTACGGCGTTCCTTGGTTGAGACAGTTCGCCGGATGCGGGACTCCCTCCTGCGATAAGTTGACTCGGGGAAGGAAACGCAGGGTAACCGGTGTCTCCTGGGACTCGTCAGAAACCACAGGGATGTACGCTGAGTGTGCCCATGAACACGGGGGCCTGCTGGAACTAGCCCTGCTTTCCCATTTTGAGGGCGGCATTCATGCCTGCCTTGACGCTCCCTGACATTCCCGGCTCCCGACAGGCCAGTGAGCCCTGGAAGAGTGCTTCGGGGAAAATCATGAGTTTGCTCTCTCTAAACCAGGGGCTTCCGCGGCCGCGGTGGCGGTCCGCACGGCAGGCTCCAGAGCCAAAGGGAGCCTCAACGTGAGAACTGGCCTCCAGGTTAGGCCCTGAGTAGCCGTGCAGAAAGGGAGGCATGCAGCTCTTTCCGGGAGTTCTTAGTCGCTTTGCTTTCAAGGCAGTACACGCCCGGGGACTCCTAGGCCCCACGGGCGTGCAGCGTTTTCCCTCCAAGGTCCCTGAGTGCCTCCAGACACCTGTGGGCCGGCTGAGCAACGTCGAGGTCCATTGGTTGATTCCCTCGGAGGACCCCCGTGCGTGCCGAGTGCTGGGCAACCACACACTGCGCGTTCCTTGAGGAGCGCTACATCTCCAGAGCCCTCGAACGCCCTTCGGGACAACATGGCTGGTGGGTGCGAGGTGCCCAGGAAGACTCTGTCACGGCCCTTGTGTGAGCTGCCATGAGAGAACGCTGTGCTTGCAACACTGCGAGGCCCGCCCTCGTGCCTGAAGTCACTCTGCTCGAGGAGAAAGTCAGCACCTTAGCGTGCTGTGTGGCTCCCGGCACACCCAGCATGAAGCCATGCCTGGAAGTAAGGCCCTGGTTTGCCGTGCAGAAGCGGAGGCGTGCTGCACTTTCCAGGAGGCGGTGGCCTCTGCTCTGCATACCTTGAACGGCAGCACAGCCTTCTGGACACCTGGGAGGCTAGCCGGGGCGCCCTGTTCCCGGCAGGAACACTGAGTAACCAACCCCAGGCGCACCTGGCTCTGCTAAGCACCATCCAGGCCCGTAGCCCCTTAGAGCCCCTCTGTGCACGCCGAGCGTAGGGAAACGCACTGCCCTCTCTTTTGGAGCAGCTTGGTTTCCTCAGCACTCGCACACGTTCACGAACGCCGTTCTGCCACATCCCACATGGCGCGGAGGTCTTACGCGTTGCCCTAATCGGAGCTGCGCTCAGAGTAACCCTCGTCTTCGCATTCCATCCAGGACCTCCTGACTGAAGGCACCGTGCCTCCTAGAGGACGGCGGCTTGGGTTCTTACTGCAATTCAAGTCCTGTTCCTTCTTTGGCACTGCAGGCAGCCCCAGGCCCAGAGGAGCGGCTACGGCGTTCCTTGGTTGAGACAGTTCGCTGGATGCGGGACTCCCTCCTGCGATAAGTTGACTCGGGGAAGGAAACGCAGGGTAACCGGTGTCTCCTGGGACTCGTCAGAAACCACAGGGATGTACGCTGAGTGTGCCCATGAACACGGGGGCCTGCTGGAACTAGCCCTGCTTTCCCATTTTGAGGGCGGCATTCATGCCTGCCTTGACGCTCCCTGACATTCCCGGCTCCCGACAGGCCAGTGAGCCCTGGAAGAGTGCTTCGGGGAAAATCATGAGTTTGCTCTCTCTAAACCAGGGGCTGCCACGGCCGCGGTGGCGGTCCGCACGGCAGGCTCCAGAGCCAAAGGGAGCCTCAACGTGAGAACTGGCCTCCAGGTTAGGCCCTGAGTAGCCGTGCAGAAAGGGAGGCATGCAGCTCTTTCCGGGAGTTCTTAGTCGCTTTGCTTTCAAGGCAGTACACGCCCGGGGACTCCTAGGCCCCACGGGCGTGCAGCGTTTTCCCTCCAAGGTCCCTGAGTGCCTCCAGACACCTGTGGGCCGGCTGAGCAACGTCGAGGTCCATTGGTTGATTCCCTCGGAGGACCCCCGTGCGTGCCGAGTGCTGGGCAACCACACACTGCGCGTTCCTTGAGGAGCGCTACATCTCCAGAGCCCTCGAACGCCCTTCGGGACAACATGGCTGGTGGGTGCGAGGTGCCCAGGAAGACTCTGTCACGGCCCTTGTGTGAGCTGCCATGAGAGAACGCTGTGCTTGCAACACTGCGAGGCCCGCCCTCGTGCCTGAAGTCACTCTGCTCGAGGAGAAAGTCAGCACCTTAGCGTGCTGTGTGGCTCCCGGCACACCCCGCATGAAGCCATGCCTGGAAGTAAGGCCCTGGTTTGCCGTGCAGAAGCGGAGGCGTGCTGCACTTTCCAGGAGGCGGTGGCCTCTGCTCTGCATACCTTGAACGGCAGCACAGCCTTCTGGACACCTGGGAGGCTAGCCGGGGCGCCCTGTTCCCGGCAGGAACACTGAGTAACCCCAGGCGCACCTGGCTCTGCTAAGCACCATCCAGGCCCGTAGCCCCTTAGAGCCCCTCTGTGCACGCCGAGCGTAGGGAAACGCACTGCCCTCTCTTTTGGAGCAGCTTGGTTTCCTCAGCACTCGCACACGTTCACGAACGCCGTTCTGCCACATCCCACATGGCGCGGAGGTCTTACGCGTTGCCCTAATCGGAGCTGCGCTCAGAGTAACCCTCGTCTTCGCATTCCATCCAGGACCTCCTGACTGAAGGCACCGTGCCTCCTAGAGGACGGCGGCTTGGGTTCTTACTGCAATTCAAGTCCTGTTCCTTCTTTGGCACTGCAGGCAGCCCCAGGCCCAGAGGAGCGGCTACGGCGTTCCTTGGTTGAGACAGTTCGCTGGATGCGGGACTCCCTCCTGCGATAAGTTGACTCGGGGAAGGAAACGCAGGGTAACCGGTGTCTCCTGGGACTCGTCAGAAACCACAGGGATGTACGCTGAGTGTGCCCATGAACACGGGGGCCTGCTGGAACTAGCCCTGCTTTCCCATTTTGAGGGCGGCCTTCATGCCTGCCTTGACGCTCCCTGACATTCCCGGCTCCCGACAGGCCAGTGAGCCCTGGAAGAGTGCTTCGGGGAAAATCATGAGTTTGCTCTCTCTAAACCAGGGGCTGCCGCGGCCGCGGTGGCGGTCCGCACGGCAGGCTCCAGAGCCAAAGGGAGCCTCAACGTGAGAACTGGCCTCCAGGTTAGGCCCTGAGTAGCCGTGCAGAAAGGGAGGCATGCAGCTCTTTCCGGGAGTTCTTAGTCGCTTTGCTTTCAAGGCAGTACACGCCCGGGGACTCCTAGGCCCCAGGGGCGTGCAGCGTTTTCCCTCCAAGGTCCCTGAGTGCCTCCAGACACCTGTGGGCCGGCTGAGCAACGTCGAGGTCCATTGGTTGATTCCCTCGGAGGACCCCCGTGCGTGCCGAGTGCTGGGCAACCACACACTGCGCGTTCCTTGAGGAGCGCTACATCTCCAGAGCCCTCGAACGCCCTTCGGGACAACATGGCTGGTGGGTGCGAGGTGCCCAGGAAGACTCTGTCACGGCCCTTGTGTGAGCTGCCATGAGAGAACGCTGTGCTTGCAACACTGCGAGGCCCGCCCTCGTGCCTGAAGTCACTCTGCTCGAGGAGAAAGTCAGCACCTTAGCGTGCTGTGTGGCTCCCGGCACACCCAGCATGAAGCCATGCCTGGAAGTAAGGCCCTGGTTTGCCGTGCAGAAGCGGAGGCGTGCTGCACTTTCCAGGAGGCGGTGGCCTCTGCTCTGCATACCTTGAACGGCAGCACAGCCTTCTGGACACCTGGGAGGCTAGCCGGGGCGCCCTGTTCCCGGCAGGAACACTGAGTAACCCCAGGCGCACCTGGCTCTGCTAAGCACCATCCAGGCCCGTAGCCCCTTAGAGCCCCTCTGTGCACGCCGAGCGTAGGGAAACGCACTGCCCTCTCTTTTGGAGCAGCTTGGTTTCCTCAGCACTCGCACACGTTCACGAACGCCGTTCTGCCACATCCCACATGGCGCGGAGGTCTTACGCGTTGCCCTAATCGGAGCTGCGCTCAGAGTAACCCTCGTCTTCGCATTCCATCCAGGACCTCCTGACTGAAGGCACCGTGCCTCCTAGAGGACGGCGGCTTGGGTTCTTACTGCAATTCAAGTCCTGTTCCTTCTTTGGCACTGCAGGCAGCCCCAGGCCCAGAGGAGCGGCTACGGCGTTCCTTGGTTGAGACAGTTCGCCGGATGCGGGACTCCCTCCTGCGATAAGTTGACTCGGGGAAGGAAACGCAGGGTAACCGGTGTCTCCTGGGACTCGTCAGAAACCACAGGGATGTACGCTGAGTGTGCCCATGAACACGGGGGCCTGCTGGAACTAGCCCTGCTTTCCCATTTTGAGGGCGGCCTTCATGCCTGCCTTGACGCTCCCTGACATTCCCGGCTCCCGACAGGCCAGTGAGCCCTGGAAGAGTGCTTCGGGGAAAATCATGAGTTTGCTCTCTCTAAACCAGGGGCTTCCGCGGCCGCGGTGGCGGTCCGCACGGCAGGCTCCAGAGCCAAAGGGAGCCTCAACGTGAGAACTGGCCTCCAGGTTAGGCCCTGAGTAGCCGTGCAGAAAGGGAGGCATGCAGCTCTTTCCGGGAGTTCTTAGTCGCTTTGCTTTCAAGGCAGTACACGCCCGGGGACTCCTAGGCCCCACGGGCGTGCAGCGTTTTCCCTCCAAGGTCCCTGAGTGCCTCCAGACACCTGTGGGCCGGCTGAGCAACGTCGAGGTCCATTGGTTGATTCCCTCGGAGGACCCCCGTGCGTGCCGAGTGCTGGGCAACCACACACTGCGCGTTCCTTGAGGAGCGCTACATCTCCAGAGCCCTCGAACGCCCTTCGGGACAACATGGCTGGTGGGTGCGAGGTGCCCAGGAAGACTCTGTCATGGCCCTTGTGTGAGCTGCCATGAGAGAACGCTGTGCTTGCAACACTGCGAGGCCCGCCCTCGTGCCTGAAGTCACTCTGCTCGAGGAGAAAGTCAGCACCTTAGCGTGCTGTGTGGCTCCCGGCACACCCAGCATGAAGCCATGCCTGGAAGTAAGGCCCTGGTTTGCCGTGCAGAAGCGGAGGCGTGCTGCACTTTCCAGGAGGCGGTGGCCTCTGCTCTGCATACCTTGAACGGCAGCACAGCCTTCTGGACACCTGGGAGGCTAGCCGGGGCGCCCTGTTCCCGGCAGGAACACTGAGTAACCCCAGGCGCACCTGGCTCTGCTAAGCACCATCCAGGCCCGTAGCCCCTTAGAGCCCCTCTGTGCACGCCGAGCGTAGGGAAACGCACTGCCCTCTCTTTTGGAGCAGCTTGGTTTCCTCAGCACTCGCACACGTTCACGAACGCCGTTCTGCCACATCCCACATGGCGCGGAGGTCTTACGCGTTGCCCTAATCGGAGCTGTGCTCAGAGTAACCCTCGTCTTCGCATTCCATCCAGGACCTCCTGACTGAAGGCACCGTGCCTCCTAGAGGACGGCGGCTTGGGTTCTTACTGCAATTCAAGTCCTGTTCCTTCTTTGGCACTGCAGGCAGCCCCAGGCCCAGAGGAGCGGCTACGGCGTTCCTTGGTTGAGACAGTTCGCTGGATGCGGGATTCCCTCCTGCGATAAGTTGACTCGGGGAAGGAAACGCAGGGTAACCGGTGTCTCCTGGGACTCGTCAGAAACCACAGGGATGTACGCTGAGTGTGCCCATGAACACGGGGGCCTGCTGGAACTAGCCCTGCTTTCCCATTTTGAGGGCGGCCTTCATGCCTGCCTTGACGCTCCCTGACATTCCCGGCTCCCGACAGGCCAGTGAGCCCTGGAAGAGTGCTTCGGGGAAAATCATGAGTTTGCTCTCTCTAAACCAGGGGCTGCCGCGGCCGCGGTGGCGGTCCGCACGGCAGGCTCCAGAGCCAAAGGGAGCCTCAACGTGAGAACTGGCCTCCAGGTTAGGCCCTGAGTAGCCGTGCAGAAAGGGAGGCATGCAGCTCTTTCCGGGAGTTCTTAGTCGCTTTGCTTTCAAGGCAGTACACGCCCGGGGACTCCTAGGCCCCACGGGCGTGCAGCGTTTTCCCTCCAAGGTCCCTGAGTGCCTCCAGACACCTGTGGGCCGGCTGAGCAACGTCGAGGTCCATTGGTTGATTCCCTCGGAGGACCCCCGTGCGTGCCGAGTGCTGGGCAACCACACACTGCGCGTTCCTTGAGGAGCGCTACATCTCCAGAGCCCTCGAACGCCCTTCGGGACAACATGGCTGGTGGGTGCGAGGTGCCCAGGAAGACTCTGTCACGGCCCTTGTGTGAGCTGCCATGAGAGAACGCTGTGCTTGCAACACTGCGAGGCCCGCCCTCGTGCCTGAAGTCACTCTGCTCGAGGAGAAAGTCAGCACCTTAGCGTGCTGTGTGGCTCCCGGCACACCCAGCATGAAGCCATGCCTGGAAGTAAGGCCCTGGTTTGCCGTGCAGAAGCGGAGGCGTGCTGCACTTTCCAGGAGGCGGTGGCCTCTGCTCTGCATACCTTGAACGGCAGCACAGCCTTCTGGACACCTGGGAGGCTAGCCGGGGCGCCCTGTTCCCGGCAGGAACACTGAGTAACCAACCCCAGGCGCACCTGGCTCTGCTAAGCACCATCCAGGCCCGTAGCCCCTTAGAGCCCCTCTGTGCACGCCGAGCGTAGGGAAACGCACTGCCCTCTCTTTTGGAGCAGCTTGGTTTCCTCAGCACTCGCACACGTTCACGAACGCCGTTCTGCCACATCCCACATGGCGCGGAGGTCTTACGCGTTGCCCTAATCGGAGCTGCGCTCAGAGTAACCCTCGTCTTCGCATTCCATCCAGGACCTCCTGACTGAAGGCACCGTGCCTCCTAGAGGACGGCGGCTTGGGTTCTTACTGCAATTCAAGTCCTGTTCCTTCTTTGGCACTGCAGGCAGCCCCAGGCCCAGAGGAGCGGCTACGGCGTTCCTTGGTTGAGACAGTTCGCCGGATGCGGGACTCCCTCCTGCGATAAGTTGACTCGGGGAAGGAAACGCAGGGTAACCGGTGTCTCCTGGGACTCGTCAGAAACCACAGGGATGTACGCTGAGTGTGCCCATGAACACGGGGGCCTGCTGGAACTAGCCCTGCTTTCCCATTTTGAGGGCGGCATTCATGCCTGCCTTGACGCTCCCTGACATTCCCGGCTCCCGACAGGCCAGTGAGCCCTGGAAGAGTGCTTCGGGGAAAATCATGAGTTTGCTCTCTCTAAACCAGGGGCTTCCGCGGCCGCGGTGGCGGTCCGCACGGCAGGCTCCAGAGCCAAAGGGAGCCTCAACGTGAGAACTGGCCTCCAGGTTAGGCCCTGAGTAGCCGTGCAGAAAGGGAGGCATGCAGCTCTTTCCGGGAGTTCTTAGTCGCTTTGCTTTCAAGGCAGTACACGCCCGGGGACTCCTAGGCCCCAGGGGCGTGCAGCGTTTTCCCTCCAAGGTCCCTGAGTGCCTCCAGACACCTGTGGGCCGGCTGAGCAACGTCGAGGTCCATTGGTTGATTCCCTCGGAGGACCCCCGTGCGTGCCGAGTGCTGGGCAACCACACACTGCGCGTTCCTTGAGGAGCGCTACATCTCCAGAGCCCTCGAACGCCCTTCGGGACAACATGGCTGGTGGGTGCGAGGTGCCCAGGAAGACTCTGTCACGGCCCTTGTGTGAGCTGCCATGAGAGAACGCTGTGCTTGCAACACTGCGAGGCCCGCCCTCGTGCCTGAAGTCACTCTGCTCGAGGAGAAAGTCAGCACCTTAGCGTGCTGTGTGGCTCCCGGCACACCCAGCATGAAGCCATGCCTGGAAGTAAGGCCCTGGTTTGCCGTGCAGAAGCGGAGGCGTGCTGCACTTTCCAGGAGGCGGTGGCCTCTGCTCTGCATACCTTGAACGGCAGCACAGCCTTCTGGACACCTGGGAGGCTAGCCGGGGCGCCCTGTTCCCGGCAGGAACACTGAGTAACCAACCCCAGGCGCACCTGGCTCTGCTAAGCACCATCCAGGCCCGTAGCCCCTTAGAGCCCCTCTGTGCACGCCGAGCGTAGGGAAACGCACTGCCCTCTCTTTTGGAGCAGCTTGGTTTCCTCAGCACTCGCACACGTTCACGAACGCCGTTCTGCCACATCCCACATGGCGCGGAGGTCTTACGCGTTGCCCTAATCGGAGCTGCGCTCAGAGTAACCCTCGTCTTCGCATTCCATCCAGGACCTCCTGACTGAAGGCACCGTGCCTCCTAGAGGACGGCGGCTTGGGTTCTTACTGCAATTCAAGTCCTGTTCCTTCTTTGGCACTGCAGGCAGCCCCAGGCCCAGAGGAGCGGCTACGGCGTTCCTTGGTTGAGACAGTTCGCCGGATGCGGGACTCCCTCCTGCGATAAGTTGACTCGGGGAAGGAAACGCAGGGTAACCGGTGTCTCCTGGGACTCGTCAGAAACCACAGGGATGTACGCTGAGTGTGCCCATGAACACGGGGGCCTGCTGGAACTAGCCCTGCTTTCCCATTTTGAGGGCGGCCTTCATGCCTGCCTTGACGCTCCCTGACATTCCCGGCTCCCGACAGGCCAGTGAGCCCTGGAAGAGTGCTTCGGGGAAAATCATGAGTTTGCTCTCTCTAAACCAGGGGCTTCCGCGGCCGCGGTGGCGGTCCGCACGGCAGGCTCCAGAGCCAAAGGGAGCCTCAACGTGAGAACTGGCCTCCAGGTTAGGCCCTGAGTAGCCGTGCAGAAAGGGAGGCATGCAGCTCTTTCCGGGAGTTCTTAGTCGCTTTGCTTTCAAGGCAGTACACGCCCGGGGACTCCTAGGCCCCAGGGGCGTGCAGCGTTTTCCCTCCAAGGTCCCTGAGTGCCTCCAGACACCTGTGGGCCGGCTGAGCAACGTCGAGGTCCATTGGTTGATTCCCTCGGAGGACCCCCGTGCGTGCCGAGTGCTGGGCAACCACACACTGCGCGTTCCTTGAGGAGCGCTACATCTCCAGAGCCCTCGAACGCCCTTCGGGACAACATGGCTGGTGGGTGCGAGGTGCCCAGGAAGACTCTGTCACGGCCCTTGTGTGAGCTGCCATGAGAGAACGCTGTGCTTGCAACACTGCGAGGCCCGCCCTCGTGCCTGAAGTCACTCTGCTCGAGGAGAAAGTCAGCACCTTAGCGTGCTGTGTGGCTCCCGGCACACCCAGCATGAAGCCATGCCTGGAAGTAAGGCCCTGGTTTGCCGTGCAGAAGCGGAGGCGTGCTGCACTTTCCAGGAGGCGGTGGCCTCTGCTCTGCATACCTTGAACGGCAGCACAGCCTTCTGGACACCTGGGAGGCTAGCCGGGGCGCCCTGTTCCCGGCAGGAACACTGAGTAACCAACCCCAGGCGCACCTGGCTCTGCTAAGCACCATCCAGGCCCGTAGCCCCTTAGAGCCCCTCTGTGCACGCCGAGCGTAGGGAAACGCACTGCCCTCTCTTTTGGAGCAGCTTGGTTTCCTCAGCACTCGCACACGTTCACGAACGCCGTTCTGCCACATCCCACATGGCGCGGAGGTCTTACGCGTTGCCCTAATCGGAGCTGCGCTCAGAGTAACCCTCGTCTTCGCATTCCATCCAGGACCTCCTGACTGAAGGCACCGTGCCTCCTAGAGGACGGCGGCTTGGGTTCTTACTGCAATTCAAGTCCTGTTCCTTCTTTGGCACTGCAGGCAGCCCCAGGCCCAGAGGAGCGGCTACGGCGTTCCTTGGTTGAGACAGTTCGCCGGATGCGGGACTCCCTCCTGCGATAAGTTGACTCGGGGAAGGAAACGCAGGGTAACCGGTGTCTCCTGGGACTCGTCAGAAACCACAGGGATGTACGCTGAGTGTGCCCATGAACACGGGGGCCTGCTGGAACTAGCCCTGCTTTCCCATTTTGAGGGCGGCATTCATGCCTGCCTTGACGCTCCCTGACATTCCCGGCTCCCGACAGGCCAGTGAGCCCTGGAAGAGTGCTTCGGGGAAAATCATGAGTTTGCTCTCTCTAAACCAGGGGCTTCCGCGGCCGCGGTGGCGGTCCGCACGGCAGGCTCCAGAGCCAAAGGGAGCCTCAACGTGAGAACTGGCCTCCAGGTTAGGCCCTGAGTAGCCGTGCAGAAAGGGAGGCATGCAGCTCTTTCCGGGAGTTCTTAGTCGCTTTGCTTTCAAGGCAGTACACGCCCGGGGACTCCTAGGCCCCACGGGCGTGCAGCGTTTTCCCTCCAAGGTCCCTGAGTGCCTCCAGACACCTGTGGGCCGGCTGAGCAACGTCGAGGTCCATTGGTTGATTCCCTCGGAGGACCCCCGTGCGTGCCGAGTGCTGGGCAACCACACACTGCGCGTTCCTTGAGGAGCGCTACATCTCCAGAGCCCTCGAACGCCCTTCGGGACAACATGGCTGGTGGGTGCGAGGTGCCCAGGAAGACTCTGTCACGGCCCTTGTGTGAGCTGCCATGAGAGAACGCTGTGCTTGCAACACTGCGAGGCCCGCCCTCGTGCCTGAAGTCACTCT